>NC_034600.1:70371975-70379847 GCF_900095145.1 Mus pahari | reverse complement strand
AGACAGAGAGAAAAACAGAAAGACAGAGACAGACAGATAGAGATAGACATGGAGATGGAGACAGAGACAGAGACAGACAGAGAGACAGAGACAGAGAGACAGACAGACAAACAGAGATAGACATGGAGATGGAGACAGAGACAGAGACAGAGAGACAGAGACAGAGACACACACAGAGACAGACAGAGAGACAGAGAGAGTTGAGAGAAAAAGACACACACACACACACACACACACAGAGAGAGAGAGAGAGAGAGAGAGAGAGAGAGAGAGAGAGAGAGCAGACTGGGCTCCTTTCCCAGCAAACCTAAAGAACCACAAAGTGAAGTCGGTGATCCATAAATGAAAATAATAAGAGGCACTCTATCATCGATGCTATTAGCTAGGAAAGATTACATATATGTTTCTACCCCCAAATCAGCATAAATGTCAGTCTTGTGGGTACCTGCAAAGATTTTATTTGGGTTAACTGATCAATAAAACAAAAATAAACTCGATGACCATGGTAGATGCTTTTAGACGGCTTAACATCGATCTTTTACGGACATTTAAGCAAGCCCACCAAAATCAGAAATAGTAGTTCTGCACTCCTTGTCAGATTTCTAAAAGTTCATGTTGTTTAAAGGTATTCTATTGCCAAAGTAGCGTGACTAGTGACTGTGAAGGCCGCCCCACCCGCTTCTTTTTGGAATCCTGAGTCTGCCTTTACTTTGAAACCAGGATCTCTCCAGGGAGAGTTACAGGAAAGGTTGCCATTCCCTAGATCTCTCACATCTGCTATTCTTAATCTCCGATCAACGGAAATATTCAGGTGAGGTTTACAAATACAACTGAAACATGTCTGACCTTTACGACCTGAGTTGTTGAATCAAAGCGCTTGTTATGGAGGCGAGCACTCACTCACGGAATTTGCTTCCACGATTATCAGGAGGTGAGCAACATCTGGGGCGGGCTCAGCTCTTCATCTTTCCCTCATTTTACATTAACAGTAGCAAGCCTTTTCTATGTGCTATTGACTGTTACCATAGCCTACAAAAAAAAAGGGGGGGGGAGCGCTTATTTGGTGTGAATATATTTATTGAGCCCTTACTTTTGCTTGCACAGTCTCTGGTCTTTTCGACAACAGTGGAATGTGATCCTGTAACTATCCCATAGCAGAGACGAGGACACCAAGGATTAGTGGTGGAGCCAACTGGCCAAATCCTCGTGAGTGACTAAGATTTAATTCAACACCACCGTGCTTTGGGTTGGAGTCTGTTGCACTGAACCATTTTATTGTTTCTTCAGTCTCTTAAAAGTTTTCCCTCACCTGCTCACAATGCAGAGGTTAAGATTAGCAAGGAGACTTCTGGATAAGGTCTATCCTCTTTATCTTCTTAAGGAAGACTGTGTGTGTGTATGTGTGTGTGTGTGTGTGTGTGTGTGTGTGTGTGTGTAAGAGAGAGAAAGACTGAAACAGAGAAACAAAGACACAGGGATAATCCATACCTATTCAGATGTGTGTGGGTTGCATGTGGAGGTCAAAGGGAGACACCGAGTCCCCTCTTCTATTGCTATCTGCCTTACTTTCTTGAGACGTCCCTCACTGTCCCCAGAGATCACCGTTTTGGAATAATCTGGTAACCAGGGAGCCGGAGAGCTTCTCCTGTCTTTGCCCTACCCAGCTGCCTCTGGGTTGCTCAAACATCTCTGGCCTCTCCACGAGGGTTGCACTGTACTCTGGGATTGCAGCATACACCTAGCTTTTTACGAGTATCCTGAGAATCTGAACTTAGGTCCTATGCTTACATAGCAAGTACTGTTCCCTCAGGGCCACCTCCCATGCTCCTGTGAGTTGGGAAAAGGCAGAATGACAGAAGGGAATACAGCCCAGCACAAGACAATACTCTTTGCCTCTGTTCAGATTGTTGTAGTCAGGTTGAACATATTTCCTCTCCCCATCTCCAGTTCCAAGAAGTCTAAAAATACATAATATTTCAAAAGTTCCAGAAAATAGGAGTTAGAAGTACTTTCGTGGGTGCTGGTATAGTTTTAGGGTGGCATATCAGATGACCCAGGAGCACTTGGTAAAAGGATCCATCGATTGCTGAGTCAGCCTCTATTCGAAAAGAGTAGAGTTGCCGTGCTAACGTGATCTATAAGAGCCTCCAGATAATGGAAATATCCTGCCAAACTTGAATACATACTCTGAAACCCCTGTGCATTATCACTTGAGAAGAAGAACCATTGGCTGGATGATAATGTATGTTATAATAATTTTATTTTGCGGCCAGTATCAATCTGGGTATAGTTTTTAAGTGATCAATGCATTTGACCTTGTCCTGATAAACTTTTTTTATGTGTGTGTGAGTCAATAATTTTGATAAAGAGCCTTGATCAGAGTTTGAAAATGTCTATCTTTTAAATCCATTTATATGTGGGTATCTTTGTGCGAGACACCCACGCAGTCTAGAAGATGTCGGGTCCCCTGATGTTGGACTTGCAGGCAGTTCTGAGTTGTCTGATGGGACTCACATCCTCTACCAAAGCAGCATATAGTGTGCTCTGCTGAGCCATTTCTCCAACCTTTGCTTATCAGATTTTAAAATGACAAAACATGAATGAATCAAGATTTTTTAGATATCATGATGTACTGGCTGGTTTTGTGTGTCAACTTGACACAAGTTGGAGTTATCACAGAGAAAGGAGTTTCAGATGAGGAAATGCCTCCAGGAGATCCAGCTGTAAGGCATTTTCTCAATTAGTGAACAAGGTGGGGAGGGCCCCTTGTGGGTGGTGCCATCCCTGGGCTGGTAGTCCTGGATTCTGTAAGAAAGCAAGCTGAGTAAGCCAGGGGAAGTAAGGCAGTAAGTAACATCCATCCACGGCCTCTGCATCAGCTCCTGCTTCCTGACCTGCTTGAGTTCCAGTACTGACTTCCTTTGGTGATCAACAGCAATGTGGAAAGTGTAAGATGAATAAACCCTTTCCTCCCCAACTGATTCTTGGTTATGATGTTTGTGCAGGAATAGAAACCCTGACTTAGACACATGACATCCTAGAGATCTTGATCACTCTGAAATGATAAAATCTTATAAAAATGAATGCAAAGTTCTGTTAGGGTTTATTGCCATAAATTTTACAGTTAGAATACAAGTTTGGGGTTCATTAGGGCTTTTTCATACATATATGTCATACTTTCTTCTCATACTTCTGCTCCCACCTCCGCTCTCCCCACCTGCTTATCTCCCTTCTTGCTGGCCCCCTTTCATCCTTCAGGTAGCCTCCCTTTCTGCTTCCTGCTTTCACAGAAATTCCGTTGTGCTGTTCTGACCCCGTTTAGATTGTAAACGTTGACTCCTCTGCAAAGACAGCTTGTATCAGTCACAATGCGGCTGTACACAGTCTTCCAAATCCAGGTTGATAGAAGCAACATGGTTTTACTTCTCATTCATCTTACCCATCCACAGGATGTCGTGTGTGTCCTCTGGTGCCCAGGTTCCTTGCTCTGGGGTCCAGGTTGATGGATTCAGGCTAATGGACATTCCCAGTTCATTTCTGCTCCTTCAAGAGCTTTGCATTTATTTTTTATAACATTTCATCAATTTCATGAAACACACTTCCTCTCCCCTCGCAAGGGTTTTTCACACGATCAACTGTCATGCTGGATCTAACTTCTGTCAACAGGAACTTTCTCTTCTCTGACCACATTGCAAGAGCCTTCCTCTGGGTCTGGGTGTGAGACTTGCTTGGCCTTTGTGAGATTTGTAGTTGATGCCAAACGCAAAATAGACTACAGAGTTGCCTGATAAAGTCAGTGGAAGCTCAGAGGGAAGTGAGCAGGAAGGCTATTCGTGGCTTAGACAATGGAACGCTTGCTCCAGGCTTAGACAGTGATCCCCAGTGACATCCAAGTCTTCATCTCCAGGGAATGCCACCTTCTATGGTAAAAGGGAGGCTGCATCTGTGGTTGACTGAATGATTCTAAGATGGGAAGAGTGTCATAGATGATGAAGGAACCCATCCTCTTCTTGTGAAAGAAGGCGAGATATGGATATTGGTGTGATGTGTGTTAGGAGTGAATGACAGAACCTTCCAGCCTTGCTGGCATACTGGGTTTAGCCAAGACCCACATCATACTTCTAATATCCCAATCTAAATTATAATAAATTTCTGTTAAGCCATTAGTTTTGCAATCTAATTAGGCAGCAGCAACAACAAAAAGAATAACAAACTAGCTCAGAGACGACAGAGGTGGCTCAGAGGAGACTCAGAGGTGGTTAAAAGTATTTGCTATTGTTGCGGAGGACCTGAGTTCAATTCTCAGCACGTGTATGGTGGCTCACAACTGTCCATACATCCAGTTCCAGGGGATTCACTGCTCTTTTCTGATCTCTGCAGGCACTAGCATGCATGTGGTGCACAGACATATAAGCAAGCAAAACTTATTATGATATATTAAATAAGATAAATACATATAAAAGATTAAAATGAGATTTTGAAGCTAGCATAGTATCTTATAAACAGCAGTTCTTTTGTTTATCAAAGCAAATAGAATAATAAAGAGGCTGACTCTTTGGGGAAGCTTTGCTTAGGCAAGAGGACACAGGGTTTTCATATGCACCTTGTCACTGAGGTTGACTTCATTTGCCAGGTGGCCCTGTGACAGAGTTGACTCATAACAAGGATAGTGTTCACACAATGCTAGTACGGGCTGCATAGGTAACACTGTGCTGAGACACAAAGAAGCTGGGTGACCACCAGTCAAGCACTGCCAAGAACCCTGCACTGGATAGGAATATTGGATGCATTTTCCCCTAAGTTCTTGCCACGGCTTTGCAGGTGTCAGTATCTGGTCCCATGCGATGCTTCCCGGATAGAAGGGGATGTGCTAAAGGGAGTTCATTATTGGTCCACCAGCTGCAAACAGTGCACGTCAAAGGGACGGCAGCTGGGCAAGGGAAAGTGACAGATAGATGTAAGCAGGACTCTGCTCTTAGGTAAACTGAGTCTCAGATGGTGAGAGGGGAGAACAGAGCGTTCTGAGGGAATCCTATGGAGACCCACATATGCTTCTGAACCCTACAGTTAATCACGCATCTTAATGTTCGATGAGAGATGGAGAGGGGACTTGGCAATCCCGTCTCCCTGAGCCACTCACTGAGATGACTCCTGGGGATACTACCAGCACACTAAGTATCTGGGGCACTGGTCACAACACCAGCTTCAGGGAGGTGGAGCCCAAGAGTCTCAAACCTTAGCCAGGTTCCCCAAGGGACCCCTCTGCTTCTTATACATGAGAAGCTACCAAACTGAGAAATGATGTCCTTAAGATATCTACCTACTAGTCCTGACACCCTGGAGGCAGAGGCAGGCAAATCTCTAAGTTTGAGGCCAGCCTCATCTACACAGGATGTCCAGGGCTATACAGAGAAGCCATGTCTCGAAAACCAAAATAAATAAATAAATAAATAAACAATCTCTTCCTTCTTGTACATTCGCATGCAGTGTGTATATGTATGTGTGTGTATATATATATGCACACATATATATATATATATATATATATATATATATATATATATATATATATTTGACTGTGACTTATATACTTGTTAATGAAGACTTCTTACATTTTTCCAGTCTGCATCACTCCCGAGTCCCAGGTCAAATCCCAGTTGTTGCCTGGCCAAAAGTTTACAAAAAGCCAGGCAGTGGTGGCGCACGCCTTTAATCCCAGCACTTGGGAGGCAGAGGCAGGCGGATTTCTGAGTTTGAGTCCATCCTGGTCTACAGAGTGAGTTCCAGGGCAGCCAGGGCTACACAGAGAAACCCTGTCTCAAAAAATAAAAAACAAACAACAACAACAAAAGTTTACAAAAGGTTAATCTTTTCTTTAGAAATTCCTTGATCCCTTTAGTTGGCATGGTCATATATCCCCTATTTCAAGAGAAATTTGCTCAAATTTCTCTTTGGTTATCAGAAAAAAAAATTGCAAGATCTCCTCCTACTCAGTAAATGTATCAAGCAATGTTCTAGGCCATCGGCTCTCTGACTTCCAGATTCTCTCTGAGACTGAAAAAGGAAATTGTTTACAGTGTGTTCTCAGGCTTATCCTAATACTGTATCCACCTGCCCCCATCTACAGATGTAACTTACGATCTGGTCAACTACAAACAGCCCTTGGTTCTGGTCCATGTGGCCTCTGACAAGGGCAATGCTTAGCCCTTCTTTGTTTGGTACATTATTTCCAGGACACATGCCATCTCCCCCTAAGCAAGGCTATGAAGATTTCTCACAGTCTTTCTGTGACCCCAAGTCTCTGTCCATGTTTCTATTATGGCATGTACAGTGTTGACTGGAAATTCTGTTTATCTACTTCTTCCCACAATTGATCATCACCTTCCAAGAAAACAGACCATGTTGCTTTCCCATGCATTGGGATTGCCTATCAGCACAGAGCCTTCTGCAGATAAAGTACAAAAGGAATGCTTGCTTCCAGGTCCATCCTCATCAGAGCTGATTTTGAGGGAATGGCTGGAATGGCTCTATTCTGCCAAGCACCACGGCAGACGCCTAACACTGGTCTCAAATGACTCTGCCTCTGCACATTTCCACCAGGGTCTCTGATAGTGATTTATCCTGTTTTTCCTTTCATACTTGCGGAAGATAAAACTTATTAGATAACAGTTTCTATTTTATTAAAAAATAAATAAATAAAACAATCTTTCCTCAAACTTTCTGTTTCTGATTGTTGGCTCCAGCCCACGAGGACTTTTAAAGTCTTAGAGTTTAGACAGGGATGATACATCAGATGATGAAGCATTACAAACCATGATGAAAGAAAGTCCTTATTCAGCAGTCAGTTAAACATAATGAGATTCGGTTTGAAGGCTGCCAGTTTTTCATGAGGCAAAAACCTGTCTTCCCTTTCTGAAAGCTGCTTCCTGGAATTCTTATATCATTTTGCCATGATGCTCTCAGTATATTCTGGGAGACGATGCTTACAATTGATTGAGCACTTATTGTTCCCTCACCCACATATTCATATATTGAAGTTCCATTTTACAATGTGATGCTACTGGTAGGTGGAGCCTCTGAGGAGATAATTGTTTTGTGAGGGTGGAGGCCTTGACCTAATTACTTAGAACTCACCCATATTGGCACCCTAATCTTCAGATTTTAGCCTGCAGAACCATAGTGCTTTGTATTCTGTAGTAGAAGGTGTCTACTATGGAGCCAAGGCCAGCCATGAACTTGCTTGATCCTCTGGCCTTGGCCTCCAGAGTGGTGCCATTACAGGCACACAGCACTGCATCCTTGCAATGGTTGTTGATGATGGACAGTGATGAAAAGAAATCCTCTGCTTGGTATTACAGAGTGCCAGTGACTCACGCAGGGCTCCGCCACCTGGCCTTAGGAGGCCTCCATGGTGGATTCAGAGCACAGAGGCCTTCTCTTGCCAGGTTCTCTAAGGAAGACAAGAGGAACAGCATAGCAAGCAGAAAAGAGGCAAGGCCCGCACTGGTACCTCCGGGATGGAGCCGGAGGCTGAGAAGAGGAACAGAAGGCTCCAGCATAGCTTTGCTCTCCAAGTCTTTGAAGTCTCGAGAGAAGGGCATGGAAGGGTGGGTCTAGGGGGAAATTCAAGAATAGTTTAAGGAAGAAAGATCCTATCCATGGTGGTTTGAATGAAAATGGCCCCTATAGACTCATGTGTTTGAATAGCTGGTTCCTAGTCAGTGGACTGGTTTGGGAAGGATGGAATGTCTGGCCTTCTCAAAGATGAGGTGTGTCACTGGGAGTGCATTCTGAGTGTTCAAAAAGACTCTAGCTATTTCTTCTCTCTCTCTCTCTCTCTCTCTCTCTCTCTCTCTCTCTCTCTCTCTCTCT
>NC_034600.1:70366287-70371789 GCF_900095145.1 Mus pahari | reverse complement strand
CTCCTTCCCCTCCCCTCCCTCCCTGACTTCTTCTCCCCCTCTGTCTCCCTTCTTCTTTCTCTCCCTCTCTCTCTTCCCCTCTTTCTTCCTTCTCATCCTTCTTTTTGTTTTTCTTTGATTTATCAAGAAGAGTCTTTCTTTTGTTAAGGCCTAGGGAGCTGTCACCTGGCTAGCCTGCCGTATTATACGGAAACTTGCTCATATGTTGTTTCTGCTGTTACTGGGAAACTTTCTCATGCCTAAGTTGATTACATGTTCTGTGCCCTCGGAAACCAGTCATGATACCAGTCAGTAGAACTCCATTGTATAGTTACCCACAATAAGCTTGGTCCTGAACCAACCACCCAGATGGACCCCAACACCAGAGAGACACCTGCATCTATTTAAAAATAAAGCTTCCATTTTGAGTAGGGGTTGAATAAAGTTTAAGGTTCCAAGACCTCCAAGACATCCTACTTGGCAGATAGGCATATACATGGGTAACTGACATCCTGGTTGGCAAGTTAAGACATGAATGTTAGACAAGGCAATTCCCCTGCCACAGCTGACTACCCCAACCAATGGGAGCAGGATAAGTGTACAACAAAGATGTGCTCCTAAAGAAATCCCTAAATCCTGATTGGTGGAATAACTTGGCACAGATGTTTGTGGAGTTTAGGCTTAAAAGCCTTGTAGGATCTTAACTCTTGGGCCTGAACCATGTCCCTGATCCATCAGTCTTGGGGTGTGGTGTTCAATAAATCATCCGTCTTTGAGATTTGTGTTTGAGAGGTTTGTGAGGTGATTCCCAGCCCCCACATCTTTTGTAGCTCTGGCTACCCTGGAATGCACTGTGTAGACCAGGTTGGCCTCCTTCTCAGAGACCTGCCTTCCTTTGCCTTCCTGGTGTTGGGATTATAGGCATGAGCCACCATGCTGGGATCCCAGCATGGTATCTTTGTGCCTTTTATTTGCAGATCAAAACCTGAGCTCTCAGCTGTTCCTGTCACCCTGCCTTTGCTTTGCCATCACACATTCTGGTCCTCTGAAGCTGTAAGCCCAGTTAAAGGCTTTATTTAAAGCTGCCCTGACCTCGGTGTTTTGTCTCAACAATCGAGAAGTCACTAATGTACTGCTTAGCAATTCAACATTTCAGCAGGAAGTAAAGGAGGGCTATGTCAAGTTTCTCCATTTTTTCAGGGCTCATTACTGAATAATGAGGCTGTGGCATCTCCCATAAACGCAGGACCAAGTCTCGGCTGGGTGGAACCAGTCTGTGCACAGACTATTCAACACAGACCCAGACCTGCTAAACCCACTGCAGCCGAGCTCATCTTTTCACTCCCATCTGTCTCTGCCATAATCTGATGTCTGACACAGTAGCTCCAAGGGGATATAGTGACTGAGTAGAAAGACCGATGCTGAGAACCTAGCTCGATCTTATCAAAAAATAAATGACAGACCTGAGCTGTCTACATTAGTTATTAGCAAAATTGGAAGGCATGGGAAAGCAAGCAAGTAAAGGGACTACACACACACCATGAAGGAGACAGGTGAGAGCTACTTGGGTATGTGTGACAACCTAAGAAACAAGAAAATGTCCTGGCGTGTTGAGTTGTAATTACAGCATACCAAGTGTCTAATGTGTTCTAGGCATTGTTTTAAGTTCTTTACACGTCCTATCCATGCACATGGCATGAAGTATTATTATCTTAGTCTTGTAGATCAGCTGTGGTCAGGTCTCTCAGAGGCAGCAGGTGGCTGAGGGACCTACACAGTCGAACCTCGGAGGCCTGGTCTTGCGTATCTTCGCTAGGCTGCTTGGCAGGAACTGAGAGGCAGCCCAACCAGTTGGTCAAAGTGTAGTAAGAAACAACTGCCTGAAACAGAGAGGAGATGCAGCTCATGTAGAACAATGGGGGAACGGGTAAGAACATTTTCAGTGTGGATAAATGAACGATGGGAATAGCAAGTGAATGAAAGCGATCAGGCTGAACCAGAATGAGATGGTCAGGCTTCAACTCGAAGGTAGGGTTTGCCTAGCAAGCATGTGATCCGTGTGCTGCATCAACCAACCAACCAACAAACAAACAAACAAAAGTAAAATAAGCAAAAGGCTGCGATGATCACCTTGAAGGAAGAGGAAACAAGCATGTCTCTAAAACTGATTTGGCAGGAATTGGTAATTAAGGAGGGCAAAAAGGGCATAGAGTTCAAATAAAATGTCCAGAGAACTGAACGTCAATCAAAAAAAAAAAAAAAAAAAAAAAAAAAAAAAAAAAAAAAAAAAAAAAAAGCATTCGAGATGCAACAGAAGAGCCAGGAAAAAAGAATCAGTTGGGGCGTCTCAGGAATTACATTTATAGAAATTAAACTCTAAAACACCAGCAGATTGAATCAATCCCTTTAAGGGCGAATAAAATTCTTCTGAATGTTGATGTGCAGCTCAATAGAGCCCAAGGATCGATCCTCAGCTCTGAAAAAAGTTGGAACAGAAGGAAGAAGGAAAGAAAAAATACTTGGAGAATTTAGTAGGTAACAAGGGGCTGGGGACGGGGAGGGAGATTAGCTTGCTTTGGCGGAGGAAATGGGACCACATACTTTGACAGGAAATGCAATGCCAAAACACAGAGGAAACGCCCTGAGGAACAGGATATGAGATGTGTTTGAGGCCAAGTTGTACGCAGATCTAAGGCAGCAATTTCTTAAATATCAAGAACATGACTGCTACCCAGTCAGGAGGATGTAAGCTTAGATCCCCAGTACCTATATGGAAGCCGGGTGTGGTGTCCATGCCTAGTACCCCTCATGTTGGGAAGCCAGAGACAGGCTCATATTGAGGGCTTGCTGGCCGGCTGGGTAACACATGCAGAGATCTCCAGGTTCTGTGAGAGACCTTGTCTCAAAAACATAAGGGGGAGTGCCACACAGGAAGACATCTGACATTTACCATTTACCTCTGGTCTCTACAGGGGCGCGCGCACACACACACACACACACACACAATGTATGCACACAATGCCCTAGACTTGACCATATATATCAATAACATTGAATTCATATAAATATGGAGCCTGATGGTAAAACATTGTTGGAATTATGCTTACAAGGACAAAAAGCATTATTTTTAGCTTGGATAAAGCAAAGTACACAACTGTCAAAACACCGGGGCTGGTTCTGACATTCCTTTTATTCCATAAGATTTTCCCCTGCTCTAAAAAGAAAAGAATCATGCTAAGTATCCTCAGGTTTGAATAGTCATTTTAATTTATATGACCTTATCTGCTATTCCAATGAGTAAATGAGCCTAGGGGTGTCTTTAATTGCTAACAACATTTATTGGATGGCATTGGAGGTGTTAGATGATTTGAGATTTTAGTGTTTGTATTTTTTCGTATCGTGTAAATGTTTCTGAATGAAATGAATGCCTTTACAGAATAAAGCAGTAAGGTCTCTCTCTCTTTCTCTCTGTCCACACACACACACACACACACACACACACACACACACACACACATTTTGAAGTCCTCTTCGGCATTTCCTGAGAGTGCCGTAGGGAAGGAGTCCTAGCTTGCAGGTGCAAATGCTAAATTCCGCCTTTGATCACAGCACAGCACAAGCAGGTGTCTAGATGTCGCCCTGGACTCCATACATCCGCACAACAATTCTGTGTCAATCAAAAACAAATACATCATATTAAAAAGCCCATCACCCTGAGTGCTCTTTCCTGCTACTCCTCAGATGAGCTCAATGTCTCCTCCGGAGGCGAGAGGCAGGCCGTGAACAGCAGCTTTGGAGGGCAGGAAGTATGCTCATTGAATATTGAAAGTGCGAAGAGAAGGAACTAGGTTGCTCGCACTGCTAAAAGGTTTTGTGTTTTGTCTTTTCAGTTTCCTCCTCAATCCCAGAGAAACTAGGGGGAGGAATCTTCCCGGCAGGCGAAAGGCTTCCTTTTAGAACTTTCTTGACTTTCTCTCTTGCCTGTGGAGCTTCAGCTGTCTTGGCGCCTTCCTGGACGACTTGCCTGTTCTGCCTGGGAGGCAGGAATGATTCAGGCACCAACACAGTGCAGGGGACCTAAATTTGATTTTGGCTACTAGATGGCTTAGATGTCAAAAGCCATTTACTAATGCCAGAAAGCTAACATGATCAATGAATGTGATTTTTTACCAACTGGCATGGAATCCTCGTCGAGGTGTATGACCATAACGCGCCCTCTGTGACCAGAGGCATTTTGCTTACAGGTTCTGTTTTCTTCGTTTTAGAAAATTTGTAAAATGGACACATATTCATACATTTGGGGGGAGGAAAAGAAAATTTAAAATTGAAACAGAGGCACTGGAAATGTTTTAAACTGTTTTTGTCTCTTGGTCGGCACTCAGACAGTAAAATAGCAGTTGCATTCATTTCTCCTCCAAGGACCGTCTTCTAGTGGAGAGTAACTAGTTAAAAGGATTTAGAAAAAAAAAATTAAATAAAAGGAAATAACTTCTCTATGCAGCTTGTGGTCAGCTAGAGGAATTTGCTGTTACAGAAGGTCAAATTGAGACACGGCTTCCTTGGATGGTGTTAGGGGCCACAGAGATGAAGGCCATCCTAACTGGGGGGAAGGGAGGCGTTGACCCTGGGTAGCTGGCAGTGGCTCTGATGACAGACTGCGGGAAGGAGGAAGACATCCAGCTGGAGGATGGAGCCAAATTTTAGCTCACACTAGCGACAGGGATTTGTATGTTTACAGCAAAAATCATACGGAGAAGTTGCTCATTAAAACAGAGAGGCTAGTTTTGTTAAGGCTGGACTTGGCCTTTGGTCTGCTCTGTGGGCTGATGCTCTCTGGCCATGTGGTGGTCACTGCTTGTCAGGTATGTGCTTGGACGTTTCCTGAAGACGCTGTGAGATCTTTGCGCCCCCCCCCCATGCAATCAAAAGGAAAGAGCTCCCAGGCTTCTAAAGAAAGCCAATGTGAGGAAAATAAATACATGTACAGCTTGCTATGATGGTGTCCACTTCTAGTCCCAGCATGAGAGAAGCTGAGGCAGGAGGATCACGGATTTGAAGTCTGTCTAGACTATATAGTGAGATCATGCTCAGAAATCAATAATAATCTTTACCAACAAGATGGCTCAGCAGGTCAAAGGACTTGCTGCGTGCATTGGTTAGTTTTTGTCAAGGTGACACAAGCTAGAGGCACTTGGGAAGGCAGAAGTTCAGCTGAGCAATTGCTTCCGTCAGTCTGTTCTGTTGACAATTGCTTCTGTCAGTCTGTCCTGTTGACAAGCCTGTGAGGCCTCTTCCTGATTAATGATTGACAGGAGAAAGCCCAGTTCACTGTGCATGGCGCCACCCTGGGCAAGTGGTCCTCGGGTGTGTATTAAGAAAGTCAGCCAAACTGGGCAATGGTGGCGCACGCCTTTAATCCCAGCACTTGGGAGGCAGAGGCAGGTGGATTTCTGAGTTTGAGGCCAGCCTGGTTTACAGAGTGAGTTCCAGGACAGCCAGGACTATACAGAGAAACCCTGTCTC
>NC_034600.1:70364120-70365644 GCF_900095145.1 Mus pahari | reverse complement strand
TTCCTTTCCTTTCCTTTCCTTTCCTTTCCTTTCCTTTCCTTTCCTTTCCTTTCCTTTCCTTTCCTTTCCTTTCCTTTCCTTTCCTTTCTTTCCTTCTTTCTTTCTTTCTTTCTTTCTTTCTTTCTTTCTTTCTTTCTTTCTTTCTTTCTTTCTTTCTTTCTTTCTTTCTTGATTTTTCGAGACAGGGTTTCTCTGTGCAACACTGGCATGAATGTATTTTCTAAAGCACCCTTAGAGCCAGCCACCCTGTAGCACTCTCTGGAGCAGCGAATCCCCGGCTGCATCCCAGATGGCCTGTATGAGGTGTTTTGCATGAGCAGTGCAGGCGACAAGCATACCTGCACTTAAGTACCTTGGGGGATTATGACCCTGAGGTCGTGTTGGAAACCTGTGGGACAGGAGTTTGTCAGTTTGTCGGTCATGGGTGGGATTTGTGTTGAGTAAAGCCATAATCTCCAGACCTTCTCTGTTTAATGCAGATTGTGACTTGGTAGGTGTGGGATCCAGGACACCATTTCTGAGCGTCTCTCAGGAGAATGACACTAAGCAGCATATTGACTTTATGTTTAAATTGGTGCCTAAAGAAGGCGTAGAACCTGGGGGCAGGATGTGGCAGCGCTCTTGGTGTGCTGGCAGTACCTGGAACTCTTCCCACCACACCGATGATCTGGATCAGGAGATGGCTTGCTTGTCTGATTTCCCTGCGTTCCTTGGCCAGGCTGCCCCCTCAAGGCCTTTCCCTCACTCCCAGAACACAGCCTGGCCACAGGGAATGGCTTCTGACACAGTTGCTTGTGAACAAAACTGGATCCGGCTGAGGGTTCGCATAGGCAGCTTGGAAAGAATTCTCAATGGCTCAGCCGCAAGACAATTGTCCAAAGTGTTTTTGGGGATAGAAACATAGTACTTGTACTATTTTGGGCATCTAAAAGTAGTACTTGGTACTTGAACTGAAGAGGAAAAACTGAATTACAGTAAGATGGGAAGTTCTGTGTGTCGTGAACTGGATGCTGCAGGTCAAAGCTGGGAGTGGAGCTGGGGTCTCAGAGTTGAGAATGATTCTTGAAATCTGGGAGTAAGGAGCCCTGACAAATGGCTATATTCACTTAAAGACATTTTAAAAACAAACAAACAAACAAACAAACAAACAAACAGCCTTAGAGCCAGAGTAGTAGGGGTATAGCTCAGTAGTAAAATCTTACTTGTGGGAAGGGTAAGGACCAGAGTTTGGATCCCCAGCCCCCATGGGCATGGTAGGCTGCCCGTAATTCCAGTACTCAGGAGGCAGGGAAGTAGAATTAGGGCATCCCTGTCGCTAGCTGGTTAGCTAGAAAGGAGAAATTGGTAAGTTCCAGATTCAGTGAGAGACTGAACCTCAGTAAATAAAGTAGAGAGCAGTCAAGGAAGACAGCTGGTGTCAGCCTCTGTCCTCATAAGGGCACTTGTCCCCGAACTCACTGATGTGAACACCCCCAGACCTACACACACACACACACACACACACACACACACACACACACACAC
>NC_034600.1:70362655-70364045 GCF_900095145.1 Mus pahari | reverse complement strand
AGAGAGAGAGAGAGAGAGAGAGAGAGAGAGAGAGAGAGAGAGAGAGATTCTGTACATGCAAATGCCAAAATAAAATCTTGTGAATGATTTCAGGGGAGAATTTAGAGCCTCCACATGTCTATGGACCCCAGCTTAGGAAGTTAGGTATCAGAGGAAACTCCATAGGGTAATCAATATGAAGATGTGAGGTAAAGGACGGATTGAATCAAGCCCTAGGGCTTTTCTAAAAACCAAACTGTTGGGATCACAGCGAGGCCTGTTCATTTTCAAATTGTCCACCCTTGCTTCCTGGTTCCACACTTGGAGATAAATAATTGCAGCAACGACCTTGAGGATGAAAGTCTGCAAAGTTTGTTCCTGGCAGGAGGCTTGTTGAGCCCTGGCCTAATGAATGGGGTGAGGCCAGAGGAGGCCTGGCACATGTGTGGGTGCAGAGGACTCGCTGCACTCTATTCTGCTGTTGGCCTCTTTAAATAGAGAAAAAGACACCATGACCATTTAAAACAGTTTTTCCATGTTCCAAACAAATAAATCAGGCATAAACTAACAGAACCTGGGAAAGCCCAATGACTTGGACATTTTAAAATTCAAACACTAGAGAGTTATAATTAGCTGAGCATATGAAATGTTTGCTTCAAGTTGAACCGGAAGACTGACTTCTAGGACACAGCTTCTGTCCATTCTTTCCAGCTAAGAGGGAGCCATGAGCCGGAGGAAGAGCACGTTGTGTGAGATAGATGTATGAGTGCGTGGTTACCTTTGCAGCATCTTGGTGTTTCAGTTTCCTCTTTTGTAGCTTAGAAGAGATGCTCACTTTTCTCAGTGCTGTGGTGAAGGTAGTTGACACACTGTGAATGTGGCAGATGGTTCTTGTGAAATGTCAATTACTAATACCGTTGGTGTCTGAATGAAGACACAGGGGCTGGGGGCTAATATAAGGTTTTCCTACTGTCATAGAGTCTGCATGCCCACAGGAAGCACAGATGCCCATGGGGTTTCTTTTGTTTGTTTTTGTAACCCAGACTATCCTTAAACTCACGTTCTTCCTGCCTCTGATTCTTGGGTACTGGAATCACAGTTATGTGACATGGTGTCTGCCTAACACTGGAGTCACAGTTATGTGACATGGTGTCTGCCTAACACTAGGATGTCTAGTGAGCCTGGTCTATTGCGCACAGATCCTGATGTACAGTTGATCCTGTCTAAAACCTCAGTGGCTGGGTGATTGCGTGATGAGATGTGAGGATCTCTGTTTAACTGTAGAAGCTGTAGAATTGGGATCGTGGCTTTGTAGTAAAATACTAGCCAAGCATGCATGTAGCCCTGGCTTATTCCTTAGCAGATAGAGCAAGAGAGCGAGAGCGAGAGCGAGAGGGAGGGAGGGAGGGAG
>NC_034600.1:70361240-70362541 GCF_900095145.1 Mus pahari | reverse complement strand
GAGAGAGAGAGGAGTGAAAATATCTATTGGTACAGTGGCCTAGGAAGATCCCACTTTCCTGTCTTTAGAGCAGAAACTCATGAAATCCAAGGCTGGTCAGAACAGGAGCAGTTAAGCAGATCATGCTAAGGTGAGAAGTGAGCGATAGGGAAGACAGTTCATTGCCAAGTCATAATTAAAAGGGGAGAAGGGGGAAAAAGGCATTATTGAAGAGGTGAGGTGGGAACGGCCCAGAAGGAAATTCTCCGTTTTCATTTACCTGACACTCTGACCTCGGCGTCCCCTCTCCCCCTTGTGTTGGTCGTAATTCATTTCATTCCCATCAGAAATATTTAAAGAACCCTTTGTAACAGCCCGGCAGTTGTAGCTGGGAACACAATATGTCCCTTAACTCCATCACAGGGCCCCTTTGTTTTCTGCCTGCTCATAATCTCTCCACATGGAGGCTGAAACAGTTTATAGGATGTGCTTGCATTTCCTCTCCCTGCAACCCCAGACCTTTAAGTTAAGGTTCTCAAGTACTTAAGCATATTCTCTCTATTTAGCTGTTAAATGCTAAACTCCTGGAAGAATGGATGAGGTTATGTTAAGTCAGAGGAAGGAAGATAATGTGTTAAAAAGAGGAGAATTGATCTCCTTTTTAAGATTCCCTCTCTGTATGAACACAGAATACAGTGCGGATCATGAGCAGAGGGGGGAGCCTCAACTTTGAACTTACAAAGAAATCCAGAACAGCCAGAATCTCTGGCTGGACGGACCTTGAGTTGGGAACATGGTGTGAGATGAGGGCTACAAAGAAGTAAAGAGCCAGTGGAGCCCAGTGGGCTGAGTTCTGTAAGTCTAAAGTCTCTGAGGCGTTCCTTCATCCTCAGCGGACTTCTTAGCTGAGCCTTCTAGATCATTCTTTGACAGTAGGACAGCATGGTTTGCTCCCTAGAAAAAGAGTGGTCTCTTCCACCACCTTCCACAGTTCTGGAGGAATGGAAAAGAAAGCTAAAATGTTGCCTTTTTGAAGCAAGCTTAGCATCTCTATACCTTCAAAAAATAATTGAGAGCTTTAATGTATTCACTTGTATAAAAGTCCTTTGATGTGTTTCTTTTTTAACTTATTTTATTAGATATTTTCCTCATTTACATTTCAAATGCTATCCCGAATGTCCCCTATACCCTCCCCCAAACCTGCTCCCCTGCTCACCCACTCCCACTTCTTGGCCCTGGCGTTCCCCGTATGGGGCATATAAAGTTTTCAAGACCAAGGGGCATCTCTTTCCAACGATGGCTGACTAGGCCATCTTCTGCTA
>NC_034600.1:70324860-70355898 GCF_900095145.1 Mus pahari | reverse complement strand
AGGATCTGTGGTGTGGAGAGTCCTCCGGAGTGCTCAGCTGCCTCCGCTGGGGTTCAGAAGAGAGATTGATGTATTTCAAAGAAACATTACTTGGGCTTCTCCTGTTATTTATTTATTTATTTTGGTTTTTCGAGACAGGGTATAGCCCTGGCTGTCCTGGAGCTCACTTTGTAGACCAGGTTGGCCTCAAACTCAGAATTTCACCTGCCTCTGCCTCCCAAGTGCTGGGATTAAAGGTGTGTGCCACCACACCTGGCTTTTCCTGTCATTTATTGAGTGTTGTCTGTCAAAGTGAGCCATGCTCATGTGTGCAGGTCACATGACAATGGGCAGGAGATAGTTCTCTTCTTCTTTAGAAGTGAGTTCTAGATATCAATCTCAAGTCTATCAGGCCAAGTGACTACCTGGCTGAGCCATCTCAATAACCTCCCTTCCCCATGTTGAAAAGGAAAATGGCCCTGCACTTTTTTTCTCTGTGGTAAATGGAACTCCTTTTAAAATACTTCCGGTAGTTTTGAATGAACAATTTTGCCTTTTTTTTTTTAATAAAAAAGCTATGTTTTTAAATTGTTTACTTTTAAAATTGTTTGTGTGTGTGTGTGTGTGTGTGTATCTGTGTGCATGCTCATGAAAATGAGTATAGAGCCCAAGGAAACGCTCTTTAAGATCCGCATGTGCTCTTAACTGCTAAGTCCCCTCTCCGGGCCTGGAGACAGCTCTCTAGAAAGTACAAGTTAAGTTAAACTACAGGAGGAACTTGTCATGTGACCAAGCAGAAGGATCTCAGCGCCCAGACAGGACAAGACAGGAAAACTTGCCTGTTCTGTTCCGAACTTCTCACGTCATTTCCTATCTATAACCTACCCTAATGTCAAGATCCAGAAGAAGAGGAGGATGTGATTGGAGGGAACGGTGTCCCAGTGGTCCTCTTTGTCCCTCTCCCCAGTATGGCCAGGTTGGATAACTCTTCTTTTTCTCCTTACACTAGTGAGTTGAGTGTCAGTTGCAGAGCAGGCTCTCCTGGAGAGTGTTTATCTCTCTCCTGTTACTTGCCAATAAGAAAAGACTTTCAGCTGGGTGGTCCTGGCTCACAACTTTTAATCCTAGCAGAGGCAGACACTGGTGGACCTCCGAGTCTGAGGCCAGGGCTACACAAAATGAAAAACAAACAAACAAACAAACAAACGTAAAAACAAAACAAAACCAAGAAACAAACAAACAAACAAAAAGAAAACAAGAAAGAGAGAAAAGGCTTTAGGAACCTACAGTATGAGATGGTAAATGAAAGTGTATCCCTTTCATGTATGCTTTTTTTTTTTTTTTAAATGGGAGTCATTATCTGAAAGCCTATGAAGATAACATAATTTCGGAACATTAAAAAGTAGCCACTAATTCCACACTCCACCTAGAAGAAAAGCGTTTGAGAAGTTGGAGCCTGTGGGCCAAGTATAGAGAGAACACCTTGTGCATTGTATGGTTGTTTCACCTGTCAATTAAAAAGCCTACGCCTATAGAAACGGGCAGACTGGAGGTAGTCATTTGGTAGGCAGTCATTTTGGCAGGCAGAAAGGATTATGGGATAGAGTGAGGCTCTGTGAGAGTCTCCAGTTAAGCTGCACAAAGGGCAGAGAGCACAGTACCTGATCAGAGGTAATCGGCAGCATGACACAATGGAGATGAATATAAATGAGTTACTATAAATTACTAGCTAGTCAGGAAATAAACCTCGCTATATGGCCTGAGTCATTATTCCAGGAGCTTGGGGCTGGAAGGAAAATATCTCGTTACACCCAAGTATCTTAGGTACAACAGAAAAGTAGATGCTTAAAGCAAACAAGCAAGAAGACTAGAAGACAAGCCATCGCCATACTTTTGTCTTTATTGTTATTTTGCTAAGAAAAATCATTTTATACTACTGTTTCCAAAAAGAACCTTCTATCGTTTATTTGTTTATTTTTTGAAGACATCACTTGTTTCTTCAAGAAACAAACAAGAAAAAGACATGGGGACATACCAACCACCTTTCCATTCATTCCTCTCTCCTCAGGCTCCAACCTCACTGTGCCCTACAGGGTATCTCTTCAAAGGCAGATGCAGGGCGGGGGTCTCAGGCTCCCACACAACCACAATGATTCTAGCGGCTGGGGAAAGAACATGAAGCCTCCTGGAATTGATTTTTTTTTTGACAGCTTCTGCACAGACAGGCGCTGTGGTCTTGTGTTGAGTTCTGTGACTGAATCAATGTGTGGCAGGGGGACACTGGAATGACAGATATCGGAGATGTCACACTGCCTTCCACTCATGGGACTGCCGTGGATGAGGAAGATGCAAGACAGAATGGAGTTTGTTACAGGGAGATACCCAAAGAAAAGGGAAATAGATTTGCCTCCTTGCCAGCAGAGCATATCGCTGTTAGATATAAATATTATGTTTCTCATTATAGGATGTTATAATATGTCTTCTGACGGTTGGAAGTGTATATACAAAGCAACTGCGTATTGCTGGCCTCTTGGCTGTTCATGATTTTCCCTCTCACTTGAGTTATTTCTTAGATATTCCTTTGCTTGCCTTCTATCTGACAGCAGTTCTTCTGTCCCGTAGCGTTGGTTACACACAGAATGCTCTTTCGATGGATGAACATCAATTTATTCTGGTTTATGAATGAACTCTTCCCAGAGGGTTGATAACTCCTGTTTAGCATATAGCTGTTCCATCTGTCTTTTTTTATTTTAGGGACTTTTTCTCATGTGCTTGCTCATTTCCTGCAGCTGGGCATGACCTGTCACTTACTTCAATAAGCCAGTCCCCTTTGCCCCCCTCAGCGAGGGAGGACAGGATGGAGGGAAGTGACTCCTCTGTCCCAACTGAACCCCGGGGCTCTTCTAACAGAATTATATTAAGATCCCAAGAAAAAAAATCCCATTTCTCTTCCAGTTTCCCACCTCCCCCACCCCCACCCTTTCCACCCTTTTGTTTTGAGTCGCAGAAGCAGACCTAGAGGCAGTGGATGAGAATTTCCCTCTCCCCTCAAATCCTCCAGAAAACATTGCCCACTTCTCTCCCCTCTGCCCAGCCTTACTCTGAAAGCCTTGGTGAACCCTCAAAGCCAGGCCCTCTGGGAAGCAGAAACAGAAAGCAAAGGGGGAGAAGAGATTGAGAGAGATAGACCGACTTGTAGGGAGACAGGAAAAGCAAACAAACTAACAAACAAACACAAAGTGAGAACTATGAACCTGAAGGAAAAAGAAATGAAGAAAAGGGGAAAGAAAAGTTAAAAAAAAAAAAAAAAAGTCAGTTGATTTCCACGCTAGCATTTGAGGTCAGCCCAGTCTCTATACTGAGTTCTGGGCCAGCCAGGGATAACAGTGACACCCTGTCTTCAAGGAAATAGATAAGAATGTGCAAAGGGAGCGAAAGAAAGATTGATTCAGAAAGCCTGTGAACAGGTTTCTCTAGTGTTCTGGGTGCCATATAGATTAATTGATTTTATTCCCTATTCCCCAAGAAGTTAGAATTAAAAAGAAAGACCGGATGAACAGATGTAAGCAGCCCCTGCTTCGTGAGATACACAGCGGATCTAACTCAACCACTTCCCAAGTCAAGTCCTTATAACCCAGCCTTGGCTTCCTTATGAATCCCCTCCAGGCCCACAGCTCTGCTCTGTGTTCTCAGGAGATTCCCAAGGACGTGCCTAGGGGTTGGCAGACAGTCGTAGCCTCTCCCCTTTTCCCTCTTACCAGAAAGCAAACTCTGAGTTGCAAGATAGCTAGGAGAGAGAACACATAGAGATCCAGCCCCCCCCCCCACCTCGCTAAGCTGTTCAAGCCCTGTTCTCCAATAAACAGATAGCTGTAACAATTGATTTCTCTGTGGTGAATGGGATAGTCATGACATCTTGCTGAGTGAGGCCCTCAACAGGCAGAACTCCTTTTTCCAGTGACCTTTTCCCTCTTCTTAATGGGCAGTTGTCCCTGAACTACAAGGTCTTGTTGTTGGCTCAGGTCACCACTCACAGCCTGCAGACACACACACACACACACACACACACACACACACACACACACACACACAGTGCTTGAGGCAGGAAAGCAAGAGGACTGCTATTCCATAAAAGGCCTCTCAGTGTGCATTGTGTGGCAGACAACTGGCACACGGGGTCCTTGAAGTCCTGGAGAGAGCCGAAGTGAGGAAGTTTGCCTGTGGAGAGCTTGTGATATTTTTGGCAGTGGTTTCTCACTACCTGGACCGCATGTTTGTGTCTGCGATGGTGTTTACTGAGACTCGCAAAAGAATAGCTACTAAATCGGGATGTGATGGACTTTGCAGCTGGAGTGAGAACTGGATCTCAGAGGAGTGACACTGGGGATTTGAGATGTTGTGTTCTCTTTGCGGTTACATTTTTTGATCTTAGGATAAGGGAGGGGAAAATAAAAACAAAAAACAAAAAAACAAAAAACAAAACAAAAAACATGTCCCTAAGAGTGAGGTGGCCTAGCAGTGTTCATCCTGAGGGTGGACTGTATAATGCTTGAAGTGGGCTCCCAGCTCCTGGTACAGTGAAGGGTTATACATTGTGTCTGCCTGCCCCAGTCAGTTTTCCTTTTGGTACTTTCAGTTGTTGGTGACTCTCTCTCCGCCAGATTCAGGTTTACTTCAGCAAATATTTGATGGCTCCAACCACAGCATACATTTGCTATGAAACTGTTGGGCATGTTGATTGGTTTTCAAGATCAGTAGTTTGAGTTGTTACCAGAAAAAGAGTCTGCAGACTCCATAAAACCCTTCTGCCGGCCCTCAAGGGTTGGTCACAGCTTAACTACGATCCTGATCCCTTCGACCTTGTTAAGAGCCCTGGGCCATATACACTGTGACATAGTTTCTCCCTGCCCGGAAGCGAACGATGAATGCTTTTCTCAGGAGGATGTGTGCAGCGTTCTGAACGGGAGATGTCTAATTCCCACTCTTCAGGAAGGACTACTGTAGAACAATAAGCAGAGACAGTTCCTGCCCCTCTTTGCTAATTAGCACACTAGGAGTATTCATGGGACACAGTTTTCCCCTCTGCTGGGGTGGTGGACTGTTAAAAGCCTCTAACTTCTGCCAAGTCAAGACTCTTTTCTTGTAGACTGCATTTATTTCAAGAAAGCTGGGCCATTGTCCTTGACGGCACACCTTTAATCCCAGCACTCAGAGGGCAGAGGCAGGCAGATCTTTGGAGTTTAATGCCAGTCAGGCCTATGTAATTTTTCTTTTTTAGCTCTATCTATAAAAAAAAAACAAAACAAAATATAATACAATATTCATAAAGCAGTGTATATGTGAACGGTCTTTGAGGCCTTCTCCTGCATACCCCCCATCTATATTGTATCTAATGTATCACATTTTTTAATACAATGGAAAGGTTATTTAAACATCTGTCTTTTATCACCTCAGTGAGACCTGGGGATGAGGAGCGTTTTTCTAAAGCAAGCTACCAATGATAACAAAGGTTGCTTTATCTAACGGGGCTTTTAGATAACTGCAGGGCCACATGTCTTTGTCTCCCATGTCATCAGACTTTAGTCACATGTGACAGACACCTGAGAAAAACCATTTAGAAGAGGAAAGATTTATGTGTACTTACGGTTTCAGTTCATGGCCTCCCGACTCTGAGTCCTGGAATTAGGGAGCGAGAGACAGACATGCGCAGTAGACAGACATGCGCTGTAGGCATGCGCAGTAGACAGACGTGCACTGTAGACGTGAGCAGTGGACAGACATGCGCTGTAGCCAGACATGTGCTGTAGACAGTTATATTTTTCACAAGCATCACCCAAGTGGCCTAGTTTTTCCAATAGGCTGTACTCTGATTTCTACCATCTTTAAATAACCTTATCAACACTATGGAGTGATAAAATATCTACAATACATTGACTGGATCAGATTAATCCATTCTTTGGGATTCAGATCTCAGTGAACTCATTTACCAGCTGATTACCAGACTCTCAATTATTTATTTATTTATTTATTTATTTATTTTGAAGACAGGGGTTTCTTTACAGGCCTGGTTTGCCTGGAAGTCACTGTTGTAGACCAGGCTGGCCTCAAACTCTCTCTCTCTCTCTCTCTCTCTCTCTCACACACACACACACACACTCGCCTACTTCATCCTCCCTAGTGCTGGGATTAAAGGCCTGAACTACTTCACCCAGCTTAATTTATCTTTTGAGCAAACAGTTCATTTCCAAGCCCTAATACTTAGTAAATTTGGGTCAAAATTATTCAGCTTTATAAGAAGTTAAATTGATAAAAAGTTTTGAATTGAAGTCGGTTTTTCTATCTAAGCTCTATTTCCCCTTATTTATATGAGAAAGAGAGAGACGGCATTTCTTGTGAGCTCTGATGGTCTAAGTCCCAATGTTAAACTGTTCTACCTCTTTCTCCAGCCCCTGGGGTTGATACCCTACATCTGGCTTCACAGTTAGTCAGGGGCATGGCAGCTGCACCTCGCATCCTGCCTATGGAGCCTTCAAAATACAACAGAGCTCTGCCTTGCCCTTCCCTCCAATGCTGGCCAGTTGCTTTCCTGGTTGTTCATTTCGAGTTATGGAGTATTTGCTTGTGGCGTTCTTCGGAGGATCACATTGTTTTTGTTTGTTTGTTTGTTTTCCTATTTCCCAATCTGCCTGTGCAGAAGCAACCAGGGAAGGGAAAATACTCTTTTTTTTTTAATTCACCTATGAAAAACAAAATATTTCATGTCTTCTCTTATATGCAGAATGTGTTAGATATATTAAATCTGTTTGTACACGTATATGTGACAGGAATGTAGATGGGAGCTATTGGGGCTGGAGGAGAAAAAAACGGTTGGAGGAAGGAAAGATGATCAAGGTACAAGATAGACAAGTTCAGAAGTGTAATGAAAAATCATCATTTTGTACACTGTGCAAATTAGAAACAGTAGAAATGAAAATATCATGTGTTAGTGAATTAAATCCTTCTTATGAGGAATCAATGGACTGCCTCAAAACATGGGCAATAGTCTTTTTGAAATCACTGTTGGGACAGAGTTCTGCAGAAAGTAATGAGGGGGGGCTCTGAGCAGCTTGGCATCTGTAGAGCACTCAACTGGAAGTAAAACACATGTGCAGAACAAGAGAGAAAGCCTTTATTTAAAGTGTGGTTGAAGGTTACTGAGTCATTTGGATGGTTGAAGTATTTGTGGCTTGAGTAATGGACTCGCCAAGAATCCCGGAGTCAGTCAGACTCCTTTTGCCTCAGAAGAACAAAGCAGAAAGGGTAGCCGGCTACGTTCTATGCCATTTTGTGCTGCATATCGTGTTCAGCAACGACTTTGACCAACTTCAAATTCCTCAAGTCAGGAAGGAATGCTGTGTCTCCGAAACCTTAACTGACTGTGATATTCCAAACAAGAAGGGGTTCCCATATGGGTCACCAAGCATGACAGAGAGAGCTAAATTGGGAATCTGGTTTCGTTCCCAGCCTGTGATGGATGTCTCACGGATGGGGTCAATGCCACATCTGATGTCATCCTGAGATGACATCCTTCAGTCAGTCAGGCAGAATCTGTACACTCAAGAATGAAGCAACTTGATTGATTCCACTACACATCTAAAGGTCTCCTTAAATAACTCTGATAAGTTATCTGTTATCTACTCAAGGTGGCAATCTTCTTTCTGCATGTTTTCTCGATGGGTGTTATTTAACATACAGGAAGAGCTTATAACCGTGCCTGGCAAGTTATCAAAAATCAATAATTAAAAATAAATAAATAAGTCTTTCCTTTGGTCTGCATCACTAAAAGATGGAAATTCCTCTTCAAATAATCAAAATACTATTTTTAATCCCAAACAACAGTGTTTAATGTTCATAAAATATGAATTCAGTGTTCAGTGGGCTCATGTGGGTTCCATCGTGGTTTCCTTGGAGCTGGATAAATATGACGTCATGCCTCAGGATGGGTTTATGTGACTCTTTATTGGCCCTTAATCTTTGAAGATTTCTTCTTTATATTAAAACAACAATAATAACAACAACAACCCAAAATTTATATTTTATTTGCTGAGGTAACATGGCTGCTTTCCTTGTGGAGATTTCCATAGATGAGTTTTCTTGGCTTGTCTCTGTGGTGTCATATGACATTGTATTTTAGATCTATGTAGATTTAAAAGCTTATGCGAGGGGGAAGGGCTGTAGCTACTGATAGAGTGCTTGCCTAACACATGCTGGATTCTGGGTTCAATCCTCAGAGCCGTCAGAAAATAACATCTATTAGAGTCCAGTTCAGGTCTAGATGCTGCGGGGCAGTTCCATCAGGAAGTATAGGTCATCTGGAATACCTGTTTGTTGTGTCTGGTAAATTCAATACATAGATCCAATCCTTTACAGTTGTTATATAGGGGCCACATTGCAGCCCCCCTCCCCCGTCTTCTTCCTTTTCTTTTTGACTTTTTGAGATAAGGTCTCCAGTAACTCAGGCTGTCCTTGAACTCACTATGTAGCTGAGGATGCTCTTCAACTTGCATCTTCCTGTCTGGACCTCTCAAGTGCTAGGATAGCAGGTGTGTACCGCTGCATCTGGCTGTCTTTCTCTCTTCCGAGACATTTTATAAAGAGGAACTTTCCTTCACTTGCTCCTTGCTCTCTCTGTCTTGGTTAGGGTTACTATAGCTCTGAACAGAGATGTTGACTCGGGCAACTTATAGAAGGAAGCATGTAGCTGGGGGGTGGCTTACAGTTTCAGAGAAAGTTCACGCCCATCATGGTGTGTGTGTGTGTGTGTGTGTGTGTGGTGTGTGTGTGTGTGGCAGCAGGCAAGTAGACAAGATGCTGAGGCAGTAGCTGAGAGATTACATCACAGGCTTTTGAAACTCAAAGTCCACTCCCAGTGACACGTCTCCAACATACCTCCTAGTCCTTCTGAAAAAGTTCACCAAGGAAGCAAACACTCACATATGTGAGCCTATGGGGGCAAATTCTCATTTAAACTGCCACAGTGGTGTAGTCAGTACCTCCAGGAAAGACACAGTCAGACCCAGACTGAGAAGTTATGTGACCTCATGTTACTGAAGGACTTAAAAACTGTAAGGCCAAGATTCTAATGCACTTTTCCTAGAAGGGGTGATGTGTGTTTATAAATAACACCTGTCATAAAAAGAAGAGATTTCTGTTTATATCACCGCTTTAAAACCAGGTTTCCAGTCCCCCAAGATTTTAGTGCAAAATAAAAAAAATTTTTTACAGCAATTATACAAGATAATATCGATAATCCTAGACTATAGCTGATTCCATTTTCATTTTCAGTGACCTACTTACCTCAAGGCATTTAGCAAGGTATTAAAATTGAAAGCAACAGAGCAAAACAGAAACAAGAACTAAATGCCCCAACACAGCCAAACCCTAGACCCCTCCCCATTTTATCCACAAGTATCGAGCACATCTGAGAACAATTAAGATGATTTCAAAATTAAACCACTATCAAGAGAGCTTTGTACTTCAGGACCATCATGTGTATAGATAGGACTCTTCCTAAAAAGATCAAAGGAAAAATACATTTCTATCAATGTATACAGGTTGAAAAACTAACACTCACTCACACACACACACACACACACACACACAGACACACACAATGTATTGCATTTTAGCACATTGTTTAGAAGTCCCCTTGAAATTCATTCCTAAGCACAGCCAGCTGTTCGCATCTGGCTGGTGGTGTTGAATGTTAAGAGCTTCAGGAATAACAGTGGATGAGCTGCTGGGCTTCTGGGTGGAATCTCCTTTGGCCTCAGGTCCCCCCATTCCCACCGATGGGGCACTGGTCGCTCCAGATTCTGACCAGCTTTCCTCTTACCCTCTTCCTCTACATCACTTAAATCCTTTGTCTCCCATTACATTAGATCCATTCACTGTTTCCCCTTTTAATGCTTCCACAATTTCTTAATATCTACAAAGAGCGAATTGATTCCCACCCCCGGAATATGCCAGCAGGAAGCAGCGGGTGTGCGTACTGGATCAGTCCCAATTGGAAGGAGTCAACAAGGGACATATTGTCATCTTTTCCATTCTTAATTTTATTTTTTTAACACATTTTTTTCTTTCTTGTGTGGATTAGTCTGACCTCAGCACAAGATAACTAACTATATATTACCTTTAGCAGTGGACTTGAATGTCCTCTGGGACATTCAAGTCACAGAAAGTCACACTGGTGACTTTCTGTGACTGTATAATACAATCTCTTCCGTGGAGCCGCCCGAGCCCCTAAAGACTCTTACACTGAGAGGGACACTTTACTGGAGCGAGTATGATGGTCTTTTATTTTTAAACCAGCTGAAAATGGAAGCATTACAGAGCTTAGAAGTAATTAGACAATATTCTCTTTAAATAGAAAATATTCTGTTTGAATGACAGAGTACCCGTTTTATACTGGTCTATAATGAAGATATTTTGCTCCAATTTTACCTCAGCAGAGATACATTAATTGAGGCTTTCCAAGTAGGCCTTTAAGAACTACACACAGGCACAGGCACAGTACAGACACAGGCACAGGCACAGGCACAGGCACAGGCACAGGCACAGGCACAGGCACAGGCACAGGCACACGTACACACACTCAAGTTATAGAAATGCCCTGACATACCACCTTAAACCTCTTCTTTTGCACCTGTAGCTCAAGTGGCCCCAAAGCATCGTTAAATAATGTACACACTGGTGATTCAGACAGCAGCTGTGCTCAATTTCCCAGGCCCAGAGGGTAAAGCCTACTCTGATCCCATCTTTGCACGAATTTTCTTCAAATGCTGACCTTAAAGAGGGTTTTCACTCTGGGCTGATGTGCTGTCTTAAAGCCAACAGCTATCACTAGGAAATATCCATAAGCCACTACGAACCTCCCAGGGTTTGTTTCTTAGCAGACAGAGATGGTTTGCATACATACCCTTGTTCCGAGTAAACACACCACGGGAACCCAGGTGGGTGTGGTAGAGTGAAAGGTTTTATTCTTTCCAAAGGGCGGGGCTTCTAGGCACACCTGTCATGGTGAGTTTTGAAACCGAACACTAATTTTGAGTGGAATAACTTGATGTCTTAGCCTGTTAGAAGTTCTCTGACAACAATGATGGGAACTAAAAGCTTTATTGATCAAGGTTTTCTTTCTTTCCGTTCTGGGAGTCGGATGTTTAAGTTCAAGGCTAGGTATCTAGTGAAGACCCCTTTTCTTCACAGATTGGGCCTTGTAATGGAATCCTTACACAGCGAAAGCTCAAGGTAGTTGTCCAGTGTCCTTTGTAAGTGCTAATTCTGTTCATGAGGATTCTTCCCTTAAGATTTTCAATCTCTAAAGACCCAGAGTGTGACCTCTTGGGTGTGTGTGTGTTAATATTTCAGCACATCAATTTTGTGGGACACAAATGTTTGGACCGGAGTACTCAGCAAGTGAATTCATAAACATGGTTTTTGAGAGCAAGGGGTGATACGTTTCTCTCTACTATTACTCTATAGCGTCACTGTGATGCGCTCCACAGGATCAGGCTTGAAAGCTACTGCTGGTGATATCCCATAAATACCAAGAGTGATGAAAGTTCATAGTTCACCCATTGAGGCAATTGCAGTTGAGTTTCAGGCATCAAGGAGAGGAGGCTGGTCTGGGGGCGTTACCCCGAGTGCCCCAGAGCTTGTATTGTTTGGCCTGTCCTTGGCTTCAAAGGATGTAGTACTAGAGATATCTTATCACTTGCCCAGAAGAGAGGACAGACAGAGCAACTGGCCTTGTGGGACGGAAAAGCTGTTAGCAGTCAAACCTCAAAATGAGGTCAGAATCTATTGCACCTCATTTTTAGCTGAAGACCTGAGACACTCCGGAGGGTAGGAAGTAAATATTTTTAGACTACTGCTCAGTGCTGCAGGAGGAGTGAGGCTTTTAAAACCGTTTGCACTTCTGGGCTTTGAGCATTAATAAAACTACCCAGCCATTT
The DNA here is from genome assembly GCF_900095145.1 of Mus pahari. Classification (NCBI taxonomy): domain Eukaryota; kingdom Metazoa; phylum Chordata; class Mammalia; order Rodentia; family Muridae; genus Mus; species Mus pahari. The sequence goes on along the minus strand of NC_034600.1, from coordinate 70,343,926 downwards.
TTTCTGGGTTCAAATGGTCCTTCCACCCTAGCTTCCCAAGTAGCTGGGACAACTATTATTGTGCCTTACTGGATTTATAGTTTTATACACAGTATTAAGGGTTTCCCTTCTTTACTAATTTCATCTTAGGTTAGTATGCATCAAAATTAATTAACCAATATTGCTACTATATGAACTAAAATTCACATCTCTGTGGCTTTCATCTAATCCTTTTCCTTTTTGGGAGATTACCACAATCCACCGTCCATCTAGACAGCATGATGGATTAGGCTCCTCTGACTTTCTTTGTGATGACTCTGACAGCTTCAAGTAATGGGTGGCAAAGACACAGGGATTTCTGCATCGAAAAGCTACAGTTCCCTTTCATAGCATACTCTTCTGGGGGAAGTCATCATTCACAACCTTAACTTCTTAAGGAGTAGGAAGTTATGTACTACCTTGAGGGTGGAATGCTTATGTAAATCTCTCTCTCTCTCTCTCTCTCTCTCTCTCTCTCTCTCTGTGTGTGTGTGTGTGTTTGCATTAATTACTTTCTGCTGCAATGATGAAATACTAGAACCAAAATCAACTTAGAGGAGAAAATATTTTAGCTTACAGTTCTAAAAGGGTTACAATCCACCATGATCCACCACGGTGGAAGAGCACGGCAGAAGTTACATGAGATTAGCCTGGTAATCTGAAGCAAATAGCATTTCATCTACAATCAGGAATCAGTGAGCCAGAACAGGAGGCAGGACCAGGCTATAACATCTCAACGCTTGCCCCCACCCCGCAGTGATGTAGTTCTTCCAGAAAGGTTCTACTCCTCTGCAAACAGTACCATCAGTTGGAGATGAGGTGTTTAAATAAATGGGACTATGGGGGACATTTCACATTTAATCTGTTTGTCTGTCTGCTTGCCTGTCCATCCATCTGTCTGTCTGTCTAGTCCATCTATCATCTACTATATGCATGGGCATACTGCTTTTTATTTTATGCTTTGCATTATAATCTAATATGATTTCATTTTCTTTTAGATTGTTCGAGCTTTGGTCACTAGGAGCTTTTCTGGTTGTCTCTTGTGCTTGTTTGGTGGTTTTGTCCTTAACATTTTCTGTATCCGGTTTGTCACCAACGCTCTTGTTTGGTCTCATGCCTTCTCTGAATCAGTCTTAGGAACTTCTTCACTTACATTGTTTCTGATATGGATATAGTACTTAGGTAAAAGGATAGAATCATGATGGGAGAATGTAATGACTGTGATGGTCTTAGATGTCAGCTTGGCGCAATCTACAATTACCACGGAAGGGGGACTTAGCGAGGGCTGTCTAGATCAGGTTGGATTTTCTTAATTGGGTAAATTGAGATGGGATTATCCACCCTGAATGTAGGTAGTTCATGGGCTGGGTCCAGGATGAAGCTGAGAACTGTTGCGTATGCATTATGGTTCTCTTCCCCTGACTGGAGGGTAATGTGGCCAGCTCGCTCTCGAGTTCTTGCTACTGTGACTTCCAGGAGATGGTCGACTATAAACTGGAATTGTGAACTGAGTAACCCTTTTCTCCTCTAAGTTGCTTTTGTGGGGTCTCCTGTCACAGCAACAAGAAATGAAACTATCAATATTCAGCAAATGAGAAAGGGAGAAGGAAGAAGACAAGGATGGTTACAATATCATGTCTTGGTGATGGATCGATCAAGTGCTCACTCACACTCTTATTGGGTATCACAAACAGTAGAGGGACTGTCTTAGTTTAGGTTTCTATTGCTGGTGACAAAACACCATGCCCCAAAAGAAAACTGGGGAGGAAAAGGTTTATTTGGCTCACGCTTCTACACTGTTGTTCATCACTAAAGGACAGAAACTCAAGCAGGACAGGAACCCGGAGGCAGGAGCTCATGCAGAGGTCCTGGAGGGGTGCTGTTTACTGGCTTGCTTCCATGACTTCTTCAGCCTGCTTTCTTATAGAACCCAGGACTACCAGCCCAGAGATGGCACCGCCCACCATTAATGCCCTCTCCCGTTAATAACAGAAAATGCCTTACAGCTGCGTCTCATGAAGGCATCTTTTTCAACTGAGGATCCTTCTTCTCTGATGTCTCTAGCTTGTGTCAAGTTGACACACAAAACCAGGCAACACAGGGATGAAAGCCTCAACAGAAAGAACACAGAGGAAGTCTGGAGAGATGGCTCAACCTCTAAGAGGACTTTACTATTCTTGCAGAGAACCTGGAATTTGTTCTCAGCACCCACATGGAGGTTCATAACCTCTAGTACTAGCAGTTCTAGGGGATCTGGCATCTTCTTCTGCCCACTGCAGACTCCTGCGTGTATGTGATGTCCTCCCCAGACTCCTGCATGCATGTGATGTCCTCTCCAGACTCCTGCATGCACGTGGTGTCCTCCCCAGACTCCTTCATGCAGGAGGTATGAACAAACTCATGTAGGAAAACACACATAAATAAAACAAATGTGTAAGTATAAAAAGAAAAAATATTAAGGAGTTTTGAGACTATGCATTAAAATTGCCTCTATCAAGAGTATTTACCAGCAGTATGAAATGACAATGGTAAGTAATCAAAGGAAGATTCAGAATAAGTTGTGGTTTAAAAAATAATTATGGGCTTGACTGCATGTTTTGAAACCCAATGGATGACTCTTTAGGAAAGAGAGAGTGGGTTTTGTATTAAAAATAAATACTCCTTTATCATATTAAAAATCATTTATTTTTACAATTATCAAATGACATTTCCCCACTTGGAACGCTTGTTTTTAGGATCAGAACTGAAGCTTGTACATTAGTGACAGTGATGTGTCCTGGCTTAAAGTGGCAGTAATCTTTTAGAAAGGATAATGCCAGCAAGCAGACACAGCAGACCGAATGGCTGAAGCATAGTGCAAGTTCATTTCTCGTTCATATCAAGTATGGAAACGAGACATTCCTAACTGATAACAACATGCTTCCAAGAGTGATGCAGAGGTCCCAGGTCCATGTGCCTTCCACATGTAGCTCTAGTGGTCCTTACCCTCTGCTGTATCACGATGGCCAACTGAGAGGGTGTGGGATGAACACACACACACACACACACACACACACACACACACACACACAGAGTTTCTTAGCAAGCTGGTGAGAATGTGGCAACCCTTCCCACAGTCTGTGATAAGCTCCAGTCCCCAAGACACGAGGCAGGCTAGGAGCAGAGTTCCTGGTCACCACCTGCTTCCTGGCCTGAGAGTTATATAATGACAGGGAGCTCAGGGTTAGGCAAAGAACTAACCATCTCCCTAAAGATGGATAATTAAAGCGTGTCTTAAAAGATTTATTATTTTTTATTTTATGCGTATGCCTGCACAATGTGTGCATCTGGTACCCGTGGAAGCAATCACAGGGCATCTGATTTCCTGGAACTGCAGTGACAGATGGGTATGAGCCACCCTGTGGGAGGGGACCTCTGGCGTGCTCTTAATTCCTGAGCCATCTCGCCAGCCCTCATATTTAGGATGGTCATGTATGCCTTAGTTACTAGAGATTTTGGAGAGTCCTTGATAAGTTACAACATGTGACTGGGAAACCAGGGTCCCCCTTGGGGTTCTTAGTCTTGACAATAAAGTAATTTCAGAACAGACTCAAATGAGAACTCGGTGGCATTTTTTTTAAGAGGTTGTGTTTTTGTTGTTGTTGTTGTTTAGGGTCTTTTTGTTTGTTTGTTTTTTTAACCAGGGCAAGCAAGCTGTTAAAATCAGCAGTCACCTGCAAGACAGAGATAGAAGAGGAGAAAGATGCCATCTGAACAAAGCAGGCAGAGAAGCGAACAAGCAGCCATGTGATGGAAGAGATTCAGCGAAAAGAGCAGAAAAGCACAAGGAACCAGGAATGCATACTTAGTCTCTGGCCAGCATCTGAGAGAAAGAAGCAGAAGAGGAGAGGCAGGATAGACCATGCCTCTCTGTCAGGCCTTGAAAGGTAGGTGGATCCAACAGAGTCTCCTGTCTGTACAAAGGGCTGCAATTCTGGGAAGAAGACGACGTTACCGTTTAAAGGGATAATTACTCCTCCTATCCTTTTACGGGCATCCTTGGGTGGGAGTGGGATGTTCCCTTAGCGGGGGTAATAGATCTACTCACCTGGAATACTTGTGTCCAACAGTCCATTCTCTTGACCTGAAGGAAAGTTTAGCCTTTCTTGGGCTTTACTGATCTTGTGACATATCTGCTATCTTGCACAATAGTACTAAACACAACTGAAGACTTTTACCAAAGAGAAAGAAATGGAAGACGATTGTTCTCAGGGGATTTATGCCCCTTCACCTCTCCGCTAAATGTGTCACTGAGGAAAGATGCTCGATTTATGGGGGTGGGGAGGGGGAAGGAAAAGGCTTCCAGACTAATTGGAACTGGGTCTGGCCGGTTGTTGATCCTGGTTCTGCTTGCTTGATATTCTGGTTTGTATCCAGCTGGGGGCTAAATATGAGACTTTAGCTTTGATTCTGAAAAACAAAACAAAACAAACCAAGCCAACAACAGTAGAACTTTAACCTGCACAAAGTGGCCAGTGGCGCATGGTGCTGGGGCACTGAAGGTCTTACCAAAGCAGTCAGAAGCCCCTGTCTGGATGCTTACTGCTGGAGGGAGCTTCGTGCAGAGCACATTACCAAAGCTGTGGGAAGAAGTCTCCACTCACGTGGGGACTGATGAGAGAGCTAAGTGTGATTGCTAGTGATTTGCCGGCTGCCATCCCAGCCGAGAGCACCAGTTCCAGGCTGCCAGACTCTGCCTTTTCCCAGAGCAGAACCCTCTACTTCCATTCCTTAAAGTCCAACCATGTGGGCTTTTCTCATTCTTGCTTGAATGAATGGAGCTGTGGTATTTTCTAGCATTTGCGGCATTTCAAAAAAATGTGGCAATTTGTCAATTAGATGTAATGAGCGCAGATGAAGAGTCTGACAAGCTTGTAGGTTGCCTACGGTAGCAATTTAGAGTCCATTTATACCCAGTTCTTCAGGACTGGGAGACTAACGGAAGTAGGTTTTAAAGCATCGAACTCTTTCCCTTCTCGGCTTCCGTTCAGCCGCTCATACTTTCCATCCGACTGCATTTGAGTACACCTAGGTTCCTTCCTTTTAACTTCTTTATGTACCAGCTTCTTCACTTCCCCTTCCAATCGGTGTACCTTTCTCAGTCTCTGGGCTCTGCCACTTCCTGTGTGTTGGTCCTCAATTCCAACGCATTCTTGTTTGTCTGGAATGAAATAGCAACAGCCAAGTCATACACTAGAGGAAGTAAAGTAACCAGTAACCAGAACGTCCCACTCTGCTGGGATTCCTTTCTGAGTTTAGGAATGAGGTGTGTGTGTGTGTGTGTGTGTGTGTGTATGAGAGAGAGGGAGAGAGAAACAGAGACAGAGACAGAGAGACAGAGAGAGACACAGAGAGACACACAGAGAGACAGAGAGATATAAAAATATGCTAGGGAAGAATCTCATGGACAGTGGGGAAGGACCACACTTCTGATGTGATCTTTATAGGGATCAAGGTCTGTGTCTTTAAGGGACGAAGTGAGACAGGCAAGGACTGTCCCTCTGTCTCTGCCTCCCTTCACTTTCTTACTTAAGGTTTCTGACCTAACATTTATTCATGTAGTGTCCTTAGTCAATCTTTTCACATAGGACCAAGAACTGTTTCTTTTTTTAGCTTGATTCTCCTGACTTAGTACAGTGTAAATTTCTTGAGTATTATCTTTCCTGTGTTACCTGTGAGCTCTGATTTGAATTTGCTTATAACAGAGGTAGGTAGCATTTAAAGATGTAGTGGTCAAAGAATATAAGTCTTCTAGACTTGTATGACATCATATGTCATTTGTGTTTTTTTTCCAAATTTAGTTTTTAATAAAGTCTATTCCATTTCTATAAAGTATGAAAGCTGTGTTTTCATAGAAAATGTGGTTATCTTTTTTCCAAACTCATATTTGACTTGTTTTCATACTAATTAGTTGATTCAATTAAATCTGTAATAAAAATAATAAATCTAATGTAGATAAAGAGACTTGAGAACAAACACAACCGACCAACTTTACAAGCCTTGGGTTCCTCAGCTCCATCTGAAAACAAATTTAACAAGCAGCCAGAAGCATATCAGTTAGCTCTGATTGTTGTATATCAGATGGAAGCCTACTTGGTTCACATTGGTAGGACACTGTGGATCTTGGTCAATGTGCTTTGCAGATCTGTCATAAATGTTGCTTAGCCCAAGAGGATTAGAGATCCACCAGGAGAGCAAGTCTTCTCCTATGTAGTATGGATTCCAGTTCAAACCACAGAATCATTGTACTACCATTACAGAATAAATAGCTGTGAATAAAGTCTATAAGTCTTGAGACGTTTGAGATACCGCTAAGTACTATATACTCACCTCAGTAATACACAAGAAGTGGGTGAACATCCTTAAATGCACTGCTTTGCATGGCATCCTCTTTTAAATGTATGTGTCATATCATACATTAAATATCATACATATCATATCAGCTTTATGCTGAACATCTTATTTGAATTAGCTTGTTGAAGTGGTCAGGAAGAGTCTTGGGAAGTGTAAGTGCTTTGAGAAAGAGGGAGCACAGAAAGCTGTGCCTCAAAGGCAATGCTATTTTCTGATAGCACCTAAGACTGAACCCAAAAAGAGTCTGCTGGTAGGAAATGAGGACAGCCACTTCTCACCAGTGCCCAGCACTGGGCTAGCCTCCAGGGACTACGAAGCAGTGTTGGTGAATCAGGGAGCCGGTTTGTTAGTAAATATTTATCTGAATAGTATTGGTCTGGCGATTAAGACCTGGAAAATATCTAACTGCAGTAAGTTTTAAAATAGAAAAGTTTACCCAAAAGCTTAACAGAAATAAGAGTAGAGAAAGTAATTCCAGATGTAGGGCTATAGAGGAGCTGCACAGGTCTGGGCCTCTGAAAGAGAGAGAGAGAGAGAGAGAGAGAGAGAGAGAGAGAGAATATACATGGTTGTAAGACAAGGGACATAGGAGGCCCAGAGGATGGATTCTCTCAAAAGGCGCTTGTGCCATGTTTGAGCAACTGTTTGTGTTGTAGGATAATCAGGGCACGGGGCCAAATATTTCTCAGTTTCTTATTCATTGTTTTTCTCCTAAGGAACTAAAATAAGGGATGGTTCTTTCTAGTGTAGATGTATACAGTCTTTGGGGCCTGAATGTCTAGGAATTTCAGTTGGCTACAGTCAACTAAAAAGGTCTGGCCAATGAAGTGGCTTCAAGTGGCCACAGCTTCCACTAAGAATTCAAAATGTTTTTGTAAGAACATGATGATTGATGGCTTAGAGCCAGCCTTTATCACCTAGTAATGTTTGTAGAATTAAATTTGTTGGTCTAAAAATCATATAGGAACAAAGCTCTGTCAATTTGGGGAGCTATTTTTAGTTCAGTGAGTCTGGATTGTTTATAGGATTCCTCCACATAGACTTTCCCCCCTAAACATTGTACAGCTAAGCAGACTCTTCACTATGGACTAATGGGCAGTGAACAGTTTCATCACGTAGAATTCAACAATGGACAGCGCTCCATTGAGTTGAAGAGTAAGGCTTCTGCAAGTCCCTTCTGTGTTGTTGGGTAGATGGCAACCACCTTCTGTGTTTAGGGTGGATGCTCTGTGCTACAGGCTTTTAGTGATGGCTAGGGCAATGACAATGACAGGAATAGCTAGCCTTTATTAATTATGAACTGAACTGAGTTGTATTATGTCAACTAAGTTATTGTCCTCATTTTATAGATGGGTGACCTAAGACTTAATAAGTTCTTAACCTAAATTAAGTTTATGCATTTGGCCTGCTGTTATGTTGTTAGACTGTTTTCCATGACTATATATACGTATATATATATATTCCCTAAATTGTTAGAGCTTTATTCATGTATGACTTTATATGATCAAATTTAATATATATGTATATATAACATGCATATGTAGTATATGTATGTATATATGTATTATACACACACACACACACACACACACACATATATATATATATATATATATGTATGTATATATACTTACATATATATCCCATTGTTCCTATAGTGTTAAGTAAATACTACTAGACAAGATTTCAGAGTAACGTTTTTGCATAGGTAAAGGGGGCTACTTCTCAAGGAGTTTGTCGACTAACTTCATAATGAATTTATTCCTCAGAGTGTAACTAGCAAGGTGATTTATTTGGTATCTTGTTGTTACAGTCCTAAGTAGAAAAAACAATAGTTTGCACACCCTCACCCAAATATTTCACTCTCTAGAACAGCATGGCCTGAAACTCACCCTGTAACTCAGGACAGCCTTGAACTCATACCAATCAATGGGCTTACCTCAGACTCACAAGTGCTAGGGTTATAGACATGGGCCACCATGTCTGGTTAAAACGAATGTATTTTAAGAGTGGGAAAGGAATCCACTGACTAGAGAGAGAGAGAGAGAGAGAGAGAGAGAGAGAGAGAGAGAGAGAGAGAGGAAAGATCAGAACACATGCTAGTTGTTTGCACAGTTACACATATTTTTAGAAAAAAAAATCCTTCCCCATAGTCTAAGGTTGGTATTTGGTCATACTGAGATGTGACTAAGGCAATGAAGGAAAATCCCCACCCTTGAGGAAGCCTGCTGGTCACAACATCCTGGCACGCTCCAGGGGTCCACTCAGAGTCACAGCCTTCTCGCCCTGTGCTGGCACAGGACAGTCTCTTTGCACATTTGTCCCTATATGTCATCATTCCCAGGACCCTTTTAAGGTACAAAGAAAACAAGTTGGGCTGACTTAAGCTAAACAAATATTCCTGTTGAACAGTGGCTTTTTGGTGTGTATACAACATCAACTGGTTCCCCCAATATTTTAGAAGGAGAATGTAAGGGGTAAGAAACAACAGTTGGGATTTATAAGCACAAGTGCAGAGGATTCAGTAGACATTTGCTTAATTACTCATCCAGTCACTCATTCCTGTTATACTAAAGGCTAGACACTAGGCTCACTGGTAGAAGCCCTCAGACCATTCAATCTCTGTGCTTTCAGGGTTTACTGTTAGGCTAAAGAAAGAGGGACGTCTCAGTAGTCAAGGAGAAAAGACATCTAGCAAAATAGGTTAGTGTCACAAATACCCTAATCTAGAATTGAGTTTCTAGAAGGAAATGACATGCAAGACGCAAGTCAGATCTGAAATGTGGGTCAACGTTAGTTAGGAAGGCAGTGGGAAAAGAGTGGATGGAACTGTCTTGGGGGAAGGACACTAATTTGGAACAGGGCATGGAATTGGTCCCTAGAAGTCACTAGCATTTAACGGTGAACTGTTTTTGTGCTTGCTATGTGCCAAGTTGACAGCTTTATGCACATGGTTCCTTTATTCTGTCGCTTTACTTTGGCAAGATAATGTTGTATGCAGATTTTAAAAAAGCCTAGAGAGACAGAATCAGAATTTAAGTCCAAATTATGCTGCAAGAAAGTAACGGTGAAGGTTCTTCATTTCACATGGTTTCACTTGTCCCCTCTCAGGACCTACGCCCAGGACTGTCAGTTCAGCAAGTCCTTCTGTGCTTGGAGCCTAGGACTGTAGCTGGTGATGCTTCAAGAAGGGAGATTCCCTGGCTGTTCCCTCTAAAGCAAGGGCTGACCGTCAGTCATAGCAGAATGGACGTGGGTAGGTCAGCCAGCGAGCGTCCGTTCTTGGTGAATAGAGAGGCTTGCACCTTGAGATCAGAGCTCCAGCGCGGTTACCTCCTGGTGTGGGTCTGTATGCTTTGCGGGTGGCTGCCTTCTCGCTCCGTCCTCCTGGAGTGGAGAACACGGAGAACAACAAAGTGTCTCATGACTCTCAACAGCAATGCCCTAATCCTGAAGTTCAAGCTTTCCCCTCACATGGAGACTGACTTTGGTGAGCATGGAGTGATGACGATGGTCCACACGCTGGAGGAAGTGGGCAGGGCTACCGCATCCTCAGCTTCATCATCACGGACTCATAGAAGTCAAACCTGGCTTGATCCTAAAGACGTTAAACTTCATTTTTGATTCATTTTTTGTTGAGCATAAAAATCATTAGATGGTACTCATCAGGCAAAGGGTTGTTGTTGTTGTTGTTGTGTTTCTCTTTCTCTTACTTCTTCCCCATCCCTTCTCCGTTTTTGTGCCTCCCACCCCCAGCAGTTTCCTTCCCTTTTTCATGTGCAATGTGTCCTTTATCCCTCCCCTGGCTCTTGTGATATCTTGCATGTCCTGCTTTTCTCTTAGGGTCTCCTATCTAGTGTCACAGCCTGTACCCCTTCTTGTACCCCCTTATTTACACACACACAGATATTTAAAGCTAGGATATGTGTATGCGAGAGAACAAGAGACTTGTGTCTTTCAGAGTCCAGGTCACCTGACTTACTATCATACTTTCCAGGCTTATCCATGCCCCTGGACATTTCATAATTTCATCTTTTCTTTAGGCTGAGTAAAATCCCACCGTATTTATATACAGTTTCATTTTTTTATCCTCTTTGATTGACATTTAGGCTGGTTCCATTTTCTTGGTACTGTGAATAATAGGAGACACAAGAACATTTAACTCCTCCCAGACAGAGGTACTTCTAAGTGTCTTTTTTTCTCAGGCCCTCCAGCTTCCACAGGCTAATCCTCATAATATTTGAAGCTGTTTATGGAGGCAGAGATGCTGAATGGCTTTGTTTTTCTGAACTATAAATTCCCTGTTAGAAGGAAGGGACCTTTCTCCTTGATATTTTAGAAGGAGAATGCAAGGGGGTAAGAGATGACAGTTGGGAGAGTCATTATGTGAGCATCTTGGGGTGAACTTATACAGACATAAATGGTGTGGCTCAGCCTCCTGACAAGGCCCACTTGATAAAGGGCTTTTGCTATGATCTAAGCTAGCCAGTCATTCAGGGAGTCTAGCCCAACCATCTTTTACTGCTTCGCTCCAGAGAACCTTTGCCTCATTTGGTCTGGATGATAAAGTCCAAAAGCAAATTCCAGGAAGTGATCTTGCTCTTGGCTCTGTGAGAAGAGGTCATCAGCAAACCAGTTCCAATCCTCCCTCAACCCTTCTCCCAGAAAACGGTACACCACACAAGACTCTCTGTCCTGAGTGTGGGACACATCTTGCTAGGCATGGATCAGATGCCGAGCACAGCAGATATAGATATGTTTCCATGAATATGGAAACAGAGGCAAGTTGATGGCTGCCTCTAAAAGAAGTCTTGGTGGACCATGGCCAATGCAGTTTGAAGCAAGGTGAAGTGAAAATGTAATTATTAATGTCAGAGGTATGCTCTAAGAAGTGTGTCACTAAGTCACTTAATCATTACGTGACCATCTTGGGGTGAACTTAGACAAACCTAAATGGCATGGGTCAGTGACTCAGTGTGGCCTTTGATGCCATCAAGAGACATAACAGCCACCGGTTGTGCTGGTCTCCTGCCAGTATTACATGGAATATCGATTTACCTTGCATTTATTTTAGTAAGAAGAGAAGAGGACCCTCTAAAATAGCACAGTATAGTGACATATAAGCAAACACATAGTTGTTTATTATCATTATCAAGTAACACCCACCATAGAGAACTGTGTCTGCTACTGCCTGGTGTGACTGGTGGCAGTGTGCCTGTTAACACAAGCATCACTGTGAGTACGTGAGTGATATCTTGCAGGTCACACTAGCAACAATGGCTCTAGGAGAGAATCATGCTCTAGATCCACCTTAATCTCATGGGATTGCCAACGTTTATATGGCCAGTCATTGACTTGACATTCCCTGGTATACGACAAGACTTAATCAGTGGAGTGATGAAATAGCAACAGTTGATCTTTCAGGTTTGCTTCGGTTGTAGGTTTGTTCTGGGGGAAAGGTGATGTGGTCTTCATTGAATCTGTAGGTTTGTTCTGGGGGAAAGGTGATGTGCTCTGCATTGAATCTGTGGCTGTGATGTTAGCTTTTAAAATGAGCACTGGTGGGACAACTTTGGAGAAGAGCAGTGAGAGAACATCTTCAATGTGTGTCCACTCTGTCTCCCCCTCTTCTGAACATTCATGAGCTCAAATCTTATAATTGCTGAACTTATAAACTTAAAAATGAAGTTTTTAAAATGAATTTTTTAAAATTACTTTTTCAGGAATGGAGGCAAATGCCTGAAATCCTGGTACTCAAGAGGCTGAGGCAGGAGAATCATTTGTTTTAGGCCAGTGCAGAATAAGCTGGATTTGGAGGAGGCAGAAACAGATGAATCTGTATGAGTTTGAGGCCAGTCTGGTCTACATAACAAATTCCAGGCCAAGCAAGGCTGTATAGTGAGACCCTGTCTCAAAACAAAAATGAAGAAACTAACAAAGCTATCCCAACAAATCCGCAATTAAAAACCAAAACCAACCATGTTCTTAAAAGAATAAAGATACAGCAAAGAGACAGAATTATCTAGGATCCTAGTCTCCATTCCGAAAATGGTCAAGTCTTTGCAGTAAAGAGAAGGAAAATGGCCAGTAAATTGACACTTTTTTCTTTTGACAATTCTAAATAATAGTACCTTAATAACCATTAACATCAGTAGTCTGAAAGCAATGACAGCCCTGGACTGTGAGCCAGTGTAGTGGTCTCATTTCTATTTGAATCAGCTCAGTCAGAGGCCATATATCATTATATATTTCTTCTATGAGCCAGACTTATGACTGCCCCACGTTTTGGTGATCTCTCTCTATGGCTTCTTGCTCTACTAACTTGTTTAATGAATGAGCTGGGGAACAGAATTGAGCAGCAGATGTTGGGTTCCCTAGGTCATTCCCTGGGTCTATTGTGGCTTAGGAAGGATGTGTTTCCATGTGAGGATATACTACTGTTCCATGTGAGGATATACTGTTCCATGTGAGGATATACTGTTCCATGTGAGGGTATACTGCTCCATGTGAGGATACACTGTTCCATGTGAGGGTATACTGTTCCATGTGAGGATATACTGTTCCATGTGAGGATATACTGTTCCATGTGAGGATATACTGTTCCATGTGAGGATAAACTGTTCATTTGATATTTTCCTGGGAAACTGTAAAATTACTTTTTCTGGATAATAGCACATTCTCATTTAGCTCCCCCCCCCATTTCAAATTAGGGATGTCTCTTATTTGATTTAAGTAGTTGTGTCTAGCTGAGGTTGGAGCCTTTCTCAGGGTATGGGGATCTCTTCTGAGCAATGGGCTGTAAATTATTAACTGACACAAGGCTACATGAGTCACCCTGTCTTAAAAAAACAAAACCAAAACCAAAAACCAACCAACCAACCAACAAAAAACAGCAATAAAAAACAAACAAACAAACAAAAAAACCAAATTAATTGAAAAGAATTGAGTTTGGGGTGTCCCGAGGGCAATATTTAAAGTGTCTTAAACAATGATATGTTGATTGACATATCATTCTGCCCCTTGCCCACCAGGAGATCCTGGAAGGGGTTATATATACAGAAAATAAACAAGAAGCAGCAGAATGAAGGAAGGAAATCTCCAACGTTCACTGGGATAAATCTCCATTGCTCACTGGGGTTTGCTTGGAAGCCCCGGAGCTCTCTGACAGGACCCTAAAGGGGTGTCCCATTTGACTAGAGTGGTCTGGAACAGACTGGGACGAGTGTACCTCTGCCTCACTCTGAGGACACACCCAAGCCCTTCCTCTTCTTACCTGAAGGGAAGCAGTCTTAACTCAAGCAGGGGAAGGCCCTGGATGGGGAAGCAGTTAGTTCTGTCCAGAAAGGCTACCCCAGGATTCTTGTTTATTCATTCCACAAATGTTTATTCTGTTCTGAGTCGCTAAGGCTTCTGGGAGCCATTGGTGGAGGGACAAGATGCCACCCTCCTGGACAAGATAAACTACTGGGGGGGAAACACTTTAAAAATTCCTCTGAAGTGTGAGGGCCTATTGCGAGTGCCCTGGTTCTGAGCTGAGAGTCCAGATGGCTTGGGTTGGCATCGTGCTTAGACAGCCCAAGCAGCTGGACCACTTTGCACCTCAATTTCTATGTTTGCAGAATGGGAATGAAAAATTGTGTTATTGATCCCACAAGGATAGACCATGCTCTGTAAAGATTGCTCAGTTATTTTGAAACCACAGAGCCTTTCTATAAAGAGAGGACAGGCTAACTTCCTTAAAAGGTGTCTATCTTGGTGGCCTCAGGGACAAGAAGAATCCGTGTACAGTTGTGGTCACCTTTCGCCTCTGAATGCTTCTGTGTGTGATCGTGTGGGCCAATGAATTGCCTCGTCTTTCTTAGCAGTCCTTGCTTGGGAATGGAGGGCGTTTACAGACAGACCTTTTTTTAAAAATTTGAGGTAGGAGAGGAAAGATCACAGGGTAAGGAAGGGTCTTGGCTTTCTGTGCTGGTAGATCAACATCCTCATTCCAGCTCTCTCCTTTGAAGTAATACAATAGGCTTGTGATTCCCACCTCCTGGCGGGGGTGGGGGCTGGGGGTTGGGGGTAGGTCAACACAGTGTCAGCAAGGATGGCCCCACATTCCTACCTCCTCCCCACACTGGGTTCCTCCTCCTGTGAGCCAGGAGATTAGATATCTCCACTCTTGACCCATGGATTGAATGCCTATTCCCATGTCACAGGGGACTGAGGGGGGCAGAAGGGAACTTGAATGACCTTTTGCTATCTGGACAAGTCTGTTGGTAGAATCTAAAGAATCAAACTAAATAGGCTTTTGTTGAGTTGCCACAGAAAGGGTTAGAGCAAGAAGATAGGAGAGAAAGGGAGGGAAAAAGAAAGGAGAAAAGAAAATTTAATATACATACATACATACAGACATACAGACATACAGACATGTATGTATATTTATGTGTTTACATGCAATTTTATTTGGTCACCAAGGGACACTATTATGCTGTTTGCAGCAGGTGAATGGATCTAGGAAGCACCACATTAAGTGAATCCAAGCCAGTTAACATGGCATTATCACATGTTCTCTCTTATATAGACTCTTAAAAAAAGTTTTATTTTTATTTATGTCTATGTGTCTTTGTGCCTGCCTGTGTGTATGTACGTCACATGTGTGTAAGTACCCACAGAGATCAGAAAACAGTATCAGATACCTTGGAACTAGAGTTACAGGCAGTTATGAGATGCTTGACACAGGGATGGAAATCAAACTCAAATCCCCGTGAGTGATGGGATAACTCAGGTCCTTGTGCCTGTGCAGACAAAATGTTACCAATGAGTCTTTCCCTCGACCTGCTACATTTAACACAAGCCAACAACAATAACAACAACAAAATCATTTTAATCTTTTTCAGCACCATCCCAGTGGTGTTCCTAAATTCACAAAGTTGCAGTGTGGTCCCGTGCTCTGCATCTCCTCTGGCGGTTCCAGGCAAAACCAATACCCTCGCTCAGGGAGAATAGAGCAAAGTCCAGGACCAAGGTCCGAGGTCCGCAGGCCAGGTTTCCCTGCTGGACTCCAGCCAGGAGGGGAGAGCAGGGATGGGACCAGCAGGAGCCCATCCGGTTGGGAGTGCAGCCTGCCGGAGGGGCAGGAGAAGAGAGATGGCCTTCTTCGGGGGTCTTAGTGTTATGGCTCCTTTAGGCAAAGGGCTTGCTCTTGGCGATCTTTAAGGAAACAGCTCTCCGAGATGATCTTAACTTAGCTTGTTGGCAGTTCTTTATTGGGAGTGGGTAATACGAATGTATATGAATAATTTATTCAGGGTGAATCGGAGATTATATAATTTGGGGGGAGGGCGTGAGAATACCCAGGAAGGGATGGGGCTGAACGCTTAGATCAGTGGGATTCCTCATTAGCATGGAGACGTGGTCCAGGTGTTGTGCTACGTGACTGATTGCCCGTGGTTACGTGCTCCAGAGCAGGCACGGAGGCAGGGAGGGAGCAGCCCTACTCTGTCTCAAATCTCTGAGATTCGCAGGGTTTGAGCCTGCTCCACCTCACCAATCCCACAGCCATCGGGTAGCACGGTCCATGCGCCCTACAGCAAAGCACCGCTACCACCTCCCACAAAATCGTTATCAAGAGCTCTGGTCATGCAGCTCTGAAGGGCCACTTGAGCCTGTGTGTGACAGCTACTAGAGTCACATTGACACCGTGGCCCTCTCCTAACACTCTAGCACACATCATTTCCAATTTTGATTAATATCTTAAATTTAAACTTCACTTCCCCTTAAGAATTTCCCTTAGGATTACGGGCTGTCCTTTCTCAGTTATGTTTCCAGAAAATTCACGGCCTGAGGGACACCAGGAGTTGAAATCTGTCAACATGGCCTGATCTTTGAGGAGAGTTCTGGAGACTTTAATTAGCCACTTAGCCTAGTTTCTTTACTTAGGCCCTTGCCAGCGCCTCGAGTTCATCCTAGTGACCTGAATTCTCATCGGGTTTATTCGAGGGAGAATGCGAACATCAGCCCGCTAGCCTCTCGTTATTTTCTTATTTTGGTTTGGTTAGGTTAGAAAATCAAGACAATCAACTGTCCTTCTCCTTATATGCAAGAAACAAACATCAATCGGAAGACTACCTTTTCTCATGAAAACCTTTGCAGTCATCATTTCTGTTGGCAGGCAAGGAGGTAGAAGCCTAGAGAAGTTAGACAGCCTGTGTCAGGAGCTGGGTGACTACAGAACTGGGACTCCAGTAAGCAGTGGGCACCAGAGCCCACCCCTAACCACTGGGGACGGTGCTCAGCAGGCAGTGGGCACCAGAGCCCACCCCTAACCACTGGGGACGGTGCTCAGCAGGCAGTGGGCACCAGAGCCCACCCCTAACCACTGGGGACAGTGCTCAGCAGGCAGTGGGCACCAGAGCCCACCCCTAACCACTGGGGACGGTGCTCAGCAGGCAGTGGGCACCAGAGCCCATCCCTAACCACTGGGGACGGTGCTCAGCAGGCAGTGAGCACCAGAGCCCACCCCTAACCACTGGGGATGGTGCTCAGCAGGCAGTGGGCAACAGAGCCCACCCCTAACCACTGGGGACAGTGCTCAGCAGGCAGTGGGCACCAGAGCCCACCCCTAACCATTGGGGACAGTGCTCAGCAAGCAGTGGGCACCAGAACCCACTCTAACCATAAGGGACAGTGTATTCAGAATAACAACTGGTTCCTCTTCTTCACGTGACTTCTCTCAGAATTCCTAGTTCTACAGAAAAATTACTGTCACAAACAAGAAAGGAGCAAATGAATTGGGGATAGGAAGCATGAGTTTCTCAACATCCCTCTGAGATGTGGACATACTGAATAGCTCTGGGTCTCCAAAAAAATGGTACTCATGGAGAAATTGTATAAAAACTTCAATAAACATCAGTGCTTGTTTAGATATGAAGTCTCCTCCCCTCCACCAAGGCTCAGGTATTGAACATTTGATCCCTGATGCAGGTAATGTTCACAGGAGGGGCTTCTGGGAAGTGATCGATCCCCCCCACCCCCTGTCAGTGGATTAATTCTGTGGTGCACTCATGACCGGATGCTCTGTCTGGAATGTGCTGAGAAGGCCGGGCGGTGAGGTGGGATGTGGATCACTGGATGAAACGCATGCCTTTGAAGGATACATCCTGTTCCCTACCTCTTCCTCTCTGTCCCTCTGCTTCCAGCTTCCACCAGGTAAGAAGTGTCTCTCCACCGTGTCCTGCTGTCACGACATCTGGGGCCACTAGTAATAGATCCAGTCAATGCGACCCTGAGACTTGCAAGTCCACCATGAGCTCTACCTTTACCTGGTTTCATACAGATATTTTGTCAAGACGAACAAGACAAATCAAAGCAAACAAAACAAAGCTAGCCACCACCACCACCAACAACAACAAAATCTCAAACCAAATACCCCCCCCCCCCAAACTGAAAACCAAAAACCAAAACAAAGCCTGCCTAACACAACTTCCTTCTGCTACTTGAAGGTAGATGGAGCTGGCTGCCAGGGACCTTTGATGGCCAGCCAGGTACCTATATATGCTGTAGTTTTCTTTGTGTGCAGTAGAAATAACCACCTGTGCATTTTGGAGTAATTGATGGGATACTTACAGCATTGTCTGATAGATTAGGGGGACTGGACAAATAGAAGTCTTCATCAGTATTAGTTACACAAAATCCCAAGTTCTGCATATAAACTATTTTATAAAGGAGATTTTCATTTCATCAAGCAGAGGATAAAAATATGGGCCTAACGTCTGTAAGTCAGCTCTAAGCCAGGGATAACCCTCCTGACTAAATCCCCTCCAGTGGTTTAAATACTCCTAAAACCCCCTGAATACATACCATTTAAAAAACATCCAGTTATCCCCAGCCTGAAAGCCAGGAGAAATATCAAACACAAGAACACTCTAACGAGTCCTGAGCTTCTGATGTGTGCCTGGCCAGGGTGAAGGAAGGGGTGGAAAGTATGCCATGCAAAAGCCGTGCTGTGGACTTCAGTGATGCTGTGGATGGACACCCGTGAAAACGTGTTTACTGCGGTCAGCCATGCTGTGGGCCTCTAGGCCAAGTGTATGTGGGTACGTGCTCTGTGAGTGCCCCGCTGAGTGTATGTGGGTACGTGCTCTGTGAGTGCCCCGCTGAGTGTATGTGGGTACGTGCTCNGTACGTGCTCTGTGAGTGCCCCGCTGAGTGTATGTGGGTACGTGCTCTGTGAGTGCCCCGCTGAGTGTATGTGGGTACGTGCTCTGTGAGTGCCCTGCTCACAGAGCTTATGAGCCTTTGCCAGACAACA
Source organism: Mus pahari (assembly GCF_900095145.1). NCBI lineage: Eukaryota > Metazoa > Chordata > Mammalia > Rodentia > Muridae > Mus > Mus pahari. The sequence continues at coordinate 70,325,217 of NC_034600.1, read as the reverse complement.
CTGACACCTGTCAGGGTTTCTCTGATATAAGTCTAAAAAGCAGAAGGTAGATCTTCTTCCAATTTAAAGTCACTAAAGAGAAACAAGCCAAAAGAAGACTAAGGGTGAAATAAAAGTTTTTAGGTCAGATAGAAAATAAAATTATAGTATTGTGTGTGAGTCAGGGGAAAAACAATCCCAGGACTACAGCTTGGATTAAGATTGAGATCTTGGCTGGGTGTGGTGGTGCACACCTTTAATCCCAGCACTGGGGAGGCAGAGGCAGAGGCAGGCGGATTTCTGAGTTTGAGGCCAGCCTGGTCTACAGAGTGAGTTCCAGGACAGCCAGGGCTACACAGAGAAACCCTGTCTCGAAAA
>NC_034600.1:70321395-70324640 GCF_900095145.1 Mus pahari | reverse complement strand
TTCTTTCTTTCTTTTTTTCTCTCTCTCTTTCTTCCTTTCCTTCCTTCCTTCTTTCTTTTTTCCCTTTTCTTCTTTTTCCTTTTCTTTCCTTCTTCTTTCTCTCTCTCTCTCTCTCTCTCTCTCTCTCTCTCTCTCTCTCTCTTTCTCTCTCTCTTTCTCTTCCATTCTTTCTTCAGGTGACGTGATATTAAAACAATGACTTCCACCCCCTGCCATATCACCTGTTAAAAGTAGCCCTTGCCATTTCTGTCGGCAGCTCTCCTGGGTGTAAGCTTCAGTAACAGCCATCTCTGTACTCAGAACGACTTTGTCATCTGAACAGGGAAGTTGGAAGTTTCAAAGAGCGGTAATATCATAAAGGAAACAAACATGACTACTCAACATTGACCGCTCTTGACACTCGCAGACTTCTCCTGCAGTTCCTCCTTCTCCTTGGCAGTGTCTCTACTATAAACGCCACGTCTCACACACTAACTCCCTTGTACACGCAGAGCAGAGTGCAGTTCACTGTACAGCCTTGAGCATGTTGTGTGAATGCTCTTTGAGGCGGTGAAGAGAACGGCTGTTAGGAGTCCCAGACCCAATCATAACCTTGGCATCCTAAAAATAAGTTTCATTTCAAATGTAATGCTGGTGTGACTGCGCTGCTTTCTGGATGTCTCATTTCAGTCTGAGCACAGAGTCTAAACTTTTCAGTGCAGCCAGTCAATAAGCCGTCAGCAGCTTCCTGAGGGCATGACTAGTTTGTCACTGCTAGAGCATCGTGTGCATAGGGAAGTCGTTCTGCCAGTGTGGCTTCCACATCGACAGCATCAGTGTCACCAGAGACGTTTCTAGAAATGCACGTTCACATAGCCCTGCTAATGACGAACCCTGCTTTCTGGAGGGTTCTAAATTCTGCCTTCTGGGGGCTCCTGCTTCAAATAGATGAATTGTTTTTATATTTGAAACTTCTGTTGTATCACTTCAATGAATCAAAGTTCTGGGTAAAGTTTGGTGGAAAAACTCTCCCATTAACTTCCTCCTTATAATTTCAGCTATAACTTACAAATCTGGAGTTGTATATTATAGTAACTCATTAACCAGGTAGTTCTGCAAACTGGCTTTCCAACACCTTTGAAATGTTCTGTTCTATAGCAAAGTTTGAGAGCCTTAGCAGAGGAGGAGATTAAAGTGCCCTTGAATGCTTTGCAGGCACGTGGATCTACAGATTATTTACAGTATTTTCCCAGTGAGTAACAAGAATCCCTGAGGCGCTGAGAGATATACTCCGGCAACCAGACATGAATGAAACCACAGATTGACTAGTCCCTTCTCCAGCACAGCATGAGCGCTTGAATGCTACAGAGTGTCTGTAGGGTCAGCTGGCTTTGACAAATCTTGGTGGAAGAATGACCCAGTGTTTTTCAGAGCCGGTTGATGCTCAGTAGAGCAGGGAGCCAGCTTAGTGTTCAATTGCATCATGTTGCTATTAACCATGGTGGGTGGGAATTTACACCATGGAAATTGGCAGGCCCTGTGACTGAAAACTCTACATTTGTATATATTGGATTGAGGAGAACACAAGTTTCATAGGAAGGCCTTATTGACTGAGTTCAATGATGAAGACCCATGATTATGAGGCTGGAGAGATGATCTAGTGGTTAAGGCCATAGGCTGCCCTTGAAGAGGACTGAAAGTTGGCTCCCAACACCCATGTCAGGCTGCTCACAACTGTCTGTAATTATCTCTGCAGAATGGATGGATCACAACCAACATCCTCTTCTAAGCTATATGGGCACCTGCACTTAAAAGATGCACATGTGCACACATACACACACACACACACACACACACACACACACACACCTTAAAAGTTAAAGGTTTATGCTGTGCTTGTCAGCGTGACAGACAGACAGACAGACAGACAGAAGCAGACCTCCTGGGGATTCTTTGACAACCTGGCTGCCACTGTCTTTGCTCCAGCCACAAGGCCTCTAACAGACATCTGCACATTTTTACTATGAGCCTCTCAGGTATGTGTCAGGCACCCCCCCCCCCCCCGTGTCCTACCAGCCACTGCCTGCTGTTACTGCTAAGACAGAGACCTGGAGAATGTGAGGACTGGAGGGTATGGACACCTTGAAGTGACCGATATTGGTACATGACACCCAAGACCAAGTTCTCAGCACTAAGGAGATTTATTTGCCTTAGAGGGACAAAGGGCAGGGAATGAGAGACAAAACTAGGAGATAGAAGATGAGGGAGAAGGGGAAGGGGACAATGGAGAAGGGGGAGGGGTATTTGCTCTGGATTGGGACAGAGGACTGCCTCTGGATAGAGAGACAAGAGATGGGGCCCACAGGCAAATGGCAGTTTATAAAGGTAAAAGGGGAGACCCCATGTTAGGGTGAGGTATTTAATTTTAGCCAGGCTTGTTAGTTAGGGCAGCCAATGGGGCTTTTGATTTCTGGGCTTCAATACTCTGGGAGCTGGACCTTGGCAGTCAGCCTCAGGGAAGGAAGTGGCCACATAAGGGAATAATAGGCTTGGTGGTTAGGTGTAGGAATGCAACCTGAGCTTTCTAACAAGGCAGAGGGAATGGGGAGAAGGGTGAGGCCTGCCCGAGCCATGTTTGCCATGCTTGGACTGGTTAGGGTTCCTTCACATCTGAGGGACTCCGCATCCCTGTGTCCTCTCCTTCTCCTGTGGTTTGCTCTCACGACAAGCAGAGGACCACAGCTCACTGGGAAAGGGCGATTTTCATTTAATTTAGAAAATCACCCAATCTGCCACATCAGGTCCCCAACTTGTCCCCTCAAGTCTCAACTCAGGATCAGACACGTCGGGGTTCAAATGAGGACTCCCCCCCTCGTCTAATCAGCCTATCAGTGATTTATTTTGATGCTATTTTTTATGATTTTGCTTATAATATCCTCAAGACCTTTTAAAAATAGAGATGCTCAGACTGCTCATAAATCCTGGCATATTGGTGAGAGTTGACCTGGAAATTTTAAGTAAGTCCCAGAGAGTGGTGGATCATTAGAAAACACTTCTGTGTTAGATGACTAGAAATATCACAAAATAATTTACAATGTCCTTTTGTTTTATCGCAGTTTTGTGATGGGGATGGAACCCGGAGCCTCATGCATTGCAGGTGAATGTTCATGCAACATCCTTTTACAAATTTTCTTTTAATAGGAAAGTCCCCAGGTGCCAAAATCATAGAGAGCAGAAGAATAAGAATAAGAATAAGAGGAGGAGGA
>NC_034600.1:70316860-70321365 GCF_900095145.1 Mus pahari | reverse complement strand
AGAAGAAGAAGAAGAAGAAGAAGAAGAAGAAGAAGAAGAAGAAGAAGAAGAAGAAGAAGAAGAAGAAGAAGAAGAAGAAGAAGAAGAAGAAGAAAAATTAGTCTGTCTATCGAGCACACAAGCTAATTCTGCATCTGTGTCTGCTGGTGACAGGGTATGAGAGTGCCAGGGGACAATCAGTGGGGAACTCCTCTCTCTTGGAGAGTTAGCATCAGATGCATGAATAAAAAGATTAGTCTATAAACACACTACTAAGATTAAATCTGTGCTGTTGCACAATGTTCTATAATTTCTTGTTTACACAATGATATTCTGGCTGACTCTCCTGTCATTGGACATTGGGAAAGTCTAGGGTTTTACATTTTAAAAAATGATTTATTTACTTAATTTAATTATGTATATGTGTGTGCATGTGTAGGGGTGTGTGTATATATGTATGTGTGTATATGTATGTATGTGTATATATATAGGTGTGTGTGTGTTTAGGTGTGTATGTGTGTATATATTTGAATGTGTATATATACATGTATGCATATATGCATGTGTGTGTTTAGGTGTATATGTGTGTATGTATGTGTGTATATGTATGTATATGTATATATGTGTATATATGTAGGGGAGTATGTGTTTGTGTGTGTATATATGTGTGTAAGTGTTCTAGGCGTGTGTGTGTGTGTGTGTGTGTGTGTGCCCTTGGAGACTAGAAAAGGACATTAGATTACCCAGATCTGGGGTTCTAGCCAGTTGTGAGCATCCTGATGTGGGTGCTGGGAACTGAACTCTAGTATGCTGGAAGAGGATGCCAAGTGCTCTTAGCACAGAGCCATCTTTTTAACCCCAAGGTTTTTAATCCTTATGCAGTTATGAATATGTATACACGTGTTTCTCGGCACACATAAGCCACATTCCCTCTTAAGAACAACATAGTTAAAGCAGGGCTATTTACTCTTTATCCCCAAGTTCTTCCCTGTGACACACAATGGCATCTGGATTTGTGTGTAACGTTCCACTGTGCTGGTTAAGAACAGATGCTGTCTGTGTACACTTACCACTTATTAACTATAAACTGTGTTTCTGGAGAGAAGTTAAATTCTCTTTATTTTATACATTTTGTGTAGCAAGAAAAAAATCAACAAAATTCACAGTAAAATTTAATTTTTAAAGAATATTTATTTGGGCTATCTTTCTCTATTCATCATTATCTTATTACTTTTTATTTTTAAGTTTTAAATTACTCTTTTTTTTTTTTTTTTTTTTTTTTGAGACAGTATCTCAGTACATAGTTCTGGATGGCCTACAACTCACTATGTAAACCAGGCTCTCTAACTCACAGAGATCCATCTACCTGCCTCTGCCTCCTGATTATTAGGGGTAAAGATATGTGGCACCGCATGCCTATGCATAAGAGGAATGATCTGGTATAAATTCCTAGGATTTAAAGGAATCCTAGGAGACTTCCAGTGTTTGAGGTCTGCTGCTGTGTTCTTCAGCTGTGCAGAACATTCTCTGGGAAGGCTTTTGTCAATAAGAGAGTCAGTGAGTCAACTGAAATAAATCTCCTTTTTCCACGAAGTGCCTGACCTAATATAGACCAGAACACTTCCTTCCTCCATCTGCTCTTGACCCGTGTTGGATGTTGTTTTCAAAACACTTTGGAGCATGTGCCTCTGAAACTGGCTGCGACTCCAAGCACAGCAGTAAGTTTAGGTGAGGTCATTGCCGAGTAGGTTCGGAGTTAAGCCGGGAGCCCAGTGAGAAGAAGCTGACATAGGTCTCAGGGAGAAAGCAATGCCCAGCTTCAGATGTCTGTAGGGGAATGAATCACCTGTCAGAGATTCTTTATGTGTCGGAAAGACTGTCCAGGGGCAATTTGTAATATGTTGAAGCCTTAATGTTTCTCTTTGAGGTAGGAAATAATATGTTTGTTTCTCAGACGTACAGTTAGGCTTTCAACTTCAAAGTCCAGGGTGGAGTCACAACGAATCCATTTTCAAGACCATTTTTGTTCACGTGCGCTTGTGAGTGACTTTAACAGTGAACTGTGTGTGTGTATTCTTAAAAAAAATAAATAAATAAATAAAAAAACCTTTAGGTTTGTGATGGGTTTGGATGAGATGCCCCCTGGGCCCCCCTCTGTAGTCTTGAGCATTTGAATTATTGGTCCTCAGTTGGTGACACAGTATGGGGAGGCTGAGGAGATATGGTCTTATTGGAGGAAGTGTGTCAACGGGGGCAGGATTTAAGGTTTTAAAAGCCAGACGTCACTCCTAGTTCATGCTCTCTGTTTCCTGCTTTGGGTTGAAGTCGTGAGCTCTCAGTTTTATACTGCGACTGCCATGCCTACCTCCCTGTGTTTCCCTGTGAGGTGGGGATGGGCTCTCACCCTTGGAACTGCACTGTCAGCCAATGTAGACCCTTCGTTCTGTGAGCTGCCCTGTCACGGTATTTATCCCAACAACAGGACAGTGGCTATAGCTTTAATTTCCCCTGTAATTACGATAGAGTGGTGCATCAACTGTATTAACTCCAAATTCTAGACTTAGTATTAACTTAACCTTAGGCATGGATTTGAGGATATTGGTCTTTCCAACTCTAAAGCTCTACCCTATGACTCCTATGTATCTCTTTTACTATCAAGGTTAAAAATAAACAACAACAGAACAGAGAACACTTAAAAAAAAACCACATTTGAGCTGTGCTGGAATATAACATAATAGTAGAGTATTTGGCTAGCATGCACAAGGGTCTTAGGTTCAATTCCCAGCACTGAAAGAGAAGAAAATATCAGAATAAAAATTTAAAAATTGGAAAGTGACAATGTATACACCTGTATGCAAATGTCACAATAAAACCTAGTTTTTGGTATGTTAACCAAAAATTATTTTAAAGTATCCTAAGATAATTTGGGGTACTTGAGGACTCTGGCAATTGACTTTATAAAATAAACTTGCTAAAATATTATTATGAATTAAGAGATATAATACAGATGCATGGTGTCTGGGGCTAGAGAAATAGATTAGTGGTTAAAAGATCTTGCTGTTCTTCCAGAGTTCAGTTCACAGCATGTATGTAGGGTGGCTCACAATCACCCATGACTGAAACGCCAGGGATTCAACACCCCCTCTGTCCTCTCTAGGCACACATACACATATGGTAACACCCCCCCACACACACACATACAAAGACATGTGCACACACACACACACACACACACTACACAAATAAATAAATGAAGTCCTAAAAAAAAATCTATTTGTAAACCTAAATTAATTTTAGAACTGTCTCATATTTTTTACACAAGACTTTAAAAATTGTTGATGAAAATCCAAGAGAGGAAAAAAAATGAGAGTTCTCTGTTAATATGTTTCTCATTTTGGTAAAGGACACACATTTGTAAGGAATGGGGTCTTAATGGGTAGAAGACTATTAGATAGAGCTTACCAGTTGGTCTCTCTGGCAGCCTGTCTACAGTGACTTTCCCAGAAAGCTTCGCCTTCATGCTTAGCTTATCGGTTCCACGAGTCTATTGTCATAGAGGAGCTAACCATGCATCCTACTTAAAGATTCACTCATAGAGAGTGCAGTCCGTCATCCATGATCCACCTGCTAGGATGAAGGCTTACAGACTGGAAGAAGCCAGTGTACTCAGGCACACCAACCATCCCTTGGGTCACCCACAGTGTCTCCCAGCAGTGCTCTGACGTCATAAGCTGCTTGTGAGAGAAACCCTGGGTTGTAGGAGGTTGTTTGAGTTTCCTTGGAACCCACAGCTTAGTTCAGGCTGTTGGGAACACATTCATGATTACCTGAAGCAAAAAACAAGCAAAGATCAAGGATGGATCCAGGTAAATCCAGTAAAAGTTCCCCCACACTGTTGGCAACCTTCTCATAGAGGGGAGTGTAGCATCTGCCTAGGAACTCTCCCCTCCCACCTTCCTGCCCTTGATAAGCTTCCTCCAAAGAGAAGGTATTGCCGTCTATATATTCCACCATCTATACACATAGCCCATGCCCTCTCCCTTCTCAGTACTTCCCTGGAATCCTTTAACTAGAACAGACAGCTAACATCGGACATTACCTGTTTTTCTGGTCTTTTTCTTTCTCTTCAAATTAAAACTCTTTGAGTGAAGCAGAAATGGACACTGTGACTTGTAAGGTGATATATAAGTTCAGTAAGATTCCTTCCACGCTTACAGGTTTAGAACTAAATGTGCAGAGTGTTACTAGACTTGGGAATTTAGCGCAAGGCTTATAATTCCTAGGAAGACTGCCCCGGTCAAGGCTGCATGCTAAGGTGGCGCTGGAGTGTCTGACTGTGTTATGGCTTTGAATCCAAAGCTCCTATGGTGCTTCCCTTGAATGGGAAGTGCTATATATATTAATGATTTGTGCTTTCTGTGGCTGAGCTCCTCTTCATGAGAGGGAACTTTTATCACTTCCACTGCAACTGTGCATTTGTGTGCATGCATGTGTGTGGAGGGGTGCCTCTGTGTGTGTGTGTGTGT
>NC_034600.1:70301293-70316775 GCF_900095145.1 Mus pahari | reverse complement strand
GTGTGCGTGTGCGTGTGTGTGTGTGTGTGTGTGTGTGTGTGTGTAGAAGCCAGAGGTTGCTATCAGGTGTCTTTCTCAATCATCTTCCATTTCAGTTTTTTTTGAGGCTGGGTCTGTTCCCAAGCCTGGATTTGGCTAGACCGGCTGGCTAGCAAGACTCAGGATCCCTCTGTCTCTGTTCCCAGAACCAGGATTATAGGAACATCCTTAAAACAATAGCAGTCATGCTTGCTAGTCGAACTCTGGTCCTCATGCTTGCCTGGTGAGCACTTCATGGACTGAGCCGTCTCCCTAGCCCTTAAGTTTGTGTTAATAAGTGTCTAGGACCATTTATTTAAAGTTAAGTTCTAAAGCAAAAGCCCTCGATTCAAGTACATTGCTTGTGGCTGGATGAATTTAAATAACAACTTAATGATACTTTTTAAAAAAAGTGTTTTGATTTTGTCAACACTGGAAGGACAATGCAGGACACACATTCTTAGTTGATGAAGTAAACTCCATCAACAATAGCGTGACCTCACTGCACAGGTTCACATATCTAACATGGGTGCCAAGTTTTGTCTCAAAGCTTTGAGTTCTCGTGGCAGTACATACAACAATACCTCTGGTGGTGTGGGAAAAAGCTAACCGTGGTTATCAGATCTCAAAGGCCACAGATGAGAAAAACTGCTCTTTGTTTAGTACTTACAGTCAGGAGGGAATATCGATGTTAAACTTTGCATATTTGTGTGACCTTCAAAGGCACTTTCCATGTAGAGAGCTTGGGGACCTTTTCCTCTAGGACATGACAATGTCTTGCCACCATTTGCTATTTGACAAGGATGTTGCTGATACCACTGTCAGGACATAAAAAGTTATACCAAAAGATACAAATGCAGCAAATTGGTCATCGACAAATACAATGAAGGATCATGGGATTATCTGTGGTTTTCCCAAAATGTCTGTGATACTCACTGAACTTCACTGGAGAGTGTTTTACCCAAATTGATTACTTCTTCCTACGAGAAACAATTCATATTTTTTCCCCTAAGCACAATGAACATTGTGCAATTTATATTGACAATACTTACAGTTTCTGGAATTTCATAAACTCTAAGTGAATAAAGATGCTGTTTCTGGGAGCTTGCAACAGCAGAGTTCAGAGACTGTTAAGTGTGGAGCTGGTGCAGAACGCTAGTGTAATTGCAGGCACGCTTTTTTCCTCTTGCAATCCAACTTTAGGTGAAGAGGAATGATCAAGTCATCGCTGGGGCCATTACAAAATACAATGCTGTTGTTTTTAAATATAAGCTTTCATACAACATAACAGCTGTCACATAAGGAGTTGAGGGGGTTGTGGCTAGAGTCTAATCAAAGACATTCTGATAACCTTGGCTACTACAGACGAGACAACAGAAGATGGCATTGACTATAGAGGACAATGTTGGGATCTAGAATTTAAAGTCAAAAATAGGAAATTAAAGCATAGAGATCTGTGATGAAGGATTATTCCCACTTTCAGAGGTTGAGGCAGGCATTTCTCTTTTAAAAATTTGACAGATTTTCTTTTTAAGTGTAATTAATTGGTTAGCATTTTAAATCACCCACCCCCCATGTGTGTGTGTCTGTGTTGGGCTTGTGCATGTAAAGTGCAGTCTCCGAAGAGGCCAGAAGAGGTTGTGAACCACTTGGCTTGGGTGCTTGGGCGCTGGGTGAAGTTTTGTTCTGGGAAGAGCAATACATCTTCTTACCCACTGGGCATTGTTCTGGCTTCCCTCCTACCCCCTTTAAAAGGTTTATCTTATTATTTCTGTTTTGTATGTGGCTCTGGATGAAGGTCCTCATCTTCAGAGGTCAGAGGTGCCAGATCGTCTCGGAGCTGAGTTACAAGTGGTTGTGAACTGTGGGTGCTAGGAATTGAACTCGGGTCCTTTGCAACAGCAGTGTGTGCTCTAACCACTAAACCATCTCTTCAAGCACAGCGTTTCATACTAGAAGAACTCATCCATCCAGGTAAAAGACCACAGTGATTTCTCCTCCTCTTCGGCTCAGCTGTACTAACCCCCAGCTTACTCGTTGTTCTCACATCTGTGGAGAGATGTGTGTCACATCATGTCATCAGCATGGCTTTAGCTGCCGTAAGCTCAAATAAGTAAGATGTCCATTTTTATCTTTTAAAGAGATATAGAAAGACTTGAAAATAAAACATCAAGATGATGTGGTGGCTAAGGAGACCTTCTGTCAAGTTTGGTAATCCAAACTCATTCCCAGGACTCACATGGTGGAAACAGAAAATATATTCTTGCAAGTTAGGTTATTCTCTGCTTTTCACACATGTGCCACAGTGTGAACAGCCATGCTCCCTCCCAAACACATACACAGATAAATGCCATATGTGTGTGTGTGTGTGTGTGTGTGTGTGTATATATGTGTGTGTGTATATATGGTTAATTATATCTATTTTAATATGGTTATTATGTCTATTTTCTAGGTCCTCTGCCTAAGCGAAGGATCCAATACCAGGCGATGCAGTACTTCCCTACTGTCTCTGACTGCCCCACTCTGATGGGTTGGACAGACACATTACACTGAATAAAATGTGGCGGTATGGCTAGAGAGATGACTCCGCAGTGTAGAACACCAGCTGCTCTTCTAGAAGATCGAGGTTTGCTTCTCAGCTCCCTCATGGCTGCTAACAATCACCTGCAACCCCAGTTCTAGGGGATCTGACCCCTTCTTCTGGCTTCCATGGGTAGTAGGCACAGATACGGTGCAGACACACATGCAGCCAAAACACCACATGCATGAAGTTAAAATGTAAATCTTAATCAAATAAAAGATGATGATGTGACTAGAATTATCTCCCCGGGTCACACCAAGGAATAGCCCCAACGATAGAGGCACAGCGCTTTGAGCAGTCGCTCAGCTTGAGGTCTGTGTTCAGTTGCTCGGCAGTGCTAGGTTCTTCTAGCCTGTATCATCTGCAGCGGGACTTCACCCTGGGCTTTTGGAGACCGCCATGAAGCTTGGCAACGAGTCAATGTGGTTGGAATAAAAACAAGAGCACAATGACAATGATGGCCTTAGGACCAAGTGTTAGGCACTGTCGAGCAGGCATCTTTTGGATTCCCAGAAGTGATTTTTGATTAGACCGTCTCCTGTCAGTACCACAGCCGTGGCAATCCTTATCTGGGCCCTTCTGGTATTGTGCTGTCCTCAAACAAAGATAGGAAACGTTCAAGTAAGCGGGCAAGTTGTCGCCTCAAAGGAATCTTAACTTCATTGTTCTCCCTTGGCTTCCTTGAGAGCTGCTTACACAGTTTTGCTGTGAGATCGGCACAGGCAGATTGATTTCATAAACAGTCTTGACTGAGGTCTTTCCTTTAAATCCAAGTGTTGCATGTGACACGGACATATCTGTGCAAACTATGTACACACATGGTGTCACACTGAGCATGCTTTACTGCGTAAGCGGGGGGGGGGGGGCTTCGAGAATCACTCCACTTAGTTCTTCATGACGGGAGGCTTCTCAGGTGTCAGCCCGAGCATGGTGACAAGGCCAGGTGGAGGAAGTGTTTATGCTTTTGGGTTCAAGACAGGGAGATACCCTGCAGCCTGGAAGCAGCTGCTGTTCAGAGCAGCCGATTCACTCAATGGCCACGTTATAGTGAACCGATGCAGAGACTGGCATCTGTCCCCCATGTTCGTTTTGGCAGTGATCCCACGCTGAGAGAAACCTCTGGAATTTCCTAATGTAAGGAACACCCCTGTGAAAATCTCTCTCTCTCTCTCTCTCTCTCTCTCTCTCTCTCTCTCTCTCTCTCTCTCTCTCTCTCTTCAGTGCCACCTACATGGCTGGGCTGGGAAGAGGCCTAGCCATTCCTGTCACCTCCTTTGAAATCTGATACTAACCTTTTGCTCCTTATAGCAGCCACTGGTGCTTTTAGAATCCTATGCTCCCATTTGTTTCCGTTACAAGGGCAAGTTCATTAAGTTAAAAGTTCTGTGTATGCTGGAGACTTTTATAACAGCAGAAATTAAGTGGGTAAGATGATATTGACCAAGTTATGCTGCTTATATCTCCTTAAACAGTCTGCTGACATGCCTTCCCTCACTTGAGCTGATCATTTCTAGAAAGTTGTACAAGCAATATGCGAACATTTGCCCATGTATCAGTTGTCAGTGGCAATAGCGTTAAGAACTTAGAAGAAATTCAGCTGAAATGAAGTTAATTTGTGTGGAATGTCTGCAGTTCTGAACTAGATACAAGGAATGATGAGCAGAAAAAGCTGTAGAAGCCGGGCAGTGGTGGCACACGCCTTTAATCCCAGCACTTGGGAGGCAGAGGCAAGTAGATTTCTGAGTTCGAGGNCAGCCTGGTCTATAGAGTGAGTTCCAAGACAGCCAAGGCTATACCGAGAAACCCTGTTTCAAAACAAACAAACAAACAAACAAACAAAAAAGGCTGCAGAAAGGATTAGATGGTGTGTATGTGCACATGTGTGTATGTATGTGTGTATGTGTGTGTATGTATGTGAGTATATGTGTGTGTGTATGTTTATGTGTGAATGTGTATGTGTACATATATGTGTATGTATATGTATGTTTATGTGTGTATGCATGTGTAAGTGTGTCTTTGTATGCATGAATGTATATATGTCTATGAGGGTGGTATGTGTTTCTGTGTGTGCATATGTATCTATATGTGCGGTATACATATATATACACACACACACACACACATATATATATATATATATATATGTATGTGTCTATATGTTGTGTATGTGTGTGTGAATGTATATATGTATATGTATTTGTGTGTATGTGTGAGTGTATGTCCCTGTATGTGTGTATATGTGTGTATGTGTCTCTATGTATGTGTTTGTATGTGTATGTGTATATATGTGTGAGTGTATGTCTCTGTATGTGCGTGTGCTCTAAACACCATTTTTGTGGGTAGTGTGGGTTGTATTGTTCAGCCCTGGATTTGAATTTAGTTTAGATTAATTAAATGCTGTAATAATATTTGGCTAAGTCTTGGATGGGAGAAGGAGCGACATTCCACAGTCTTGGTTTAGATGAGATGAAGCAAGGCACTTTTCCTTGGCAAATAGACTGTCCCTGTACTGAGCCAGAAGAAGAGAGACTGTGCTGAAGTCCCATGAAGAACTTGAGGGTCACAGGGCTTTCATCTGTCTCCAGAGACCCTTGCAGATTGCTGTGAAGTTCCCACACATCTCTCCTCAGATGGAAAACCCTCAACTAGGCCGACCTTGCGTTGCCTAGCAGGGAGACGGAAACCCCAAAAGAAGAGAAAAAAGAAAACACTTGCATACACACATATAGGCATACTCTGCCATACAGTGTGCTTAGGTTGCTGGAGTGATGCTCACATCCAAGAAGCAGAATCCTGGAAGCTCAGCTTCCAGGACCTGGGCAAGGTAATCAACTAAGTCAAGTGCTACTAAGTAAGTGTGACTCTGAGTTCCAAGACAGCAAAGCAAAGGGACACACTGCATGGGGATGGGGGATGGGGGATGGGAGTGGGGTGGGAGTGTGGGTGGGGTGGAAACTGTTTTCTTATTTTCTTTGAACAATTTTTAAAATTTATTTTTACTTCATAGGCCCCAGGGAGCTCTGCTGCCCTGTACTGTGGTGAAGCAGAAAGTCCTGCTCAATCCAAAGAGTGAAAGGCAGAAGTCGGGTGGAAGCAGGCGGGGAAAGCTCCGGCTTTGCTGGGAAGTGATCTCTTCCGCGAGTCTATCACAGAAGCGTGTTTCCAGATGGTGGCATTGGTGTGAGGCAAACCAGCCTGTGCTGTATGTGGGGCGCACTTGCAGAGGACGGGGCCTTTGGAAGCATGACAGGGAACATTTTAGTGAAGACAATTCATTTCTAACCAGAGCATGGCTTAGTGGGTACAAACACTTACCGTGCTAAGCTGGGGACCTGAGTTTGATTCCCAGGACCCATGTAGAGGTTGGAGAGAATCAATTTGGAAGAGTAATCTATGTTTTGAACCGCTGAGACCCATTTCCTTTAGAGAGCGCACCCTCCTCAGTTTCCATTGCCTTCGACATCAGCACCATCAACTGGGGACTAAGTGTTCAAACACAAGGGCCTGCGGGGGACATTTCACATTCAAACCAGACCTCCAGGGTGTGGCTTCATTGTGCAGAAGCTTGTTTAGGACCCCCACCTTCAAGGACGGCAGACATGCAACCTGTACAAACTAGACCAAGAAAGACCCATGCATTGTAGTGAAAAACAAAACAAAACAAAACCAAACCAAGCAAACCAGAAGCCCCAGAAACAGCTCTTGTTTTGCCTATTGCCTCAAACAAGTCCTGTCTTCAGAAGACGTCACCAAGGCCGCCGTGGAGAGGTACTCCCGAGGACCAACCGCTTCCGTGCCTAGTAATAAATAATGTGACTATTTTGGTAGGCAGTACTGTTGTGGCTTTACTTAGAAGTCACGACAGTGGGGACTGGAGCACTTGGAATCAATCTGGTTGAAATGTCAGGAGAGAGACTCCGTGAGTCTGGGACAGCTATCCTTCGCTACTACCCAGAAGCTCTGCGCACGCTCCTACTCACAGGCTCTCTGAGATAGACTTGATGGCTCAGCCAGGCTTACTCCTGCGCCGCAGTGTCCATGGAATGTCTAAGAAGGTTGGTTTGTGGTAGGATGAGTGGGCACTGTTGTCTCTTTTATTCTTGTCTGCCCAGGGGATGAATAGAAACTCCTGCTCCTCTTCTCTGGGAGTTTTTGATGCCAAAGGAGAAGGTATACTGAAGACAGGAGCCAGGCCTGTGCGCCTTGCTTCTCTGGCCTTGCTCTCATTGGGGGTGGTCCGACTGGGCTGCCAACCACGTGACAACCAAAGCGAAGCTTCTACTTGCTCCCTGGCAGCACCCCAGAGGAGGTTCCAGGAATCCTTTGTCTCATGTATCTTGCCAATTCTGAGACTTCTTGCTGACCAAGGCGTCTGTGTATTTTTTAGCACTCCTGGAGCTCAGACTCCCATCTAATGCAGGATCAATTACAGAGCAATAAAGTCCAATAGAGTATGCACAAAACAATAGCGGCTGCTCCTCTGAGGCTCCGTCCGCCCATCTGAGCGTCACCCCCCACTCCTAACCCCACCAGATAAGCAGTGAAGCACTGGCCTGGGTTTTGTGTAGATCCAACCCTGCTCTCTTGTGGTCTCTTGTGGTTTCTACCCCACCACCCCACACTTTGTCACACTGCTTTGTCTGTGTCGGAAAGCCACGTGGAGTCACACTGGATAAGTTAATTCTGTCACTCAACAATGCTTTTGAAAGCCGTTAGCATAGTTGTGTATAATATAGTACATTTATTTTCAGAGTTGTGTAATAGTCATTATATAGAGAACTGAATGATACCTCTTTTGACTCTTGATTGACACTTGGATTGTTTTTAAATGATTAAAAACATTTAGGAGTGTTTTTCTGGTGCATAGGCACTGAGCTAGATTGTGGAGGCTCTTTGGTTTTCAGACACCTTTCACTCAGAGCGCATGAGCAAGAGAGGATTTCCTCAGGACTAGAACTTCGGTGTATTTTAGGTTTTAAAATTAAAAGAGAGGGAATCTGGAGACCACCGACCCACAGACATGATGTTCTTCAGGATATATTAAATCCCGTAATAGAAAATTAGGAGTGATCTGTACTTGAGGGGACTGGCAAAAAAGGCTGTTTATGATGGCTCACACCTGAAATTCCAGCACTCAGGAGGTTGAGGCAGGGGGATTGCTTGAGTTGAAGACCATTCTGGGCTACAAAATGAGACCCTGTTTCTGAAAACCACACCAACATAGAAAGACTTTAAAAACCATAAGAGTCCCCATGATTTAGTATAACAAGCCAGGACAAACAATGATCAAGTCTTTTGGTGGCTGTGGGCTCTGGTAGGTCTAGGGAACACTGTTTAGTCCGTTTGCCTTGAGTATGAGGCTCTGTGTAGTTCTCAGGTCAGGGTGATTTCCAGTGGCTTCAACGTTTCCCTCATACCTGTTTTTCTAAGGCACTAACAAAGTGTTTTACCCACTCTGTCCACCCTGGGATTTTGTTGGATAGGTTCTCCACAAAGACAGTATCAGGAAGACAGCAGTGACAATAGTTGTACGGGTTGGTTTTATGTAACACAAGCTGAGTTATCTCAGAGAAAGGAGCCTCCCTTGAGGAAATGCCTCCATGAGATCCAGCTGTAAGGCATTTTCTCAATTAGTGATCAAGGATAGGAGGGGCCCTTTGTGGGTGGTGCCATCCCTAGGCTGATAGTCCTGGGTTCTATAAGAAAGCATGCAGGGCAAGCCAAGGGAAGCAAGCCAGTAAGCAGCATCCCTCCATGGCTTCTGCATCAGCTCACACCTCCAAGTTCCTGCCCTGTGTGAGTTCCAGTCCTATATCCTTTGGAGATGAACAGCAATGTGGAAGTATAAGCTGAATAAACCCTTTCCTCCCCAACTTGCTTCTTGGTCATGATGTTTTGTGCAGGACTGAAACCCTGACTAAGATAGTAGTATAGTTGGAGGAGTAGAAATATTAGAACAGTGTTAGAAGTCTCCAACGTTGATTAATTAACATACAAATATCCATTCAGAAACTTTTGTTTGAGCCTCTGACTTGCTTGATCTTTTTGAGTGTTCAGATGGGTTTGTTTGCTTAAATATTTACTATAACAGCATCATCAAGATCATCCACTGAACAGTTTACATCATACCACTCAGTACTTTTTAGAAAAGGCAGAAAACTAGCACCATGGTAATTTTGGACTTTCTTTTCATTCTGAAGAGAAATCCTGGACAAGTTAGCAGTTATTCCTCCTTATATGAACCCAACTTCAGTAGTTCTAGAAAACCACGCAACTTCCGGTGTATAAATGTGCTCATTTGAATATGTCTAATAAGTGGGATTGTACAACGTGTGAGCTTTTTTCACTGCATAGGCTCTTTATGAGGTTTATATTCATTGCAGTATGCATCAGTGTTTCATCCCTTCTATGAGATATCCCACGTTGTGGATGATGTGTTTTTCTTACCCATTCATCAGCTGACAGACCTTTGAATTACTTTCAGATTTTATTTTATATTATTTTTCATTCAGTTCTTGCCCCCTCCCCATGTGTTTTTATTTCTCTATGAAATGTTTCCATTCATTTCATCCCTTTAAAGTAATCCTCTGAAGCTGCGATTGCTGGTGAAGTGGAGATGTCAGGTTGGGTCATGTGATACAGACGCATGTGACACTTCGCTGAAACAAGACCCGTGAGAGAACACGTGATGTTCGGAGAGAGTATAAGTAGGACCCATCAGACAGCGACAGGGCACTCGCATACCTAGCAATCATGCAATGATTAGTTGGTCTCACGCCTTCACTGATTTTTCCTTCTTTGAGAGAGGCACAACTGAGAATTTCTCCTGGCATTCTGGCTGGTTCTGATCGCTCCCACTGACTTGTACTGGTGAGGTGGAGGCCTGGCTGTCTCTGCTGGACCATTGGTATCCTGACACTACTGATCTGGACTGCTGCTCTCCTGACAATGAACATTGGACTGGGCCCAAAGAACTACTAAACAGGTCTACATCCCCATTGTACTATTACCCATCCTTTTCACTACCTCTGGCTGGTGGGATAGAAAGAGGGGGGTTGAAGCATTTGAGAACCCTTATTAAAGTAGGTTTTGAAAACTCTAGCTAGGTCAAATGGTAATTATTTCTTAATCTTTTGAGGAGTTCATCTGTTCAATATTATAATGAGTAGTTTGGCTGAACACCAAATGGTGGTGGTGAAGTTTGTGGGTGGTGTTATACAGCTTTGAGCAATCATTACTGTGTGTGTGTGTCACTGCTCAACATGGTATCCATGAGCCTGACTTCAGAGCCCATGAGGCACAGTTAGACCTGCTTTAGATGAAAATACACACTGGATTCCAAAGCTTTGGTGTGACAAAAACGAGTGGGCATATCTAGCCCTTCCTACCTCAGGCTCCCCAGCCTCCTTAAACTCCTTAAACTCTTTTCTAAGAGGTTTAGAGAATTAGAAATTGTGCATTGGCTAGGCATTCGATTCGGTCAGGCCATGCTCTTCTCTTTCTCTCACAGCCATCTCCGCCTTTAAACACTGGACAAGTTATTGAACTCTTTGAAGTTAACTGCAAGCTGAATGATCAAGAATAACAGTCACTATGTCTCAAGGGTCCATAGGAAGTTATAGGAAGAACTTCAGTGAGGCCTAGCCCAAACTGCATTAAGTCGTAGCTTTCTTCTTGGCTTTTCCTACTTCCATTCTGGTAAGTGACAAGTAGTTAGCGCCCTGGTGATGCACAGTTTAGGGTATCATTCTGCCTGGCTCATGGGACTTACAGTGCGTTATTAATTAATAAGGAACTTCATGATATGATGTGCAACAGGCTGGTTTCAGCTGAATTCTTCAAGTTGGCTAAACTTCACAAGTAACATTCAAATAGCCAGTTCGATGTCTTCTCTCATTGGGGAGGAACTGAACTTACCCTCTTGGTGGTGCAATGTGTTCCAAGCCTTAAGTCAATTCTGACATGCGTTTCAGGATGTTGTTCGAACCATCCTGAATGAATTAGATATAGAAAACCATACGGGAAGTTCTCAAGGGTACTCGTTCCCTTTCCAGAGTTCCCTGGAATTTTCTGTTTCTGTTTGCACTGAAAAACATCACCAGAAGGCACTCTGGATCCTGCCTGTACCCAGGAGGGCACTGTTCACCTTTTAGGTCCGACCCCCATCACAGACCATCACCACCTCCTTTACTTCTGAGGCATGGAGTCATTTTTCCCCAACAGTGTTCATTATAGATCACGCCTCTTCTCATCTGCTGTGATGGTTTGTATACGCTCAGCCCAGGGAGTGGCACTATTAGAAGGTGTGGCCTTTTTTGGAATGGGTGTGTCACTGTGGGTGTGAACTTTAAAATCCTCATCCTAGCTGCCTTGAGGCCAGTATTCTGCTAGCAGCCTTCAGATGAAGTCGTAGAACTCCCAGCTCCTCCTTCACCACACCTGCCAGGATGCTGCCATGTTCCCACCTTGATGATAATGAACTGAACCTCTGAATCTGTAAGCCAGCCCTTACAGCCCTTAATTAGATGTTGTTCTTATAAGAGTTGCCTTGGTCATGGTTTCACAGCAGTAAAATCCTAACTAAGACATCTGCTAAGCATGTTTGCTTCTTGTTCTAGAGTCAGCAACTCTCTCCATTTTGCATTGAAGTAGAACATGTTATGTGTACAATCAGTGTTATGAATTCCATTTATAGTGTGCTGCCCTCTCCCTGTCATCGTGCCTCATTCAAGTTGTAGCGTGCACCCGAGTTTTTCTTCTAATACTCTGTCATCTGCACACAGCACATTACTTACTTCCTTGTGTGTTGATGGACATGTGAGCTGTTTTCAGCTTTTTTGTGTGTGTGTGCCCATTATGACTGGTGCCATCGTGAGGGTGGTTATTTTTGTTGCAGTTTTGGAAGCAGATAGGATACCAATAAGCAGTGGGCAGAACAGAATGAATGATTGGAGAGGTCGTCTTTTAAAGGCGGAACTTTCAGTGCACTGAGGGTGCTAGCAGCAGTTTCCTTGCTGGAGATGGATGTATAAAATTGAGCTTTTGTTGATTAAACACTGATCATTGTTTTCTGTGTGTTTTTCCCCAGTGAGATCGATATCTCCATGCAACATGCTTAGTAGGTATGCAGTTAAACGTGAGAAACTGGGGCTGCTGAAGCAAGGGCTCAGTGGATGCATTAGTCTGGGCTGTTGATGGGAACAAAGTGATAGAATGCCTACTTAAGAAGGTGCCACTGACAGTCAATATGGCTCTTGGACAGCTAGCCTAGCAAGGTCCAGTGAGAGACTCTTTCTCAAGGGAATAAGATGAAGAATGATAGAGCCAGACTCCTGTCATCCTCTGCTGCCTTCTTTTTTATTACAGGGGTGTGTAAATACAGTACACACTCAATGAAAAACTGCCTTAGCCAGGTGGTGGTGGCACTTGGGAGGCAGAGGCAGACAGATTTCTGAGTTCGAGGCCACCCTGGTCTACAAAGTGAGTTCCAGGACAGCCAGGGCTACACAGAGAAACCCTGTCTCAAAAAACCAAAAAAGAAAAAAAAGAAAAACTGCCTTTAGCTTCTACGCAAATATAGCATGTGGTGTGACATTATAGAATGGGCACTTCCTGTAGTCCATCCATCAATCTTGTCTTCATTTGCTTGGGTAAAGATTAAGCATTTTTCCAGCCTTGTGTGAACTTGGCATCCTCACAAACCCTGCTCAAAGTTGCAATTCCTTTGAGTTCTCCTGCACCATCTAGAGACATATCTAAAGACTTCCTTCTGACTGTCACCAAAAATGATAATGGGTCATTAACTGACACGGTTTCTTTGTTCCTAAGTACCCAACGAGTAGGAAGGCACCCTTTCTTTGTTTCTAGGGCAGTCGACCATTGGAAATGTGGCAGAACATTTACAGGTTCTTTGCCCAGAGGGTGAGAAAGGATAAGTTTACGTATTGACAAAGTTCTGTTGCCTAGGGACTTCTGAGAAAGTCTAGTCCAAAAGTAAACAATATTATTTTACCAGGATCAACAGAAAGAACACTGTGTGGCTTCTAATCTATAAAGTCTTTCTCAACTTCCTATTTCTATTTTAGAAAGAAATATCTTTTTTTTTTATCGGACTTTTCTCCAATTGCCAACTTCCTATTTCTAATATTTACAGTAAGGATCAGTTGTTCCAACCTTCTGGAGCCTTGAGTCATACTGTCCCTCAGGCAGGAGAGAAACAGCCAAAGGGTGGACTCCGCGTGCCCCTCTGCCTGTGTGTTACAACTGTGCTGTCTCTCACCTTCTCTGTGGCGATGCAGGTGGCTAGACATAGGTGGTTTTGCACAAAATTCATTATGGTCTGCTTGATGTTCTTAAAATTGAATTGTTTGGGAGCTAGAGGTGGCTCAGGAGTATTAGCTGCTCTTCTGGAAGTCCAAGGTTCAGATCTTAGCAGCTGTCTGTAACTCTAGTTCCAGGAGATCTATCATCATCTTCTGGCCTCCCCTGACACTACTTATGCATGATGCACAGATATAAATGTGAACGAAACACTTGTGCACATAAGATAAAAATAAATATAAAAACATTGAATTGTTTGATGACGAACAGATGGCTGGGCTGGAGGGGGTGACAGGTAGGAGGTGACAGGTGTGTGTATGGGATGGTGGCTTTGTCCCCTTCTTTTTTGCTTTAGTTACTTGTGCATTGCTGTGACTAAATATACCTGACAGAGCAACTTAAGTGGGGGTGTGGGTATTTATTTTGGTTCACAGTTTCAGACACTGTCCATCCATTGTCATGCAGAGGCTGCAGCGGCTGGGTGGCTCCATCCGAAGCAGTCAGAATATGTGCGCAACGTTTTCACATCTGGACAGACAAGGAGGCCAAGGTCTTGACTGGATGGAGTCAGCCATCAAGGCTCCACCTCCTAAACATTTTAACTAGCATGGGAGCGTGGTTCAAAACATACAATCTACTTCTGCCCCTACAGGCTTATGACCATCTCCAGTGCAGATTGCTTTGAAAACCCCAGAGCTGAACACTCCTCCATTGCTGGTGGGATTGCAAACTTGTACAACCACTCTGGAAATCAATCTGGTAGTTTCTCAGATAATTGGAAATAGTTTTACCTGAAGATGCAGCTATACTGCTCTTGGGCATATATCCAAAGGATACTCTACCATGCCACAAGGACACTTGCTCAACTATGTTCATAACAGCTTTATTCATAATACTCCCAAACTGGAAACAACCCAGATGTCCCTCAACCAAAGAATGGATACAGAAAATGTGCTTAATTTACACAATAGAATACTGTTCAGCTATTAAAAATACGGGCATCATGAATTTTACAGGCAAATGGATGGAATTAGAAAATATACTGAGTGAGTTAACCCAGACTCATGACAGGCATGATATGTACTCACTGATGAGTGGATATTAGCCATAAAGTGCAGAATACCCATGATATACCTCACAGACCCAAAGAAGTTAAACAAGATGAATGGCCCGAGGAAGGATGCTTGAATCACACTTAGACAGGGAGACAAAAATAGTCATAGGAGGCAGAGGGATGGAGGGAACTGGGTGGGAGACAAGAGAGGGAGGGGAATGGAGGGAATTCAGGATCAAGTAAGGGGAGAGACAGGAGAGAGGCCCACAGGGCAATGAATGAATGGAAATCTGCAGCTGCTGGGGGTGGTGGGGGTAGGAGGAGGGGAGAGTCTCTAGGAAGTTCCAGGGACCTTAGGAATCAATGTGAGTGACCTTTGCCAAGATGCCTAATAGTGGGGACAGGGAACCTGAAGAGGCCACCTCCTGTAGCCAGGCAGGACTCCCAGAGGAAGCTTAAAGACACCAACCCACCCACCCACAAAATTTTCTACCCCAAATTTGTTCTGTCTAAAAGGAATGCAGGGATGGAGCAGAGATTGAAAGAAAGTCCAACCAATAGCCATCGGAGCTGGAAACCCACCCCGTGGGCAAGCTCCAATCCCTGGCATTATCAGGGATACTCTGGTACGCATGCAGACAGGAGCCCAGCGTAACTGCGTCCTGAGAGACTCTTCGCAGCCGCTGACTGAGAACAGACGCAGGTACCCACAGCCGAACATCAGATGGAGGTCAGGACTCTTATGGAAGAGTTGGGGGTAAGAACTGAAGGCCCCGAGAGGGATGGGAACCCCACAGAGTGTGTGGCACTCTAGTGCCTTTTTTTATTGTCCCAGTACAAAGCTTGGGTTTCTTTTCAACGGCAACAATCTCTCCAGCCACTACTCATGCCTGCACTGGCCTCGTCTGTTACTTTAAAGGCTGCCCTCACACCCCTTTCCTGATCAAATGGTATGTTTTCCATACTTTTCAAGCTGCTATCTGCTCTGTTTCACTATTCATTTGCCTAACAGCAGTAAGTGAGGATTGGAGAGATGGCTCAGGAGGTTACGAGTGCTTGGTCCTCTTTCAAAGGACTCCACTTCTCAGCGCTCACATCAAGTGGCTTACAACCACTTATGACTCCAGGTCCAAGGGATCTGACACTTTCTTCTGGTCTTCATGATCTTCTACAAGTGTAACACACACACACACACACACACACACACACACACACACACACACACACACAGAGCAGGAACTATATACTACATTCCCAAATGCTATACGATCTTCAAACTTCCTATGCCAGATTCATTGTGAGATGTATCCTGAATGCTCTGTGGCCCAATTTCTGTCTCAAACCTCAAAAATGCAGACTTTACTAACCATATTTCTATATATGTCCCCCCAATTGTCTACCAAATGACCTTAGAAACTCTGTTTACCTTTTCCTTCCTTCCTTCCTTCCTTCCTTCCTTCCTTCCTTCCTTCCTTCCTTCCCTTCCCTTCCCTTCCCTTCCCTTCCCTT
>NC_034600.1:70295637-70301003 GCF_900095145.1 Mus pahari | reverse complement strand
CTCTCTCTCTCTCTCTCTCTCTCTCTCTCTCTCTCTCTCTCTCCTCCCACATGCCTCATGGAAAGGAGTTCTGAAGATGTCCCTTGGTTGGGTTATCATGGCAGTGATTTCAGTCATCTGGACATGGGTGAGTTGTCATGGCAATGATCTTAATTGTCCACCACCGGCTTTCTGTGTCTGTGACTCTGGTGTGACTGTGAATAGACACACTGGAAAGAACAACCCATTGGGGGAAATGATTAATTTTGGCTCACGGCTTCAGGGGGCTTCCACCATCGTGGTGGGGAAGGCATGATGGACAGCTGTTAGTGGCCCAGGAAGCTGGTGGCAAGTCTGGTGGGTCAGGAAGTAAGGAGTGTTAGTGGAAGCATCCAGGGACATTACACTCCAAAGCCCCTCCCCCAGTGATCTCTTTCTTCATCTAGACCCCATCTCCTAAAGGTTCTTCAACCTCCCACAAGCTAGGGAACAAGATCCAAAGCACAGACCTGTAGGGGGGCGGTATTGAAGTTTCAAATTATAATACTGATATTAATTGTTAACCAGGATATAAGTCTTAATCAGAAAGTCACCAATTTAATTAGAAAAATATCTCATTTTCTGGGCAAATATAACGAAACAGAAGAATTTTAAAAGTAATTAGTTCATAATCCATCTCTTTAGGTAACAACTATGTTATTTTCTTCTTTTGAGATTGCCATACTCTATAGCTCAGGCTGGCTTGGAACTCACTCTGGAGCCTACACTGGCATAAAACTCACTCTGGAGCCGAGACTGGTCTTGACCTGGCAGTAATCCTCCTGCCTGTGCCCCCTGGGTGCTGAGATGACAAGGGTATGCCTGATTTTCTCTTGCCTTTTCATCTGGCTTCTATCTTCTAGTGTTCCTCTAAAGTTTCCCTTTCAGCTTCCTAAGAGCTGTTCACATTTTCACAGACAGCGCCACAATGTGTGGTAAGAGGACACATCATAGCAGATGCAGGCAATAAGCACCGAGGGTGGGGTGGGGGAGCTGGTGGGAAGGGGAGGCGAGTGTGTGTGGGGGATGGGGGGGTAACAGTGTGCAGGGTGGGGTGAGGGAGCTGGTGGGAAGGGGAGGCGAGTGTGTGTGGGGGGGGATGGGGGAGGGTAACAGAAACAAAGTGTGCATGCAAATGCTGTATCAAACATTTCACTTTGCGAATTAAAAATAAAAATATCTGAAGTGTAACTTTAAATATGTGAAGCTTGGGGAGCTGTCTATCTTTCTATAAAGGATGAAACTAAGAAAAAATTCTAATCAATTGATGTTTAGGGTTTAGACTGTAGTTGACACCTAGAGTAGTTTGTTGAAAACAAAAAGAATTATTTCATTGTAGCCATCAGCACGTGCTGAGGAAATTTACTTAAATTGCTGCCTTGGTATTTCCTCATCTCTGAATTGGGTAAATTAGCAATTCTTAGTATCTTCTATATATTTCTCACCTGCTGTCCATAGTAATTCAGAGGAAATATTGTTCTTTGTGTGCTTGATAAACACAGTGTCATTTATCTAGGAGACTCGAAGCTGTATAAATTCAGTGGACATACTCAGTAGGCAAAGAGATATTTAACGATCAAATACAGGAGCATTAACGATTTATTACAATTAGATGTCTTTACCAAAGCAACCTTCTGGAAAACAAAGACCTAAACATGTCAAGATCACGCAAGAGAAACAATTGTTCTGGGGTCTGTATCTATGTCAGAGCTTCATAAATACAAAAGATAAAAAATAAAAAAATAAGCTTCGAGAATATAATAAACACCTTAGGCACTGTATGTGTGTGTATCTTTGTATGTTACAGAAACTACATCATCGTTTGTGATTCAGCCATCTAACTCAGTCATGGATTGAGCACCAAAAACACCCCACATGCATTCCTCAAAGTAGAAACCTTAAAGGCTGCATCAGGTGCTGATAGTTCAGTAAAATTGTAATTGATAAAACGTGTAGACTGCTGAACTGAAGAAAAGTTCTGGGTCACCCAGTGGGACTTACGGTATTATTAATATACAATAATATTATTATATAATACTACTTAAGGTATTATTAATATATAATAATATTATTATATAATACTACTTAAGGTATTATTAATATAATATTATTAATATATAATACTACTTAAGGTAGTATGATATTTTATTGGCAGACAGTGATCAGAGACATCAGTGCCACATTAATTTAGGTCTCTGAAACATAGGAACAATAAATGGCATATTGTCACAGTGAAATCAAAAATTTTGGGGGATTGGGCATCTTTGGGGTACAGGGCCTGCTGTTAATCCTAGAGGCTGTTTATCCCCAAGGGTTCAGAAAATCCTGTTAAGGAATGAGTTTTGGATGTAGGCAGCCGACAGGAGCTGTAGATGATATTTTTTTGAGCTTTAAGGAAACAGGACCCTGTCAACAATGTGCTTTCCAAGCTGTGATAAGATCTTCCTGCCCAGTCCGGAGCTGCTCTCCGGAGCCCTAGACTCTGACTCAGTAGAAAGCGGAAGCCTTGGCTTCCGTCCCCGTTGGACCTGTTTCCACATGGCAGAACTGTCTGGACGCTCTCAGCTCAACCTTCAGCTCCAGGGTTTGCTCAATTCTTTCTGTATTGAGCTCAACCAAAGACCATGTTTCCATTTCAATACGTGGTCCCCCCCCACACACACAAGAGGAATCTTTTCCCATTAAAAGAAGAAAGCTTTATCTAGCCTATCCTGTAAGATCTTAAATATCAACATCAAATCTTAAAATGTACTTTCATGTGCTACCAAGTGTGAGTTGCATTGGGATGGGTAGGAATTATCTTTGGTCAATGAAAACTGTAAATTTTGGATAGAATTTCTCTGAGATAGCTCTGCTTAAGAATAGTAAGAAAGCTCTAGTCATTTAATAAGATTTGGAAAAAGAAGACAGAAGAACAGGATGGTGGAGCAGTCCCTCTCCTCCCTCTCCCTCTCCCTCTCCCTCTCCCTCTCCCTCTCCCTCTCCCCTTCCCCTCTCTCCCTCTCTCCCTCTCTCTCTGTCTCTCTCTCTCCCTTCTTCTCTCTCTGATGAAGATGCATATGCATTCCTGATCTCCCTGTGTGAAATTAGATCAATAAAGAAAATGACCATGAGGAGGTAATGGTTGAGTGAAAGCCATCCCCTGGTAAAGCCTCAAGCTTCTAGAGCATGCCACACTGGAAGCTATCTAAAACATGCACTGAACTAAGGAAAGAAAAGCGAAATGTATCTCAGAAGAGTGAGAAAAACAAACAAAACCCCCAAACCCTTCCCCACAGGGTTAGACACCTAGCATCCTGCTACAGCTTCCATATTGATAGAGCAAGCGGGACTCATCAGGACAGGAAGCCCAAATTAATCATTACTGTCTTGTGGTGGTCTCAACTACCTAGTCCTCCATCCCTTTGTATGCACCCCTCCATTTCCTGTCTGCTTCTCTCACTATACCTTCTTATTTGGGAAGGAGAGCTCCTTTTGTGCAGGAGCTAAGTGGTCTTTTATGATCTCTGTCCTAGCTTTACTCATAGTCCGCTCAAAGCAATGCTGGCACGATCGAGTCTCGGTACTTAAAAGAGACAGAGAAAGCACTTCTGACTCTACCATCATGGAAGGCACCATTCTTCCAGGACAGGTGAGGTCACAGGAGAACTGGGCCTGGCCTCCACTGCATTCCTCTCAGAAGAAAGCCAGCTTTATCTCTAGGCGAATATGAGGAAATCTGGCTTTGAGGTGTTTGCTGGAGAGTGAATTCCTGTTTTTCCTTCCTCCTTGCTTAGAACATGAAAGGGACAGCAGCGTGCTCTGTGTAAGAACCGAGAGTGGAGGTATGTGCACACATGAGCCATCTGTTAATATACTGAAAGTTGTTTGTTTGTTTAAAGATGGGGTCTAGCCCACATTGGCCTCACCCCAAACTTGTGACTCCACTTGCCTTCATTTCTGCCTGCTAGGAGTTCAGGTGTACACTATGCTTCCTTTAGAAAGTTCTTCTCATACCTAAAGTAGCCAATAGGTTAGCATTTAGCAGACTTTGAGAAGTGTAATTTGATTTTTAGCCATAGCTAACAGAACTGAGAACAAAACATTCCAGTGAACCAGAAAGGAGGAGGAAAGCTTTATTCCATGACTTGATATCATTAACAACAGTATTCTATTCCCTTATACTATAACTTTTATGATAAATCTACGCTGTGGCTAAAACTTTCAGCCAAATTCATGTGAAGTTGACTGGCCGTGGATGGTGAAGGTGATCTCTGAGAAGAACTTGGTACCTGAGGAAGCAGTTACCTTCGGCTCTCAGGGTGGCCTCCTGTGGCCTCTCAGGTAGTAATGTATTTAGTATTACATAAGGCAGGCAGGAAATCCTTTTGAATTTTAACTCAGCAAGAACTCTGGGTATACCTCTAATAAAAGTGACCGCTTAAGGGCTGGAGAGATGACGGCCAATGCTTAAGAATGTATACTGTTCTTTCCAGGGACTTGAATTTATTTTTCAGCATCTACATAGGGTGGCTCATAACTTTCTGAAGTCAAGCTCCAGGGGGATCTGATGCCTCTCGTTTCTTCAGGAACCTGCACATACCCACCCCACCCCACATACATTATTAAAAAGAATAAAAAATAAATCATGAAAAGAGCAAGAACGATCATTTCAAAATGCCAAGGTAGACCTGGAGACTCACGTTTGACTTTGGGGCCAAGATCATTGAATCAATTGGCTTCACCCAAGCGTCAAGGGTGGTCAGTTAGCCAACCTGTCGGACGAAGGGAGGGTTTCCTCAGGCTGCTTTTGCTATCTTCACTAAGTCCTCAGGTTAGAGAAGCGCTAGGACTACAGGGTTTGAGACTGATCATTATAGGAGTCAGGACAGGAAGACGTTGGTAGGAAGAGTCCGTCACCACACAGCATGCCAGTCAGAGAGAAAGGAGAGGGTTTCCTCTGGTGCCTGTAGGAAATCATCCAGCAGCAAAAACCAAAACCAGCAAACAAACAAAACCCTCATCGGTTGGAAGACAGCCTTAGAATAGGGCTTCCCTTTCTCCTACCTACACAAGGAGAGTGTGAGGTGTTCTGGTATCACCTCCTGTGGCTTTACTTCGTACTCATTCCCTTGTGTTTCTTTAGGTATGCCGGATTTAGACACACTCTCTCCTGTGTCTGAGTTTTAGATCATTATTTTAAAGAGGATTTCTTAGGATCATGAAACATATTTCTTGGTCATGATGTTTGTGCAGGAATAGAAACCCCGACTAAGACAAATTGGTACCAGCATAGTGGGGTATTCCTGTGATAACCTGGCCGTGTTTTGGGGAGGACTGTGGAAGGACTTTGGAACTTTGGGATAGAA
>NC_034600.1:70277357-70295447 GCF_900095145.1 Mus pahari | reverse complement strand
GTACTGGTTTTGAAGGCATGAAGGGGTCATGAAGAGCAGCTCAGACTTGGCACTGTGAGAGGCCATGGAAGGCCATTGGTGAAAGTGTAGCCTCAGTAGCAATTGATGTCCCAGGACTGAAGGGGTCATGCAAAGGAGTTGAAGCTTAGCACCATGAAGAGAGCCTATGAGAGGCTATTGGTGAAGCCAAGTTACAGTGGAAGACAGCAGCGTTTTGGAGATGCCAGTACCATGAATGACCACCAAGAACAGCAGTAGCAGTGGAGCACAGGCATCTGGAGCCTAGAGCTACAAAGGGCATGGCTGGAGAAGTGACCCAAGCCTTTGGAGGAGCCCAGAAGATCGTGAGTGGATCCCAGACATTGGATAGTTGGAGTTTGATTTTGCTTTTCATTGTGACTGTGCCCTGATGCTTTTCCTTCTTGAAGGAAGTATTTTAGTGGAACCCACAGTTAAGAGACTTTTAATTGTAAAGACTTTGGATTTTAAGAGAGATTGAAAGTTTAAGCATTTGCAAAGACTGTGGGACTTTTAAAGTTATTTAAATCTTGGGGATGAATAAGAAAGTAAGGGTTGAGGCTTACTGGTGATGTGTTTGTGTGTCAAGTTGACAAGGTGTTAATTGTACTGGCTGGTTTTGTACATCTACTTGTCACAAGCTGGAGTTATCACAGAGAAAGGAGCTTAAGTTGGGGAAATGCCTCCATGAGATACAGCTGTAAGGCATTTTCTCAATTAGTGATCAAAGGGGAAGGGCCCCTTGTGGGTGGGATCATCCCTGGGCTAGTAGTCTTGGGTTCTATAAGAGAGCAGGCTGAGCAAGCCAGGGGAAGCAAGCCAGTAAGTAACATCCCTCCATGGCCTCAGCATCAGCTCCTGCTTCCTGACCTCCATAAGTTCCAGTGCTGACATCCTTTGGTGATCAACAGCAATGTAAAAAGTGTAAGCTGAATCAACCCTTTCTTCCCCAGCTGCTTCTTGGTCATGATGTTTGTGCAGGAATAGAAACCCTGACTAAGACACTGAGTATTTGAGTCTTTTATAATATGCACTCGGCCATTCTATGCATCATGGGTTCAGCTGTGCGCCATCAGTTTCATGGGTTTAGGTCCCAGTCCTTTAGATACAGATACAGGACTTATGTGAATATAAGTGGTTAAGAAGAGGTCATACTGAAGTACAGTGGGGCCCTAGCCTGAGATGATTGATTTTATAAAAGAACAACATGTCGGAGAGACAGATGTGCCCACAGGGAGTGTGTATAAGTCAACCAGAGAGTTCTACACTTCGAATTTGGACTTTTTTTTCTGTAGAACTGTGAGACAGTGAAGCCACCCAGACTATGGTGTATCCTACAGAAGCTGTGTTAAGATACCACATCTCCCTCAGGGATTGGCTCCTCCACTCTGTATCTGGCCATCGTGGGCTTTACCACTGAGTGTGGTGCTCTGCAGGGCCTGCGTCTCTCCCAGCTGCTCACACTGTCACAGCTTCCGTGTGCTCCTGTCACTCAAGTGTCAGAGAGCAAGAACTGGGATGTCTGCTTGGAGAGAAACCTCTGTAAATCCCAAGGCTGGGAGGTCACGCCCGCTTTCTTAATAGCTCCCACTGGTTCTGTACACTCTGATTTTGCCCTTTCTAGATTCTCGCCCTCATAATTTCTAGTCAGAACTCTGCCTTCTATATCCTTTTCCTCCTTACCACCATCACCGAGTTTTGTCCCCCACTCACGGCACAGTTAGACTTATGGTTCCAGTCTGATTCCCATCCTGGAATGTCTCCAGCATCTCACTTGAGTTCTAAATGATTTGCCTCCACCCAATCTCCCTCCTCATGATTCATGGTTCTGTGGGATGGACAGATGCACAGTCATGTACCTGCATCATGGTCCCACTGGGAACAGCATCATTTCCCAGAGGAATCCCTTCACTGTTTCTTTGTCTCTAACTGTTTCCCCTCTCCAGTGCCTTGGGAATGATCTCAGTGTTTACCCCGCTCTGCTTTGGTCTGTCTCAGGAAAAGATGTTCTTTGTAATTCCAGTTTGAGGTAGGAACCATTTTAAATGGGTTTTCTTTAGTGTGTTACTTTCAAGGCTATGAGCAAATACCTGACAAGAAATACTTAAGAGAGGAACATATAGCTTTGAGGCAGCTGGTGACATCATATCCAAAGTCAGGAAGCAAGGCATGCGTAGGAAGTGGGGCCAGGCTGTAAGGCCTTAAGTCTCACCCCTAGTGATGATGCACTTCCTCCAACAAGTCCCCACCCCCAACTCCCAATATATCCATTCCCTTCTGAAACTCAGTCCCCAGGGACTGAGTGATAAGTGTACAACTCTGTGGAGAATATTACAGATTCCAACCACAACATGCCCCTGTTGGTTCCTCTTAACTTTCAGAAATGCAGCGAAGTCAACATACCTTTCTTGTCCATGTGAATGTACTGAGGGAAGCCTACGGTAGGTAATTGCCAGGGGTAGACTCTTTGGAGTCTCTCCCAGATGGAGCTCCTGAGAGGTGATAGGACCATTATAAGGTAAGCTCTAGTGGGAGGTTTTAGTTCTCAGGGTACACACTTTTAATTTTGTATTTATTTATTCTTCTATCGTATAATACATCTCAATTGCAGCCTCTGCTCTTCCCAGCCCACCATTTCCATGCCCCCAGATCCACTCCTCCACAGTTTCATGTCAGAAAAGAGCAGCCCTCCTCCCCTGCCCAGGGATATCAACCAAACATGGCATGATAAGTTACAGTAAGACTAGACACGAACCCTCATATCCACACTGGATGAAGCAACTGAGCAGGAAAAGGGTCCCCAGAGCAAGCAAAGGAGTCAGAGACCCCTCTCCTCCCATTGTTAGAAGTCCCACAGGATCCCCAAGCTACATAACCACACCATGTATGCAGAGGACCTAGCACAAACCACGTAGGCTCCATGATTGATACATCAGTCTCTGTGAGCCAAGGGACACTCTTGAAGGAGTGGGGTTCAGTCCCCCTCTTCCTGTTTTCCTTAGAACCTGTGTGGTTTCACTCCCCTGTGCACCTACTTTTTCTATAATGTGATGACATAAAACTTGAAAAACTACCAACCAAAGCCAATCCTCCCCCTATAAAGTGATCATCTCAGACATGTGGTATATTAATAGAAACTGACATTTATATTTGCGTATCCCAGATAATCTCAGACAAGGAATTGATTTAAGAGCGGGGGATTTATGATGAAGTTGAGAGACAGGACCTTAAGATTCTCAGTTAGGCTGGCAGCTTAGATAAACATAATAAACCTACTTACTGAAGACATCTTTATTGAGCACCGGGCTTAGTGTGGGATATTTCAGTCTCTTTCATTGAAGAACTTATCACATTCCTCCCGTGGGATTTAGAGGCATAAACATGAGTCAAACCCAGTCTGGTAAAGCAAAGCAGCAGGAATGTGATGGGCAGATCTGTTGGGGACGCAGGACTAGGGGCATAATTCAGCGCTGACTTAGACAGCTCATTACATGTATTGCTCCAGCAGTTGGTTTCATCTGGGGTAGACATAGCTTCCTTCCTGGGCAAATCAACATTCGCAAGGCCGAGTGTTAATTTTACATTATTCTAGAGGTGACAAACTTTCCCGGGAAAGGTGAGTGGATGAGTCACTTAGACTTCGTAGCCTATACTATCTTTGTCACATCACCTTCATCTCCCACAACTCTGAAAAGTGTAAAAATCATTCCCAGTTTCTAGGCTGCACACACACACACACACACACACACACACACACACACACACATACAAATCACCCACAGTCTGGAGTCAGGTTCGATGTACAGTGTGCACTGTAAATCATTTTATGGAGCTCTTTAAATCTTAGAAATCCCTCCGAAGGAAGGTTCTCAAGACAGACCCATGATTCAAAGCCAAACGCCTGCATGTGGGGGCTCTGTAGCTTTGCTCACTGGCTGCAACTCTGTAGGAGGCTTGTTTGTATGAGGTCTCACTGTGTGGCTTGCACAGGCTCATCCTGTGGGGTGGAGTTACTCTCCCACACTAGTGTCAGGTTTGGCCACATGGTCTGCCTCTGTGAAACATGAGTGCGTATGTAGTGTGCTTCTTCCTGGCAGACGCTGCTGAGTCAGTGTGTGTGGCTGAACCATCACTAGGTTCTGTTACTGACTGGAAATGGCATCACGTGTAGCTACCATTTTGAGCTTCTGCCATTGTGTAGACTTGCCGTCGTGTGAGATTCTTCTGTTGTATAAAAAGTATGACATTTCATGCAGCTGCCACTGAGAGGAATGCCACTGTGTGGATCTGTCATTGCATGGATACGCCAACTGGTGGAGCTGTCGTTGTGTGACTATGCCATTGTATGAGTGACTCATCTGTCATTGTGTGGCTCTGCCATAGCCTGGATGTATCATTGTGTGGGCAGGACACTGTATGGAATCTGCCATTCCACAGGCCTGACATCCTGTGTGTGTGCGATTGCTTTCTCCTTCCTCGAGACCAATGGTACCCAACAGGCCTGTTCCCACAGTGAAGAGCAGAGTCAGCGCCACTTCTCAGTCTGTCTGAAATAGGCAAGAAGTAAGCCATCCCATCATGGTGGCATGCAGACAGACATGGTGCTGGAGAATTAGCTGAGAGTTTTGCATCTAGATCTGCAGGGAACAGGAAGAGAGAGAAAGACACTGGGCTTGGAATGGCCTTTTGGAGAACTCAAGGCCCGTTCCCGGTGACGCACAGCTAGCCAACAAGGCCCCACCTCCTAACCATGTCAAATAGTGCCATTCCTGGTGACCATGTGTTCAAATCTATGAGCCTGTGAGGGCCACTCTCATCAAACCACCCCAGAGGCCAAGACAGTCTTTATTGTCGTTACTTCATAATCTAAGAAAGTGGTCCAGACAACAAAAATATCTGCATCCAATGAAACTTTCTCAGTCTGGCCTTATACAGCAGAACTAAGCAGGCATGTGTTAGAATCGAGGAATTTATTTGTAAACCATGAGAAAACACACACATACACACACACACACACACACACACACACANTGTATACGTATACGTATACATCCATATATATATATATATATATATATATATATATATATATATATATATATAAAATTATAATGTCGGTGCATTTTAACAATGTGGTAAAGCTTGTTATACTGGCCAGAAATCCTAACTGAGGCAAGGTGGTAAAGGGTAAACAGTATGCATGTCAAGCTTACCTGATTAAGGCAGCCAACTCACAGAAAACAACTCCACAAACCTTGCAAATATAATTCATATTTATGAAAAAGTACAGTGGTCTGAATGAACATGGCCCCTCTAGGCTTGCAGCGAGTGACACTATTTGAGGCATGGCCTTGCTGGAGGAAGTGTGTCGCTGGGCTTAGGCTCTGAGGTTTGGAAAAGCCCATTCCAAGTCCGGAGTCTCTTTCTTTCTGTGGCCTGTGGATCCAGATGTTGGACTCTCAGCTGCCACAGCTGCCACGCTCTCCCACACAGGGATAATGGACAGCCTCCGAGACTGTAAGAAAGCCCAGATTAAAGCTTTCTTTTGTAAGAGTTGCTATGACGATGGTGTCTCCTCAGGGCAACAGAACACTCTGACAGAAGGCGGTACCAGGGAGCAGGGTGAGGGTGCTGCTGTGATGGCGGCCCTGACCGTGCCATTGGTTAGCAGTGTGGACTTTGGATTAGGAAAGCAGATGGACACTTTACATGGTGGGGGCTAATGGGCCAAACTAGAAGGGGCTTGGAAGAGAGAGGTGCTGAAACAAAGTTCGATTACGACAGTCTAGCACAAGAGATTCCAGAGGAGAAGAATATTAGTAAGCTGCCCAAGACAGTTCTTGTGATATTCTGGCAAAGAATGTGAGTGCTTTCTGCCTTTTTCAAAAACAGAAAGAAAGAGAAAGAGAGAGAGAGAGAGAGAGAGAGAGAGAGAGAGAGAGAGAGAGAGAAGAAAAAAAATCTGCCTGAAGCTAAATTGAAGAGTTTTGGAGTAATAGCCTGGCAGAGGAGATTAGAGGAGATGTCAAGGCAGACGAGTATTCATCGGTTTAATAGCGGCTGCTCTTACACTGCTCTATAATGAAGAAGAGCAAGCTGCGCACGGACCGTACAACAGGCACAGCCAGAGGAGGGAAGAGTACGGAGAAGTGTAATGGAGCTAAGTGTGCATGGCTCGCGGAGATAAAACAATTTAAAGAAAAGCCTGATGCTAAAGACAATGAAGCAAGTGGTGACCTCAGGCAAGACTCCACCCAGCTAAGCTTCCAACTTACGAGAAGAAGGAATAAAGTAAACCTTACGCAGGGAAGGAATCCGTAGAAAGAAGAGAGCCGAGGAAAATGTATTTGAATGAGGGGGCCATGTTCCAGCCCCAGCGAGCAGAAGAACCTGGTAGCTTCAGCCAAGTGGCTCTGGCTTTTAAAGTCACAAGTCACCGATACAAAAAAAAAGGGGTTGTGGAATCTCCCTCCTCTGCTAAAGAAAGCCACCGAGGCCAGGCATGTGTCACGGGTGTCCCTGCATGCAGGCCTAGAGAGGCCATTAAAATGTTGCAGATGTCATAGCCGTGGGATACCTGCGGAGGAAAGCTGCTAACAGGGAGTGGAACCAGCCTTTCACTGCTGTAAGACTTCGGAGCTTAAACAACATTAAACAATGTATCCAAAGCCACAGAGATAGTAAATGGCAGAGCCGGGACTTGAATTCAGTCTTATCTGAGAAACCACTCTGGCCTGGATGATACAAGTATCTTTCTTTTCTTTTTTTTTTTTTTTTTTTTTTTTTTTTTTTTTTTTTTTTT
Organism: Mus pahari; assembly: GCF_900095145.1. NCBI lineage: Eukaryota > Metazoa > Chordata > Mammalia > Rodentia > Muridae > Mus > Mus pahari. The sequence goes on along the minus strand of NC_034600.1, from coordinate 70,288,627 downwards.
TTTTTTTTTTTGTTCTAGTTCTTCCTCTGTGCTGCTGCTGGAAGTCTAAGGACCTTGAAAAGGCCAAAGCAGCTTGGAACCATTGTGCCCCATGTACGCGTTTTAAGGTAAACATCTTTATAGCTTTAGATTGTCCAGGAGACATCACAAACCACATTGAAGGATTCAAGTCAGGAAACCCTCGAGAGACTTCGAGGACCATAGAGTCCCCTTGACACTGATTAAGTGATGGCATCCAAAGGAAAACAGGAATGTGTGTCGGGACTCAGGCTGCATTTACAAACAGGTGACTTGCCCTGAGTCCTCAGATCCAGCCCCAGAGTGAGTCCTTAGCACACAGTCTCCTATTTTCTAGGGTAAGTGTAACGTGTGTCCTGAAAACCGGCCTCTGGAGGGCAGCTATTTGGGCTCCTATTCCTGATTTACCGGAGCAAATGTCTAGTGTTTCGGGCTGATTTTAAAAATGGTAACTTGTCAGGAGGCAGAGGGTCCCTCTGAGACCCAAAACTGGTTTTTGTCCTCTTTTCTTATAGGACCATAGGAAGGAACTCTGTATTTAAATCACATGGGCGGAAAGACACTAGGGGACAGGAGTAAGGCTTGATGGTAAAGGGTGAGCAGGAGATGCAGTGGACAGTGTGTACGCTGCCCTATTCAGAGAGATGGGCTGGGTCCATTTGGGGTGTTGTCGGTGAAATTCAACACGTTTTGTGCACTAGCGAGACACGCCCCTCCACCCTTTTCTAGCTCACCTGGACTATGGTTTATTTTAAAGAAGTTCAGCTACTTGTGATTGTTATTATAGGCCCTGTAACTATAACTAAGGGGCTGTATTAATCACTTTTATTATTGTGCCCACGGTACCCAACAGCGGCAACATAAGCGGGGGAGGGCTTATGCTAGCTCATCACTTCTGTCGTTGTGGGGTCAGGGCCTTGTGGAGTACCTCCGTTCATGGCAGCTGGGGTATAGGAGAGGAAGTTTACGTCGTGGCAGAAGAGAACACAAAGATGAGACATGATGTGGGCAGGGATAATGTTCCCCTAGGCATTTACCCAGTAATCTACCTCCAAGTAAGCATCACATGCAACACTTCCAGCACTTCCTAGTCCGGCCCCACCTGCGGTGAATAAACATTCACAACTGAAGCTCAAGGAAGGAATAATCCACACATTCACAGCCATTAGCATAGATTTCAGATATAAACCATATTAGGTGCTTAACTATCATGAAATTTAAGGTCAGAGGGAGGGAGGAGAGTCAGGAAAAGAAGGCAGGGTGGGTGTGGGTTGAAGGGATGGATTAGGACTGGGGGAAATGCAGGAACAAGGTAAGGAGTAAGGATCGATTCTCCCAGTTTTCTGAACGCCTTTGGGATCTTAATGGGGACTGCATTGAATCTGTAGATTGCTTTGAGTCGTATGGCCTTTTCTACATTGGCTCTGCCTCGTAAACATGGGACGTCGATTCGGTTTTTTTTTTTTTTTTTTTTTTTTTAGTGTCTGGTTCTTTCTTCAGTGGTTTCTGTTGTCATTGTAGGAGTCTTTCGCCTTCTTACTTTGGGTTCCTCCTAGGTATTCCGGAGTGGGGCTTTGTTTGTTTGTTTTCTGACTACGTTCTTGGCAAGTTCATTTTTGTTATTTGGGAGAGCTGGTGCTTACTGAATGCTGATCTCATGTTTTGCTGCACCCTTGCGTGTGTGTCACAGGTCAGACTTTCTGATGGAGTCCTCAGGGTCTTTTTCGTACAGGATCATTTCTTCTACTTATTTCTTTTCATTGTCTTATTTCTACGGCCAAGACAGGAGCACTGTATTAAATAAGGGCGTAGAATGTAGACTCCTTGTCTCCTTTCTGATCTTAGAGAGAATGCTTTTTCATTTACCCTTTTTAGTATAGATTGAGCATAAGTTTGTTGTATACAACATTAATTGTGATGAATTATGGTCTTTCTATTCCTAGGCCCTTCAGGGCTTTTACTAAGAAAGGATGTTGAATTTTGTCAAAGGTCATCTATTTTTCTGCATCTATTGAGATGATCACATGGTTTTTTGTTTTTTTTTGTTTTTGACCCGAGTCTATTTGTGTGTTGTATTATATCTGTCAGTCTAGATCTATTGAGTCCTCTTTGCATCTCTAATATGAAACCAACTTGATCATGGTACATGATCTTTTTAATGTGCTATTTGAAATCAGTTTGCATGTATCTTATCATTGGAAAATTCTGTCAGTGTTCATCAAAAAATTGCTTTACAGTTTTGAGTGTGTGTGTGTGTGTGTGTGTGTGTGTGTGTGTGTGTGTGTGTGTATACATGTGTATTCATACCCTGATACCCACTTGGATGTTGGAAAACAACCTGTAGGAGTCTATTCTTTCCTTCCACCATGTGGCTCCTGGGTATGACGCACAGGTCATCAGGCATTGTACCAGTACCTTCACCCCTTGAGTCAAATCTCAGCTTTGATATCATGTGATACTGGCTTGACAGAAAGTGGTTGGCTCTGTTCCTTTCCTTTCCGTGTTAAGGAATAGCGTGAGAAGTGTGGTGCTATTTCTTTAAGTTCTGGTAGAACTTTGAAGGAAACTCTGGCAATCCTGGACTTTCCTGTGTTGGTAAGCTTTGTATCATTGCTTCAATTTGTTTGTTTCTTTTCTATGTGTAAGACATTTCTGTTCTTTTGACTTAATTTTGGTGGTCATATGTGTCTAAGAATTTATAATTCCTTCTTTTGGAATACAGGTTGTCAACGTATTATATATATTATATACTGTATATGTTATATATTAATTTTATCTAATTGGGGTCACCTTTTCTTTGGTTATGCCATCTAAAGGCTGGCTGTCCTCGTTTATCTTTTTAAAGGAGCAGATGCCTTAATGCTTCTTTGCATCATTCATTTAGCCTTTATTAATATCTATTTTGTTCTTTATTAGTCCTTTCAACCTATTGACTTGGGGGTTTGACTTGTTATTTTGTTGTTGAAGATCTTGGCATGAATCTTAAGTTACTTGAGATTTCTAATTTAAAAATATTTTCATTTGTTCTTTGAGAAATTCATCAACTCTTGCACGTGTTTTGACCATATGCACCCCACTCCTTTTCCTCTCTTCACAGATCCACCCACCCCTCTTAACCCCTGCAAATGTCATCTTCTTACATAGTTTTCGAGCTCCTCCCAGACTCACACTGAAATGTTCACTGGCTTGATCTTGTGATCAATCCAGATCAATGACCTAGTGATGAGATTGGGGTGGTGAAGTTACCTGCTACTATTACATTTGGAACTATCTCTCTTTTCATGCCCAATAGTGCTTGTTATACAAAACTGAGAGCCCAATGTCTTCTGTGCATATTTATTTACAACCGTAATGTGGGACTGTGATAGGCAGCCTATTTTGGTTGAATGGGGCTTGCTCCAGTGACCCAGTAGAGAACTCTACAAGGGATGGAAAAGTGAGCCATGTTCCCAGAGACAGGTGCCTGACACCACAGAGCCCCTAACTCCATAATTCTGTGACTATCAGTCGCGAAGACAATGTCCCAAGCTCTTGGCATTCTGGCTAGACTCCACCCCCATAGCCAGGTATGCTCCTCCCCACAGTTACCTGAAAGCTCAGCCTACTATAAAAAGGGCTGCTTGACCTCTCCTTGCTCTCTTTAGCCCTCACTTTCTTACTCTCTAGCCCTCCTTCTCTCCCCCACCCCTCCATGTGGCCATGGCTGGTCTCTCTCTCTTTCTACCTTCTATCTTTCTCCCTGCCTTTTTACAATAAAGCTCTAAAACCATAGACTGTCTCTGCTCATCAAGGCCCGTCGTGCTTAAACAATGGGATAGGCTTTCCCCTAACAAGCCACATCTAACCTTCCACTGGAAGGCCTTCCTGCACTCCAGCCACTGACTGGACCAAGGACTCTCACCCGTGTGGGAACCATCAAGTGCCCTCTCCTCCCTTCAGCCTGGGGCCCAGTGCGTGGGATGCCGGAGACTGGGTACGTGGTGCCTAGGACTGCCCCTTGTCCACTACCTGCTGAGCTGTGGTCAGCGGCTTCCCACATCTGGACTCCCACCCAGGGCAGCGTGGAAAGCACGCAGCAGTCCTCCACATCCGCCCACCCAGACTATCTTGGTGGGTAGTCTTCCTTAGTAATATGTTGCTACATTCTTTATCTCTGTGACTAATTTTGGCTTGAAATCTATTTGCCAGATACAATTATAGCTATTTCTGTTTGTCTTTTTATAGCCATGTCCTTGGCAAGTAGACTTCCGCCCCTCACTCTTGGGCTGGTGGGACTTTGGCAGTGAGGAGGTGTCTTCACCTTTACTTGTTCCCTTAGTTTCTCCTTCCAATCTGTGAGTTGTTTTCTAAGGACTCTCCCTTGACCATGTTCTCAGAGTTCCTGGATGCACAGTCACACTTGGCTTTCTTTCTAGGTTTGCTTTGTCTTCTTCATTCATCTTCCACTGTAGTATTTGCTTTATCTGTCTTCTTCTTTGATATTCTTTCCTTTGCTTGATCTAGACTATTGCTATTGTTTCCTGTTGTATTTTTTTATTTGGTTAATTGAGTTTTTAAAATCTCTAACATTTCTGTTTAATTCTTTTTCATGTATGACATGTGTTTCTTCTAGACAGCAGGTAGATTTTTTTTTTCCTTAAAACTTCAATTAGTCTACAGCTCTTTAACCAGAAAATGAAGAACATTTACTATTAGAGCTTTTATTTAGAGGGATATAATGAATAATCTCGGTTGTCAACTTAATTGGTTCCAAATTGCTTGGGGACCTGTTTCTTACATGCAAGAAGACCATTAATGATATCCTCTTTAATGTCTTCCTTCAAGCATAAAGAAATTCTAAATAAATGTGGTTAATACATCTGAGCTATTGTGAAATCCAAAGAGCTTCCCCTGCCCCTTTAGTAGACCGTTGTGAAATCCGGGCGCCCATTTGATGGTTTGGCCCAAACAAATGGCTCCACTATAGCGTCCCAGGTTGGAGAGGAGGGCCAGCAAGTGAAAGTTTTGCCTCAAATCCCAAAATAATTGCACTTTGCGGAATGATGCTTTGAGTACCATTTGTGTTCATTGAGACTGATACTTAAGGAGAATCAGAGGCTCTCTCTCTCTCTCTCTCTCCCCATCCCCACCCCCAGAACTATACAGGGCTTCTCAATACGCATGGTACTCAGATGTGGGTGCTCTGTACCCCACACGGAATGCTGTTCTTCCTGGAGAGAGAGAGAGAGAGAGAGAGAGAGAGAGAGAGAGAGAGAGAGAGAGAGAGAGAGAGAGAGAGCGCAAGCGTGCATGATTGCTGGCTTGTTACATCGCCAACAGACGCCTCAGATGGTTCTCCCACCTCTTTTGAACTCCAGCTCCTCTGCTGACTCCCTTCCTGAGGAAATTCCTCGGGCTTAGTATTTCAAACATGGTAAGCAAGCAGGGACAGCGGAGGTGGAGTATTATATTTTTGAAAGGAAAAATGCACCTGAAATATGAGCCTGGAGGTGCCTGTCATGCACTGCTGAAGCTGGAAGAGTGACTGTTATAGCTTGTAGGGAGGGTGGGTGTGTAAGAGGGAGGGAGGGAGGAGTGGAGTGTGATTGACAGGTAAACCACACAGCAAAGGTGCCAGAGTACCTAGGCATAAAAAAAAAAAAAAAAAAAGCATATGTGTGTAAATGTTTATACATGTTTGTTATCTCACTGAACCCAAGGTTTGCCATTCTTAGGCTAGGTTGGTGGCCAGCAAGCCCCAGCAATCTCCCTGTTTCCATCACCCCTCAGATGTCTCGGGGAAGCAGACTGAGGAGGAAAATACCAAGCAAGCAGAGCTGCCCAGTGGGCCTTTCTTCTAGCGTGAAGATCATCTGTTTCTGTGCTGACCCAGCTGTCAGCCGCTAGAAGAGGGTGTCAGATCCCCTGGCACTGGAGTTACAGACCTCTGTGAGCTGCCATTGTGGGTGCTGTGAACCTAGGTCTCTGCAAGAGCAGTCTGTGCCCTTAAGTCCCGAGCCATCGCTCCAGCCCAGGCCTTTATAGAGAGGTAGCTCTTTCTAAAACTGTAGCTTTATTGTGTGTGTGTGCACTTGTGTGTCCCCCCTCTGCCTCCCCAGCACTTTGAATGTGGCGACGATAGTGGCTGAAGAGCTCACCGTGTAGTTCCGTTGGCCTTAGACAGCCTTCACTTTACAGAACCGCCCATGCGTAGTGGCTATGACCTTGGCAGGCTGGTTCAAAGGCCTCAAGCAGTCAAAGCAGTATGTGCCGCTGCACGAGGAATTTCAGTCTCTCCTTACCTGTGATGGGGCATGCTGCTTACTCTCCAGGCTGGAGAAAAGCTACTTGAAACACAGTTGTGCTCCTGTCTCCATAACCTGGTCACCAAGTTGCTTGGGGAGTCAGGAAGAAAGTTCATGGCAGATCTATCTCCTACCCACCCACCACGGCTCCCTCTGCATTCCGGGCCCAGCTTCCTAAACAGCTGCACACCGAAGCTGCTCCCCAGTCAGTCTGTGGGATGTATTGCTGGGAATACATCTGAGTTTATTTTCTGAATCCAAGTCTCCAAGGCTCTGCTTCCTTTTTTTGTTTGTTTTAGAAAGTTTTATTCATATGTTTTGTCTTTTTTTTTTTTTTTAACCTCAGGATCTATAAATTTAACTGTGACCAAACAACTAGAAAGGATCTGCTTCTGCAGGATTCCTGCGCCTTTGCAGTTCTACTTAGTAACTCCTGCCCATTGACCTCACCTGAGACTCCCTGTCATTCCTGGGTCTTACCTTACTCAGCCAGTGACACATGGAAACAGGAAGAAGAAGAAGAAGAAGAAGAAGAAGAAGAAGAAGAAGAAGAAGAAGAAGAAGAAGAAGAAGAAGAAGAAGAAGAAGAGGAGGAGGAGGAGNGGAGGAGGAGGAGGAGGAAGAGGGAATGGAGGAAGGAGAGGGGGAAGAGGAGGAGAAGGCGAGGAGGAGGGGAAGGAGGGAGAGGAAGGAGAGGAGGAAAAGGGGGAGGAGGACTAGACTGTTGGCCACTTGCTAGTTCTTACTGCTGCTTGTTTAAGGTGAGAGGCCTATAGCCTTGTGAGTGAAAATGACATGTCCAAGGTCCCACAGAACTGGAACCAGCCCAACTCTCAAATACAAGCTTTCCTACATCACGCTGTGTGTCCAAAGGTGCTAGATTCTGAGATTTTAGGGGAAACACTACTTAATTTCCTGTTTCTGACGTTTCCCTCTTATTCTGTACCGTTGTTCTGGGGTTGCAAGAAGACCTGTGTTAGTGCATAGTCTGCTGCTAAAACAGATCACCTGATGGTATTTTTTAAAAGAAAGGGATCAGGTTTAACTCAGAATTTGGGAGGATGAAGTTCAAGATTAGGAATCTTCACTTGCTTGGTCTGGCTGAGACCTTGTGGCAGAAAATATTATAGATGAGGGACTGTGTGACCAAGTGACCACGTAACAAGACAGGAAGCTAGGGAGAACCAGGTTTGCTCCTTAAACCTACTTGTTCTAAGAGGAACTGGTTGGGCTCCAGTGACCCCTCCAGAGGACAGTACTGTTAATGGCCTAACTACACTCCACTTATTAAAGGCTCCACCAAGTTCCAACTCTGTCACACTGGAGATCAAACTTGCAGCCTCCAAAGTTTTGATGGGGATGCTCTAACCAATCCATGTATCAAATCTTGACTTAAAGTTTATGAACGGAAAATGAAGCTATTCCTAAGTGTTTGGCAGTACTGCCCACCGCTGCTTCTCAGCCATGTTCTGTGTTCTCAGCATCATAGAATTCTGTTAAGAAGCCGTTTCCCATTTGGCATTGGAGATGTTCCGAGAAACACTTCATTACAGTATTCTACCCTTGTGTGGTCATCACAATGTCTGGTTTCCAATCCAGGTGTTTAGAAACTTCTCTATGGCAAATGCAGGCCCTTCTCTGTTAGCTTCAGTGAATCAGACTCGTTGACAGCTCCCATCCTATAGTTCCTGCTCTTGATAATCATTATTATGGCAGAAAGGGGCACGCCTGACTAAGCAGCAATAACCAGCCCTGAGTCTCCCCTTCAACATCCTTCACCACTGTTGGTTCACTGCCTGGTCAGTCACTCAACATGGGTCCTTACGGGCAGCATTGTCACTAGATCTGGAATGGTTAGGGCCACAATAAGCACAGTAATATGACTTTAGCTTCAGTACAAGAGAAAATTATGCAGTTCTGAGTTAAACATGAGGTCACCAAAGCCACTGAAAGTATAATGTGACAGACTTACACAGAAGTCCTTATGGGTAGAAGGAGGACAGGCTAACAGACCGATAGATGACACAGGACACTAAGTGCAGAAGTCAGAACCAGTCACATTGCTATTGTCAAGCATCACACTGGTCACAATGGCACTTTCTATGGTCTTACATGGCAGGTGGCACAGTAGACCTGTGGTATACACACAAGCTTGTGAGTGTCATGCTCCACTGTGACAGCTGTGGTGTCTCTAGGTGACAGGAAGCTTTGGACTGCTTTACGGTCTTACGAAACTACCATCCCTGAATGGTTTGCTATTGACAGACACATAGAGTTATTGACATCTGACAGGCAACGAGATTCATGTAGGGAGAGGTTGGAGGTCTTGTCCGAGGGCATGTAGGTAGCAGGATGCAGTCAGAAGATGAATCCGAAGAGCCCCGGGAACTGCTCTTGAGAGCTCTTCTGGCAGCCCGAAGGGACTGGTGTCTCTTCCCTTTGCCCTTTCTTCCCAAGCAGGGTAGTTCTAGATTAGGGATACAGTCCACCCGCCAGTAGAAAGAAGAGAAGCAGGGAATAGAAGGACATTCTGACTTAGACCTGGGACATTCTTGCATGTTGTTGGATCGGAGAGTTCTGTTGTCATTTCCTCCGGATCTCCCTGTTCTCCTCCTTATCATTCCTGCTGAGGATCTTGCTGATGGTTCTTGATGCTGATCATGTCATTGCTTTTTGGAAGTCACCTTCCTGCAGACAAAGAGACCCTCTTGGCTTGCTCAGCCTTCCCCTCCTTATCCTGAATAACACCATAGCCACTGACTTGCTCTGTCAGTGCTTTTAAGAAAGAGCACGGTGTCAGTGCTCTTTTCTCATGGCTGTCACCTTACAGGAAGCAGTGACAGGGGAGGGTGGCTGACACAGCAGGGAGGGCACGGTGGCAGGAGCATATGACAGTGGGTCACATTGTGTCAACAGTCTGGACACAGAGAGAAATGAGTGCTGTTGTTGAACTCCTCCCCTTTATAGTCAGCCCAAGGCTCCAGCCTGAAGAATGCCACCTTGCAGTTAAAGTGGATTTTTCCACCAGTGTCAATCCAAACTAGAACTTGCTCATGTATCGGACCAGGGCTTTGTCTCCTAGATGATTCTAGATCCTGTCTATTGACAACAAGCAATGATCATCACAGACAAGAAAGAACGATTCAACTCAATTCAAATATCCTCCATCAAGATCAACTCAATTTACACACCCACCCTCAGGGTTAACTCAAGTCAAACATCCTCAGCCAGGATGTACCGCAGGTTAACTTCTCTACAGAACTCTAGAGCACTGCCAAAATACAGAGACAAAGACCAAATACGGGTTGCTCCTTAAGGGGGCCAAGAGTAATAAAAATTCAGAATAATAAATTCATGAGATATAAATCTGAAACCACATAAGAAGAGGGTTGTTTTGAAGATTGGTTTTAAATCACTTTCTTCTCCTTTTAAAAGTCTATTTATTAAAAAAAGTTTCATAGATATGTTTTGTGTGTTTTGTCTGTCTGTCTGTCTGTCTGTATGTATGTATGTATGTGTACCATGCGTGTGTCTTGTTCCACAGAGGTTAGCAGAGGGTGTTAGAGCACCTGAAGCTGGGTGGTTAAGAGCCACCATGTGGGTGCTAGAAACGGAACCCAGGTCCTCTGAAAGAGCATCAAGCACTCTTAACCACTGAGCCATCTTCGCGGCCCCTACTTATTATTAATTTCAAAAGTTAACTATGTGTATTCGTGTGTGCCTTTGACAGTAGGTATGAGCAGGAGCCAATAGAGGGCTTCAGATCTCCCTGAGCTGGAATTACATGGGAGTGTGAGGAGATATGGGTGCCGAAAGCTAGCCTCTCTCCAGTTCTGCAAAATGCCAGTGAGAATGCCTGCCCTCGGATGTCCTTGGGAATGACTCTGTCCAGATGAAAGTATGATATTGCCATGAGTCGCGGGGGCAGGAGGCGGGGAGTACTGGGCAAATGCACATACCATTGTGTTCAGGAGCTAAGGTCCATACACCCTTATATTCTTATGTCTCCCAGAGCCGATCCATCCCCCCCCCCCACCCCCGCAGCACGGTCAATGCCAGCTGGTCCTCAGAAGATGCTTCCATGTTCTATGGACGCTCAGCCTGTCAAACAACTGCTGGCAGCCAGTGAGGCTGGGAGGGATGGAAATTAGGGGTTAGTGCCGAGGTATACGAGGTATATGCAAAAGTGGAGGAAACTTCCCTCTCAGAGGGAGGGGACAGAGAGGAGAGGAGATGGGCAAGGAAAGAGGAAGAGAGACCTGAGCATGCGCAAAGGCTGTGCTCATCACCGTGGCATGGCCCTCCCTTGTGTCTCTGGACACAATTGTAAGTCTTCAAAGTTTCCTTTAACATGGATAGGTCTAATTGCCAGTGACATTAGCTAACACTAAGCACACCTTTAAGCCTAAAGGCAGACAGGGAGCCAGAGCCATTTGGTCCGCACACTAGGTTTATGGTTCCGTCGGTCCCTTTTCCCTTTCATTTGGCTTAGTGACTGGAGGGCTTCGCGGTGGCAGAGAAGAGTGTCACACCCCTGAGTGTGCTTCTGCAATCCATCAGGTACAGAAAGCATCACTTATTTAGAGTTTAACACTTTGCAGAGGCAAGGAGATCATTCATTATTATTATTTAGAAAAGAATTTTAACATCTTGTGCATGGAGAAGCGATTATACTTTCTGTGAAATAACTGGCTATCCGACTCATAACAAGGATGCATTCGTCTTACGGCAGAACGCTGTTTATGCATATCCTATGCTGTCTCACCTGCGAGACAGCCTTGTTAGCTTTCCTAGGAAGTTTATATTTTGGCTAAACCTTTTTTCCTTAGTAAAGGAGCAAAGTAGAATCCTATTCTTTCAGTTCTAGACATTGAACCTAGGGCAAGGTCTCTACTGAGCTACGGTCTCTCTCTCTCTCTCTCTCTCTCTCTCTCTCTCTCTCTCTCTCTCTCTCTCTCTCTCTCTCCT
>NC_034600.1:70275677-70277322 GCF_900095145.1 Mus pahari | reverse complement strand
CTCTCTCTCTGTGTCTCTGTCTCTGTCTCTCTCTCTCCCTCTTTCCCTCCCTCTCTCTCTTTAAAATTAAAGAAAAAGAAATAAAGTGAGCATTTCTCTGGCAACTAGATCCATTGGGGGAAGTGCTTATGGTCCCAGTGTTCCTTGTGAGTATGGCTTTTGCAAATGCTATATTTCACCCTGCTTTATATGCACAGACTGTATTTATTAGGTTGATGAGTTCACAAAAATAGCCCCTCAGAAGCAAGGACAGGTGAGGAGCCACCATGAACCTCTCACACAGCAGACTTAAGACTGTGGAGATCCCTGCAGTTTCTAACCACTTACATATGTTCTTTCCTGAGCAGAGGGTGTGTTGTGAATTCAGACATGAAATGGTCCGTTTCAAAGCAATTACAAGGAGGAGACATTATTTTAAGCTTTGTCTACCAGGGCTTTTACTTAGGCTAGCTCCTAAATCCCATGAATCAGAAGAGAGATTTTCAAGTAAACTGTTTAATCCCATCAGTACAGGCAATGTATTGTTTGTAGATGTTAGATTCCTCCTGAAAGACATTTCCAAAGATGCAATGCTACTCAGGAGCCAACTTAAGCTATGAGGTACTCTAACACTGTGTGTGTGTGTGTGTGTGTGTGTGTGTGTGTGTGTTGTCATAAGGAATCCCTGTCAAGAATGTTTAAATAAAGAATGTTTAAATAAATAAAAAAAAAAAAAACCTGCAGACAGCTTTCTCCTTAGGCAATAACAAATCAGAGTCCAGGAAGAGGCCCCATGTAATTTATGATTTTTAAAAAAGCATCTGTTCGCAGGAACATATGCAGTGTAACCACAATGGCTCCATCACACATTACAATATCTTGTTAAATGCTCTGTGCGCGTGTGTGTGTGTGTTTGTGCACATGTATGTGCAGATGTGCATGCACATGTACACCTATGTGTAGAAGCCAGTGCTGTTTCTCAGTTGATACCTACCTTGATTTGGGGGGCATGGTATCTCACTGGGACCTGGAGCTTGCCCACCACCTAATCTGACTGTGCAGAGAGTTCCAGCGATCTGCCTCCCTCTTCCTTCTTAGGACGGGAATTACAAGTGTGTGCCACCATTCACAGTTTTGACTAGAATGTTGGTGATTGATTCAGGTCCTTCAGCTTGCAAGCACTGAACTGTCTTTCCAGTCTCAGAGTATGCATTTTTTTTTTTTTAATTTTAACCCCCTGCTCATCTTTAGTATTTAAAAGAGAATTTCTTTTTTGTTTATTTATTTTTTAATTGGATATTTTATTTATTTACATTTCAAATGTTATCCCCTTTCCTGGTTTTCCCTCCGCAAACCCCCTATCCCATCCCCACTTAACCTGCTTCTATGAGGGTGCTCCCCTACCCACCTACCCACTCCCACCTCACCGCCCTAGCATTCCTCTACACTGGGGCATTGAGCCTTCAGAGGACCAAGGGCTTCTGTCTTAGTCAGGGTTTCTATTCCTGGACAAAACATCATGACCAAGAAGCAAATTGGGGAGGAAAGGGTTTTATTCGGCTTACATTTCCATACTGCTGTTCATCACCAAGGAAGTCAGGACTAGAACTCAAGCAGGTCAAGAAGCAGGAGCTGATGCAGAGGCCATGGAGGGATGTTACTTACT
>NC_034600.1:70267308-70274087 GCF_900095145.1 Mus pahari | reverse complement strand
AGTGGAGCATGTGTCCTTATTACCAGTTGGAAGATCTTCTGGGTATATGCCCAGAAGAGGTATAGCAGGATCCTCCGGTAGTACTATGTCTAATTCCCATTTACCTTTCTAGCAGCAAACATCTGATGCCGCTCTTACGTTTGCAGTTGATGTCTTGAGTGATCAATACCCTGACAATTAATTTGCCCCCTTTCTTATAAATGGCTTTTTAAAAAAAAAAAATGTGTGTGTTGTAGTATTTTCTGTATTGTAGTCACTCACAGCTTAAAAGAAGCAATTTGGAGAGGATAAAAGTCTAGATTCTTGGGTACTATTGTTTGTGTTTGAATTCATTATCTAAGTAAGGATGTGTCTTACAGTATTTCTAAAGGTGACAACATCGAACGGCTTCATTTTAGTTCTGTCTGTCTTTCCTAAGCATCGGGTGGACACTTGTGTCTGAGAAATCTGTGTTTAGGAAATTAAGGTAAGCAAGATAAATTGCATTTAAATGTACAGAGACCTTTACATGTACTCCATGTATGTACATAAGTATGTATGTATGTATGTGTGAATGTATAAGGCGAATGAACATATGCCACCATGTGTGTTTGGATGTCCCAGAGGACAGCTCTGGGGACTCAGTTCTTGTCTTCTCTCTTACTGAGGCGGTGCCTCTCTTGCCTCTCCTGCTTCAGTTGGTACCCTAGGTTAGCTGGCTCAGAGCTTCCGGCTGCCCGTCTGTCTCTGATCTCCATTTCCCTTCAGAGGGCACTGGCATTGCAGATGCTGCTCTACTGAGCTTGGATTGGGGGGATGGAACTCCGACTGTGAGGCTTTCATAGACGAGGACCTCACTAGTGGGAGTGTATTGGTTTTACACATTTGAGAGATGTCTTTCTTAGACTCCCTTTTTGCCTCCTTTCAGTTGCCTTCAGAATTTAATTAAGAAATTAAAATAATACTTAACCTTAATATTTTATATTAATGTTAGTATTACTATCTTTGATAGTTAATATTTATATCTTATATTTAATACTAAAGGCATATCAGATGCCACAATTATTGTCAACTCATGTCATAGGGATATTACATCCCCACTTGGCAGAGAGATCATCAGAATAAGACTGATGTATAGGAAGGAAGACACCTTGAGGGGGATGGGTGCAGCCACTAGACATCTCCGAGGCTGGGTCTATGAGGATAACACGGTTTGTGGAATGCAGCAGAGGACAGCGAGGTAGATGCAGTGGGTACCAGTCCCCATTTGCCTTTGTATGGTCTCACTAAGATTATCTACACCTCTTTCTAGAAGTTTAACTTCTTTAATCACATGATGGATACAAGTTTCTCTAGAAGTCTGTCCTCTTCAGTTACACGATTTAAAGAAAACTGAGCCTCCGTTCCCATGGTCCAGGAGGAGTTCAGAAAAACAAATTCACATTCTTTACTATGGACTTGGCCATCAACAGTGAAACTCCAGATTCCCTGAGGTGCTGGGGGTTTGGCTATTTTGTGTTCAGCCCACAGTTCAGGATGAGGTGTTCTCTCTCTCTCTCTCTCTCTCTCTCTCTCTCTCCTTTTTTTCCTATATGTTCACTGACTAGACTTTTAGCAAGACAGCTATTAGAACCAAGGGAATATTATCTTTTTTTCCAAGAAAAGCTTTCACACCAAATTCTCATTATGATAATTATGATAAATACTAAGCCTGGAAGTGTTTTCCATTAGAACTCTTCCCCTCTTGGTAGGAAAAAGTCTGTGTGAATCATCAGAAGGACCATCAGGATTTTTAGCTCGAAGCCATCCTCATCCTCAGATGAGGAAACCGAGGTGCAGGTTAGCTGGAATACTAAGGCACTTGCTGTGCCCTTGAATGACAGTGGGAACCATGGGTCTTGAGCATGTGACAGTTGATTCTCCAAGCATCTGAGTTAGGTATGCATTGTATTTCATGCCGCTGCCTATGTGGAGAGCCTGTGAACTTGGCTGAGTGTTAGTTACTGTTTACTGTGTATCTTTTTACTTAAGGATTAGCAATCAAATCTTAATGCTGATTTAGCTTGCCTGAGCTTTGATCTCGCCCAAGGTCAATGTGGAAAACAGCGTCTATTATAGAAGAGGAACAAGAAAATCCAGTATGAGGTTTCCTATATATTTACATATTACATATCACAGGCTTTGCATTCCTGGTGTTTGACACTCAGTTCTCTTAAATGATTTGTGTGGGACTCTCCTTGGACATTTTGTTTCCTTCTGAAATGGCTTTCTACTTCAACCTATCTTAGCCAATGACTATTCAGTTCTTGTCTATGTTCTCTATTTGCCGTTTAACAAAGAGCTCATTGTTGATTGGTTGGTTAATTAGCTTGTTTATTTATTTTGCAGTACTCAGGATTGAATCATGAGCCTCACACCTATTAGAGGAGAGCTCTAGTGATTTCCAGCCCTGTTGATGGTTTTCTGAGACAATGTCTTCCCCCCCCCCGACTTCTCAAAATCATTCACAGTGCTCATTCATTCAACGTTAAAAAAAATAATTTCTTTGTGTGTCGGGGAATGTGTGTATGATGGCCAGAGGACAACTTTCAGGAGTCTATTCTTTCTTTCTGCACTTCAGACTGTGAGGATTGAATTCAGGCCCTAAGTGTTGCACATGAGCACTGTTACCTTCTCAGCCTTCTGCAAGTTTACTCTAAGTGACATCCCCCACCGCCCCCGCCGCCCCCGCCGCCCCCCGCACCCCTCCCCCCAAGCAGACCAAAAACCAAAATGTTTCACAGTAATTATGGCAAGGCATTAACTTGTTGTCTTGGCCAAAAAAGGGGGTTCCCAGTGGAGCATCGCACGGAGTACAGAATTCCTAGTGGTAAGATTTCACTGTACTGATAGAGTTTTTGCCAAAACACAAAATGACAACAATTTGAAAGACCCACATTGGCTCTCACTTGCAATCATAAAAGTGGGCTAGACTTTGTTCTGTAACGTTGGCCGTGTTCCTGTGAGCTGGAAGGGTTGCTACCTTCCCAGGCAGCGAAGGGCTGAAGCCACCAGAACCCAGAGAGATTTGATATCAACTAAAGCAGAGAGAATTCTTTGTCAGGCAGGTTCAGAAAGTCAGGCCCCCTTTTCCTAAGTTGTTATGAGCGTCTTGGGTCTGGAGATTGGCCTGCTTCAGAATTCAGTTTTATAGCATGTCAGTTAGTGTAGGGGACACTCAGGTGGGTTGGCCTCAGCTGATGGGGCCAAGTAGGTGTGTCCAAACCATGACCTCTCATAGTGTTTCCAAACCATGGCCTCCCATAACCGCGCTCCCCATCCCCCCTCGAGGTCTCCCCCCCCCCCCCCCCGCAATCAATTGTTTGGATTACCAGGTGTTGAGTATCCCCACATAGGAGTCTCTCCGTGAAATTTCTGTTCCCATTTATGTGATAATGAGCCTGTATACATTCAACTGTGAAATGGTCACCGTTTGGGTCCATGTGCGTCAAAGCTGCTGTATACTTAGTTGCCTATAATGGACTTAGAAAGGCTTGGCTTGGCTTGGTTCCCTCTCATCTCAATGGGAGGCTGCTTGACCCACTTTCTTTTTCCTCTGTGTATATCCCTTTAAGACAGAAAACCAGGAAGGCTGAGAGCCACCAGGCAACTCCCAGGGGAGGGTCACTTCTTTGTTGTGCTTGTTGACACTGCTGTTTTCAAGGTTAATTATGCATTTCGTTAATTGGTTTAATTAGTTAATTGGTTTGCTGAACCTTCCTCCCTAGCCAGAATTCAAATGCAAAATCACACATGGGCCGCTTATTGGGCCTCTTTAAGCTTACAACCCAGGCGCACACTAATTGAGTTAGAGACTTTTGTTTAGGGGATTTACTGCTTATTCTCCGGAGCCAGCTTCCTATTTCTACACAAACAGAGCAAACGCAGGCTCCTCTGCTGCAAGGAGGCTGTGAATGGCAGATCCCAGAAACAGGAGATGGAGGAGTGGTACCCCAGCTGGTCACAGTGTCTGGAGAGGTCTTGGGCCAGAAGTGGCTTCAGGAACTACAACTTAGAGAAGTTAGTACACTTTTCAGAGTGTTGCCACCAAGTCCTCAACAAACTAGCAACTGAAAACTAAAACAAGTGTGTGTGTGTTGGGAGGGAAGAACTTAAATCCTCAGCACCAACTCCGATGTCAACATTTCTCTGAAGTATTAGTGAATTTGCTCTAGGTAGCTGATGGAGTTGGAGGAAGCAGAAAAGTAGGTTTGAACCAGCAATGGGTCTTTACAGTTCTGGATTGGGTTTTTAAATCATAGCTTGTTTCCGAGTTCAGTATGCCAAAGGTTCCCCCCATCCTTTTTTTTTTTTCCTCCTATAGTTTTATCAGTGCTAGGTGTATTGTTGACATACCTGGTTTGAGTTCTTAAGGATCACAGCTTGGAGACAGACAGCTCCCAGCTTCTACTCCTGGGGTTCCAGCTGTGTTTGCTCTGGAGTGGAGGGTTGGCCTTACTAGGTATGTTCACTCCCAGAGTCCCCAGAAAGCTACAAAGAATAGGAACCTTTAGCTGGAGTTTCTGGGCAACAGGCTTGCTTGTGTGTTGGGGAATGATGTCTGTCCTATGCTGAGTCTAACTGTTGGGGCTCTTGTTTCCACTTCCAGGACAACAAGTTTGTCCCCTCCTTTGCTTGCCTACCTAGCCTGAGATTCTCCCTTCCTCACACTTGGAGAGCTTTTTGGAAATGTCTAATTAAACTTGTCTTCAAATACACTTCATTCCATCAGCTTTACTGACCGTGGTGGTCAAGTGATCTTCCTTCTTCCATGCTACTTGACAGTTCCACCATCTCGATCGTTTATGTATTTTCCTTAGAATTGCAATTAGTTTTAAAATTACAGACATTCATGTGACATGAGTACCGCCTGGTCTCTATTTGTAACTCTATCACTTCTTCAAGTGAGAAGATCCCGTTGGTTTTTCTTCCCTTGTCTAACGTTAATGTATTCTGTTGGGGTCCACTGTAATAATGTAATGTAACATTTAATGGTTACCTTGGACTTAAGGTTGAAACCGGGATCCTGGGAATGCCTGGTTGCAGCATTTGCAAAATGACTATGGGAAGAAGGATATTAATTTAGTTGACTGCCAGTTCACATCTAGCTTTATTTGTTTGTTTCAACTGAAGCAACCTGTACTTTACTGCTGGAGAGACTGACTGCCCTTCTGTGGCCACTTGTAGCCCTGATGCAAGCACACTATGCACGAGGTGCTGGTCTAATAAGTCCGTCACCGAGTCCTGCCTGCAAGACACATTCATCATAGAGACAAAAAGATTAAAACAGCCCTCTCTCTGTCTCTGTCTCTGTCTCTGTCTCTGTCTCTGTCTCTCTCTCTCTCTCTCTCTCTCACACACACACACACACACACACAAGCATATTCACTCTCACATATCCTTCCCACTCCCACACTACTAAGAAGACAGATGTTATCATTCTTTCCCCCAAAGCAGAGTGAATTGAGATTCAGTTGAGGTTAGGTTAGAGGCAGCGAGATCAGGTCTATGTGATGCTTTAGTCACAGGAAGAGAGAAAGATGCTGGATCCCCCAGACCAAGTCAATAGTGGTCAGAGTGGAGAGAAGATAGACTTCAAAGCTGATGAGGAGCCAGGGCTCAAAGATTCAGTGATGACTGAAGTTAGGAATTCAGGCCTGGGTCACTGGGTTAGAAATGCCCGCCCCTCCCCTTGGCAAAGGTCACGACCCCTTTCCCTGTGGCCATATGTCCTGTGTTAATACTTAAAGTGTGGCTTTAACTCATGCAAGACATAAAGCTGGTGACATCCATTATATACCCAGGAGCCAAGGAGCTGGGCGTGTACTGTGGATGGTGCTGGTGTCTCACCCCCTCCTCCCCTGCCCTGCACCTGGTATGAGGGTGGCTGTGTCCAAATGCTGAGGCAGTAAATGACTCACACCAGTGTCAGCCTCTGGTAATGGCCTTTAACTCCTAGGAGCCATCCTGTCTGAACTCTTCTTACAAATACCCCAGTAAGCTGCACTCCAACACCCTCCCACTGACCGCGGCCTGTGAAGTAACAAAACCCCAAGCCTCCTTGCCGCTAGGTGGTTAGATGATGGCAGAAAGGCCTCTTCACACACACCCTGAAGGCTGAGACCAGCCCGCCCTGGAGACCATATCCTACCTTCCTCTTCCTCACCTCGCTCTGCCCCCTTCTCCCACTCTCTAACATGGGCTGCATGTTTGCCCTCAAATTCAGAGGTTAGGCTCAGATCAGTGTGGCTGCATTTGAGAGCTGATGAGGCCTTGTGGGCCCGTTAGCTTCATCCAACCCGACTATTACTTTTATAAGGAGTGAGTGGAGTGTCTTAGTTAGGGTTCTACTGCTGTGAGCAGACACCATGACCAAGGCAAGTCTTATAAAGGACAACATTTAATTGGGGTTGGCTTACAGGTTCAGAGGTTCAGTCCATTATCATCAAGGCAGAAGCATGGCAACATCCAGGCAGGCATGGTGCAGGAGGAGCTGAGGGTTTTACATCTTCATCCAAAGGAAGGCAGGGACAGACTGGGCATCTTCAGGCAGCCAGGAGGAAGATCTCCAAGCCCATCCTCACAGTGACACACTTCCTCCAACAAGGTTACACCTTCTAGTAGTGCCTCTCCCTGGGATGCTCATATACAAACCATCACATGGAGACAGGACAGGAGAGACACAGAGCAGATGTAGGGGATGTCTGCCTGCTTGCCAGAGAGAGGAGAGAGGGAGAGAGAGAGAGAGAGAGAGAGAGAGA
>NC_034600.1:70242323-70267257 GCF_900095145.1 Mus pahari | reverse complement strand
AGAGAGAGAGAGAGAGAGAGAGAGAGAGAGAGAGAGAGAGAGAGAGAGAGAGAGAGAGAGATCGGTAGTAGCTTAGAGGTTGAGACTCGCAGTCTACACTGCCATGGGGGCAGATTCCCGATGTATGGAACTGGGGCGATGAATGGAAACTGTTCACCTTCGCATGTGCACCTTTGAAGCACAGTCTCTTGACGGATGCACTGCCCAAGAGGACCCTGGACTCAGACCTTGCATTTAGGAAATCAGGCTAAAGAAACAATGTATGTGCCATACTCACAATGAGCCACCCTTTCATTGATCATTTTATTGACTTTTTAGTCCAGAGTTTTAACATCCAGGCCACGAGGATCTGAATGCAGTTTGTCCTGCAAACTGCCTTTCAGGATGTAGCTCTGAGGGTCTTATGAATAAACAGCACTGGGATACATAAGTTTTAATAAAATACATAGTTTCATCTGAGAACAGTATTTTTCTTTTAACAGTTGTTTGACATTCTGTGTTTCACCCCAAGGTTTATTTATTTATTTACTAATATGCATGTGTGCATCTCTGTGAGCATACACTACATGAGTATTGGTACCCAAAGAGGCCAGAGGGCCATCAGATACCCATGAGCTAGAAACACACATTCCTTGGGAATGGGAAGCCCAGGCTCCAGTTCTGGTTCAACCAGCTGCGTGATTTTTAGACCTTTCCCTACATTCAGCCTCAAGTTAATTTTAACCACCTGTGCCCTACTAAACCAAACCAAACCAAACTGAACCAAACCAAGCAAGCAAGCAAGCAAGCAAGCAAGCAAGCAAGCAAGCAAGCAAGCAAGCAAAACCAGGAGTCAAAAATGCTCTGTCAGCTCTTTTTCTTTAAAGGCATGGCTGTCATGGCAAACCTGAGGCCTTCAGGTGAAGGTGTTACTCAGTGTTGGACTGTTTCAGGCAGAAGTCTCCTGTCTCCAGTTTGCATATGTGTCAGCCCACCCCACCACCCATCTCCCAACACCACTTCTCATTTGAGAACTCCAGCTCCCTTTCCTGGACTGTCTTCAGTTCCCCCAGCAAGCTGTAAGTGTCAAACAGACCTCTCCAAACAGACCTGGAGCCTGGCTCAGCAGCAGTTATCGAAAACCCTTTCTGCCCTGTTTGCATGTTCTGTAATCAGAGTCCCATACACTAATGGGAAAGTTTTGGCTGAAGAGGAGTCCATTGTTCAGCTCCGTCCTGTCTCGTGATATTGAGTGCTTATCCACATCTGGAACATTTGTCCTCTGGTAGCTCTAGCCCTTAACCTTGAGGGGTTGGGGGATGGGGAGGGAGGGGAATGGGGGGAGAGGGAGAGAGAGGGGGGAGAGGGAGGGAGGGAAGGAAGGGGGAGGGGAGGAAGGGAGAGGGAGAGGGAGAGGGAGAGGGAGAGGGGAAGAGATGTGTCTGGAAGGGTAGGTGTTAGGGTAGGTGGGAAGCCCAGGACTCTGGTTAGTCTGTTTTCAAAGGACCGGCGTAGTAACCAGAGCACACAGTTTATTTTCTCCAGCCTCTACTGACAGCAAACTGACCAAAGCACCACACAGTGCCTGCAGTACTGCAGGGAAGCCATCTCTCCTTTGCCTGGCAAAGCTGCTTGCCTTCCCATCTAAGCGCTGTCCAACAACCCCCATTCGAAGCAGCTTGAGGTATGGCCATGTGGATTTGATGGAAAAGCTGTGTGGGTTTTCTATGCCCAGAGGTCCTGGAGAAAGCAGACAGACGTTTTCAAAGGGAGGGACGCTTTGCCGGAGATCAATAATTCCTGAAAGGGAAACCTCTTGAAGTTTCCTTTTATATTCTTGCTGTATTGAGCTGTGCCTTGGCATGTAGTCAGCTGTGGATAAATAACGGGCTGAGTAGTGAAGTATGGCTCTGAGCTCACACCCGGCTTCTCAGTGCAGCCAACAGAGCTCTGTTAATCCTGCATCTTATAACTGGCAGAAGGTTGTCTCCCTGATAAAGATTATGGGTCCCCAAAGGGTATAGCTCTGTGGGTATTATTTAAAACCAGCACCTGAATAGTCCTAGATACATAGTTAGAGGATAACATGTCTTTTGTTGAATGAATGCATATATAAGTGAATGAATGAATGAACACAGAGATGTTAAAGTATCTTCTTACATAAGTATGGATGAAGAAGAAAAGCATGCTGTATGGTTAGAGCCGTATGTGAAAGAACCAAATCTTGTTTTTAAGGACTATATCAGCGTCCTGCGAGAAGAAACAGCCCGCTCTTCACTCTGCTAATGGATCTTGAGATCCAGATTCTCCCATCAGTGGAGAATCATTTGGCACTTGCCCTTTGCAGTATCTAGCCTCTCTGAACTGTCGTCGCCTGCTCGACTAGGGATGGGTATTGGTTGGTAAGGGTCCCAAGAGAACTTTATGGAGTGGTAAACATTTTAAAATGTGTTGTAGGGGGTGGCAGAAGATGTTCAAACCTCCCTGAGTGGTGGAGATTGGCGCACTTCATAATCTTCAGCTGGACCTATTAGTGGACAACACCCATTTCTTTCTTTCTTTCTTTCTTTATTATATGTAAGTCTTCAGACACACCAGAAGAGGACATCGGATCTCAGTACAGATGGTTGTGAACCACCATGTGGTTGCTGGGATTTGAACTCAGGACCTCTGGAAGAGCAGTCAATGCTTTTAACCGCTGAGCCATCTCTCCAGCCCGACAACACCCATTTCTATTTTAACATCCTTGCTCCCATTTAAGCTTGATTTTCCCTGACCTGGTCCCAGTGCCCTGTGAGCTCTTCACAACACCAGTAATGACACAGGATACAACAGCTAGGGGGACAGACTTATTGTTAAGCTATCCGAGTGGGCAGAATAAATGTTATCTCTCTAAAGACTAGACTTGCACTTTGCTTGAAGTTATGGACTTCACCAGGAATCTGAGTCACAGATGAATCAGGATACCTTTCTGAAGGCTGTAGTCATCCAACAGAGGGACTGGCTCTAGAGTTGAAGGAGCCCTCACCTGCTTCCTGTATCTGAGCCTAGCTTTTTCTCAGTACATGGATTCAACCTTGATCTCCCATGCACTGCCCATATGAGTGCTAATGAGTTACTGTGCACTGTAGTTTCCCTGGTTGTAAGATGGTGCAGGACCGACCTGGGGTTGAGACTACATGAAATAACATGTACAGATTCTTTGTTACTCCTAATCATCCATACTTCCTCGACATGTCAGGATCTTGTCATGTTTATTCACAAGCCTATTGGGTAATGAATCAGTTCTTTAAATAAACATTTATCTTTGTGAGAAGTAATAACTCTAAGTATTTAAGTAGAGTTTACAAATTCCCTGAAACTCTCACATCTTCAGCAAACTTTTGGTCTAGCAAGAAGAAAACTCTTAGACAAACTACACAACCTAGCATGGAAATCGGATGATTTTTTAAAGAAGAAAATGTATGTATGACAAGGTACAAACATTCTATTTAAAGGAGACTTTCCGTCATAGCAGGCAAATCCTCTGATTTTGATGTGACCACTTAAGAATCTCTCAAAATACAAAGGATTACATTTTTGCAATGTTATGAATTCTGCAAACAAAACAAAACCAAACAAAACAACCACTACTTTCCGTGTCATATAGCATATTGGGAAAAGTGTTGATGCCCCTAATACTAAGTTCTTGTCTGCTCCATCAGATGATCTTGAAGGCTTAACAATGCTGAGAATCTTATATTTACACGGGTCAAATTCCGGATCCCCTTGGACCAGCGAGGCATTTATTTTGGTGCCTTGTCCCATCTGGAGCTCCTTTCTTCTACTCTGCACTGTGATGTTCCCAACAGCCCATGGGTTGTAACCCAGGCAATAGCTCCCAAGAGGACTAACTGGGCAAGCGCATACAACAATGACAGAGAAAAAAAGAAGATTCAAACCCAAAAACCCAAACCAAATAGAAGGTTTTGTAGACTTTCCAGAGGACAAACAGGCAGTCGAGAATAGAGTGATGGATGTAGCCACTGCCCTGGCTTCTGTCTTGTAAGCCCCAGGGCTTGCCAAGAAGCAATCAGAATACAATGCCAAAGAGGATGCGCCGTGTGGACATTTTCCCTGCAGAGAACACCATGGCGTGCCATCTCCAGCATCCCTGGGATGGGTGGCAGCTGTGACTCTGCCCTCCACGATGATTGAGTTTCCTGTATCAGGTTGTGGCTGGTGAAGGGCTCCACATTCCTGCAGTAGGCGGTTCCAAGGCTGCTGATTTTCATGTGTCGGGAGAGAGCCAAGAGGCTCTCCTCTTGTGAGAAAAAGTCAGGAGAGAGCCAAGAACATTCACTGCACACAGGGCCACACAAAACAAACACACGCAGCAAATCCCCCACTGAAATCTCACTGACACCAGGCCAAGCTGAAAAACAAACTCTGACATTTCTCACTTTGGTGGGACTGAACTTGATGGAGACACTTGAATGTTTCCTTGGAAATATCAAACATTGGAAGGAACTCTGTTCTTTCTGAGCCCATCTCTCAAGCTCTGTGCATCTGAGGAGGACCTCCTGGATCTATAGTTTTGCAGCTATGCAAAAAAAAAAAAAAAAAAAAAAAAGAAAAAAAAAGAAAAAAAACACATCCTGTAGATGCTAGTTCAGACCATTTAGTTTTGAGCATAAACTAATCACATGGGAAAAGAATTAGATAAAATATTCTGCATTTTTATGAAGATCTAATATGTGTTAGGCTGTCCATAGCACAAACTGAGTCTTGGTGCTAGATGATCTTGAGAAATTATCATCCCAGACACTTTTTAATCCAGTCATATAGAGACTACAGATTTATTTACTCATTGTATGTCACAGTAGTAAGGAAATAGTCTTTGGTGGGCTGGAGAGATGGCTCCGTGGCTAAGAGCAGTAGCTGCTCTTCCAGAGGTCCTGAGTTCAATTCCCAGCAACCACATGGTAGCTCACAACCATTTGTATTGGGATCTGATGCTTCCTTCTGGTGTGTCTGAAGATAGCAATAGTGTCCTCATATAAATAATAGTAAATTTTTAAAAAAACAAACAAGAAATAGTCTTTGGCAAGGATAGTAGATCAGAACTACTATATCAGACTAGGGCCTCAGTCCCCGGATTCTCATGTCCCAGTCTAATATCTTTGAACAGACCCTGCTTTTGCTGTTAGCAGCTGTGCATTTTAACCAGTCGTGCTTCAGTTTCACCAATGGCAAGCCCCCATGACTGCATGTGTTCCCTTGTGACCAATAAGGTGAAGATGGTGTTTGAAGGGAACCTGCAGGTACCCTGCCCCATCCCTGCTCTGCCCCACCTCTGATTTCTTTCCTCTGCTTTGTCATCTCCAGAGCAGGCGACAAAGAGGCACATGTAGTTGCATTTATTGCAACATTCTCACATGGCTGACTATGTCAAGGACCTGTTAGTTCTTGTTTCTTTCTAACAAATTGTAGGTCATCAATATTCATTGATAAATCTTATTTATGCAGATGCTCCTATATCCCTCGATGATCTTCAGCTCACCAGGAAGCCAAGAATGACCTTGAACTTGTGACCCTCTACTTCCGAAGTGCTGAGATTACTGGCTTGGCCATCACCCCGACTTTATGCAGTGCCAAGGATTAGAGCCATGACTGGATGAGAGCTACATTCCACTCTTCCAGCCGAGCTTTGTCTGCTGAGACAATGGAGCACTGGCTGTACTGTATAGATCACAGTAATTATTTTCAGATAAACCCTCTTCCCATTAACTCCACCAGCAAACTTTGGGCTTTAACTGGGTTTGGTAATACACCTTTGTAATCCCAGGAGTTTGGGAGGACTTAGGAAACCGAGGTGTGTTGGGCCCCATTTTGGCACTGGCTTGGGGCTTGAGGACAAACCTGAGCCTGGCTCGAGTTTCTGTGGCCTTGTGGGAGAGCCTAAACCTGGATCGAGTTTTGAGACCTGTCTCAGTCACTTCCACATTGGGGTGACTCAGCAAGACCTATTTGGCCCTGCCTCTGCCCCTCCATTGCGAATGCTTTGCCATTGGCCCTGTCAGTCACTCCATACCCTCCATCACCCTTCCCCTCCTCCTACATCATCTTACCCCACCCAAAATCCCCCTCCCTGTGTTCGGAACTTATATAAGAGAGAGGCCGATGCCATAAAGTTGAGTTCCTGCTTCAACAAGACTCCCAGCTCGGCGTGAAACACTCACCATCCTGCTCAGCCCTGGAGAGACTCCAGCATGACCGGGACCTCTCTCCTCTTGCCTGAACCGGCAGAGATGAAGAGTCAAGAGAATTTAAGGCCATCTTGTACTATACAATGAATTTAGGATTGCGTGAGACTCTGTCTGAAACACAACAAAACTGAGAGAGAGAGGCAGAGGCAGAGGCAGAGGCAGAGGCAGAGGCAGAGGCAGAGGCAGAGGCAGAGGCAGACGCAGACAGCAGACGCAGACGCAGACGCAGACGCAGTCGCAGACTGAGAGGCAGACTGAGACAGACAGAGTCAGAGCGACAGGCAGAAACAGAGACAGATGATATTAGTAAAACAAGATCCCAAGTGCCATCTGGGGTTCTCATTTGCTAAGCTTCAGTAGAATCGAGAAAAGTCTATAAATCGGTCAATGGGTCAGGGAACTAATGGCAGTTTGTGACCAACTTGTTCCTGCGCTTAGCTCTCTTGTCTATCATGTATAATAGAATAATAGAGAGTTGAGACCTGTGCTTTAGGAGTGGTGTATGTGGGGGCAGAGCCCTAGGCAGGATTGAGAGCCCACTGGTCAACGCTGAATACAAGACCTAGGCCTTGCTCTGCAAGGTCTTCATGGCCGGCACTTCCTTGTCAGCACTGCAGAAGTAGGACTCGCAAACCTTCTTGTTCGGGTTTTAAATTTGAAGGCATGGTAATCTGTATCCCAGGCTATGGCCAAGGACAGCCTTGAACTTGTGATCCTCCTGTGCACCTCCACGTCCCAGTTTTTTTTTTTTTTTTTATGGTGCCAGAGACAGAAGCCAGGACTCCATGCATGCTAGACAAGCCAACTGGCACATCTCGGACCTCCAGCCCTTCTTTCCCTAAAGTTATGTTGCCTCTCAGGAAGAATATGAGCCTTTCTCCCTAAAGCTTTACAACAAAATGCACTGAAACCACTAAACAGAGATAGGTGTGGGGACAAAGGTGGCTTAGGAAAACTCATTTCATAGCCTGACAGAATTATCTTAAATAATAAATAAGGAGCAATGGCTGCAGAACTCTTACTGACCTGCACAGTATTCGGATCTATATATGTATATCAATAATAAAACTGACAGGAATTAACATGGTGCTTGGCTCTACTTCGCCTACCTACTGGGAAATGAAATTGTGTTCATGCTTTTAAAGGGTAGCTGGTTTCCATCACGGAGGAAACCAAACTTAAAAATAAGAAAAATAACTTTAAAGTATGTATTGGCGTCTGATCAGCCAATTTCACATTTTACAAACTGTAGACTCAGCCAGATATTAGCCATGGCAAGAAACCCAGAGCTTGGTTTTCAATTCATTCTTCCTTGTAAAAAAAACGCTGTAAATTTCAAATCCAAGACTGCACTCTGTTGTTTCACTGAGATGAAAATAAGCCCTCTGGTGGCCAGTTCAAAACTTAACAAACTGCATTTCCTGTGGACTTCGAAGGGGTCCGCTCTCTGTAGGCTAACGCTTGAAGCTGTTACACAGATTTTCACCCACGTTTTACCACTTGGAAAAGAACAGTACATACAAAGTACTGTTTTCACATGTGCCCCGAAAGAATTGAATACCTCAAAGAAACATATGCTGTGTAAGCCGCAGTTTTAATAACAGGCGACTAGCTGGCCCTGTGTGTAGGTCCCTAACTGTGCCCTTCTGTGGAGTTCTGATATCGCACACTGTGTCGTCACACAATGAGTATACCGCTTGGCTCCCCAAGGCCGTGGCACACACTTTGTGGACCTGAAGGCAGAAGAGCCCTGGAGCTCTCGGATCTGAACTGCTTTAGTTCTGACAGAGTCCGTCCTTTTCTTCCTACCCTCCTGTGTTGACCCTGAACTCACAGACAGATGATGGAGCAAGCTCTGTTTTTCCTTTGCCTCTCAAGGAGCCAGATCCTGCTGTCCCACTGGAGTTGCTTCTTGTAGGGCTGGCTCTTCTTGGCAGCTCTCACTTCTCCTAAAGGGTTTTTCTTTGTGGATGTACTTTTTTGTTGATTTGTTTGTAGAGTGAGAGAATGACAGAGTCCTGGGAAACTGCAAGAAACCGAAGAGAAAGGCAGATGGTGAGGTCGGTTCCCTTTCACCTAACCTTTCAGTGGTCACGCATTACATAATCAGTACATAGGCAAAGCCACAATGTGGACTTTACTACTGTCCATGAGACCGCTGGGCTGGCTAGCTTTATGTAAACTTAACACAAGCTAGGGTCACTGGAGTGGAGGGAGCCTTGGTTGAGAAAAGGCCTCAATAAGACCCATCTGTTGGCAGGCCTGTAGGACATTTTCTTAATTAGTGGTTGATGTGGGGAGGGCCCAGCCCATTGTGGGTGGTGCCATCCCTGGGATGGTGGTCCTGGGTTTTATAAGAAAGCAGGCTGAGCAAGCCAAGGGGAACAAGCCAGTGGGCGGTACTCTTTTATGGCCTCTGCATGGCCTCTGCATCAGCTCTTGCCTCCAGAATCCGGCCCTGCTTGAGTTCCTGTCCGGACTTCCTTTAACAATGGACTACCAGGTGGAAGTGTAAGCCAAAGTGAACCCTCTCTGCCTCATGTTGCTTGGGTCCTGGTGTTTCATCACAGCAGTAGAAATCTTAACTAAGACAGCCATGGTCAGCTTTCAGTACCTGACACACACTCATCTGTGTGTTTGTGAGTGTAGGGCATTCTGTATGGTGTTATCACACATATGTGTTAGTCTCCTCTTTACCACAGTCTGTACACAACTGTGCCTCTAGCACCAGGCTTTCTCATGCTACCACTGTGTACACACACCCGGCTTCCCCACAAACCCAAGCACATGACAATCACACACGCGGTTATTTTTCCCCCCTCTAATTTTGAATGTGTTGTACAAACGGAGTCACAACTTTTTGAGATGGACTTGCATTTACCCATAATTCCTTTGACCTATCTGAGTTGTTCATGGTGTGGATTTTCTATTCACCCTCTGAAAGGCATTTATGATGCTTCCAGTGGTTGGCTGTTATGAATCAAATCTACTATGGACATTCTTGCTCATGTTTTCCCTAAGTTCTTTAAGTTGCTAGAAGAACTCAAAGATTCAATAATGCTTTTTGTTTTTAAAGGAGAGTCTATTTAATTTTTTTTCAGATGGAAGCTGTCTTAATAAGGGTTTCTATTCCTGCACAAAACATCATGACCAAGAAGCAAATTGGGGAGGAAAGGGTTTATTCAGCTTACACCTTCCACATTGCTGTTCATCACTGAAAGAAGTCAGGACTGGAACTCAAGCAGGTCAGGAAGCAGGAGCTGATGCAGAGGCCATGGAGGGATGTTACTTACTGGCTTGCTTCCCCTGGCTTGCTCAGCCTGCTCTCTTAGAACCAAGACTACCAGCTCAGAGATGGCACCACCCACAAGAGGACCTCCCCGATTGATCACTAATTGAGAAAATGCCTTACAGCTGGATCTCATGGAGGCATTTCCCCAACTGAAGCTCCTTTCTCTGTGATAACTCCAGCCTGTATCAAGTTGACATAAAACTAGTCAGTACAGAAGCCATATTATGTAATCTTACATAAATCTTCTTCAGGAACTTTTTATGGAAGTTCTGATACTTTGTAATAGCAGTAAGTATCATTTACTGCTGTGAATGAAGTCTTATTAAAGGACCAGTGATACCCAGCTTTTGGCCTTGTCACTGTCATCAATCCCAAAAGGCACCTTAGGATCAGTGGGGTTTTTTTTAAGGAGGGTTCTGACCTGGGAGTTGCTGCCCACAGGTAGTGAATGAGTCTGCAGGATTGGGGGATGTGCTGTCTCTGTAAAGTGCATGGCAAAATGGAGATTTTACTTTTCATTTCTAAGGATGTAATGACAGAAATAGTATAAAATATGGCAATGTATTTTTTTGTATTGGTTGTACATGGAAATGATTATACTTCTGTGCACATTGGGTAAAATAAGAGATGCTATTAAAATTACTATTGGGGAGGCAGCAAGTGCTCTCAGTAGGTAAAAAGCATTGGCAGCCACAGCTGGTTATCTGAGCTGGAAGGAGAGGCCTGCCATCGGCAGGTTGTCCTGTGACCTCCACACTCATGCTGCAGCAGGTACAGCCCCCCCCCTCCCCAGTGATTTTAAATCCCCATGAACTGCTATGTCTTGCATGTGCTGAGCACCTCCTCTGCCATTGAGACACACTTTAATCCTGCTAAAATGCTTTTCTATCCATTTGTTTTTTTACTTTGTAAATGTGACTACAGAAAATGTAGGACTGAGCACTGGGGTACCCTGATGGAGGAGTTGACAGTGTCAACTGGCCAGATCCCGCAGATCTCCTGGGGGCTGAACCACCAACCAAAGAATATACATGGAGGGACCCATGGCACTGGCTGCATATGTGGCAGAGGATGGCTTTCTTGGACATCAGTAGGAGGAGAGCCCTTTGGGCCTGAGGGTTTTTGATGCCCCAGTGTAGGGGAATGCCAGGGCCGGAAGATGGGAGTAGATAAGTGGGGGAACACCGTCATACAGGCAGGGGGAGGGGGAATGGGATAGGGGCTTCCAAAGGGGAAACCTGGGAAGGGGAAAGATATGAAATGTAAATAAAGAAAATATCCAATTAAAAAAAAGAAAATGTAAGGTTAGTTGTGTAGTGTAAATTATGCTCCTATGGTATGGTGATGTTCAGTGAGGATGCAGAAGCCAGGGCAGCTAATCAGCTCCCTGAGCATCACCCTGGGAGCACCATGTGAGAGGCGAGTGACCCATGGATGCTGGTTTTACACTACACAACTAACCTTACATTTCCCATTTCTGTACTGCTGTCATATTGTTGTCCTTTTTATGCTGTCACAGTAAAATACCCAAGGCTAGGTAACTGACCAAAGACAGAAATTCATCCTCTCACACTAAGATCAAGGTGCCAGGAAAACACACACTGTTCTCATGTGTGCTTGACTGTGACACCCCAAGATGGGAAGTGTGCATGTCCTCGATGGCAGGAGAGCACAAGCAAGCAAGTGTACTCCCACAAATCCTCCTTAGAGAGACACTATTCCAGCGTAAAATAGACTAGAAATGACTCTCCCATCAGACCCCACAGCTCAAGATTGTCACACTGGAGATTAAGTTTCAACATGTCCTTCAACAAACAAAGATACACAAAAACTACAGCAGCAGACATGCCTTTGAGTTGAACTTGTGAATACCAGAAGAGACCTCAGGGTCTCTGCATGGTTCATGCAGATGCTGTTGGATGATGGGGTCTATTTCAAGAACTCAGGAATGCTTTGCCTGTGTCTCTTGGTTTCCTTTGCTATCTGAACCTCCAGGACTAACCTTTCTCCTACTCCCTTCTCTCTGTCTCTCCCCCTCTCTCCTCTCTCTCCCCTCTCTCCCCCCTCTCCCTTCTTTCATCCTTCCTTCCTTTCTCTTTCTTTCTTTCTTTCTTTCTTTCTTTCTTTCTTTCTTTCTTTCTTTCTTTCTTTCTTTCTTTCTTTCTTTCTCTCTCCTCTCTCTCTCTTTCTTTCTTTCTTTCTTTCTTTCTTTCTTTCTTTCTTTCTTTCTTTCTTTCTTTCATTTGTTCCTTCCTTTCTTCCTTCCTTCCTCCCTCCCTCTCTCCCCCTCTCTCTTCTGTCCCTCTTTCCCTTCCTTTTTTCTTTCATCCTTCTTTCCTCTCTCCCTCCCTCCTCCTTCCCTTCTTTCATCCTTCCTTTCTCCCTTTTGTTCTTTCTATATTTCCTTCCCTCCGTCCCCTCTCTCCTTCCTTCTTTCTTGCCTTTTCATGGATAACAGCTTTGCTTTAATTATCTTCCACCTTTTACTTTTTGCCCAGATCCTTTTGTTCCGTCTTGAGAGCCACACTAGAAACTATGCTTTTAAAACCATTTCAGAATTTGTATTCTAGCCCACAGACCCCAATAATGGTGGCCGACACATTCAGAATTGTTATAAATGCTACGCCACGAGAGCTATCATGTAATTCTTTCATCAATCCAATGAGATAGCTATTAGCCAGGCCTTATCGAGAGATGAGTACTTGCTCTGCTAAGTCAGGGATGATACCACACAATGCTTGCAGAAACCTGGTGCAGTTCATATTAACAGAGAAGTTCTGTACACTGCCCAAGATGCCCAAACAGGAAAGGTATGAGGGTGATGTGTAGTCTTTGGCATCCACCTCTTGATTCCTTGCTACTGAACCATAATTCTGTTTGTTGCTTTGACTTATGAACCTTCTGTTCACACTAGCAGCTTTATCCAATATTTTATTCTAAAATTTATCTTATTCTAGTATTTTGCTTTATTCTATATTTTATCCTCGAAGTTGTCTCTGTCAATTCCACAAAGTAGAACCATTTACAAATCCTTAGAATATGTGCCCGGGGCCTGTGGGTTTTCCTTCCATTCAAGACAGGGTGTGTTGCTCCCAGGGGAGGATGTCTGTGCCGACATCCTCCCAGAACAATAAGCAAAGCATTGGCTACCTGATTCCTCAGCCTTACAGTTTCTTCAGGCTTACATAATGGCCATGCTTACTGAAAGCATTGTGTATGGATGAATAGTTAACATTCATAGTCCACTGTTGGTGAAAAGTTGGGGTATCTTAGCCACATTCTGGAATGATGGAGGCTGAACTGCTACTGCAAGGGACATTCTCTGTACAGCTCGCTCCGTACATACTTTTCCAGTCAATCCCTGTTTGGCAATTGCTCAAGTCAGCTCTTGTAGAATGAAGATACTATGGAGTGTATATGATATAATGTACATGGCAATGTTCCAGTAAAACTTTTGAGGGCTACAGTTAGGTGGCTCCTGTTCTAGGACCGCTCTAGAATGAAGTTTAAAAGTCACACCTCCATACTCTTAGAATAACTGCATGCTATATTCTGCCAGTATACATTCAATGGCCTTTCCCCCTTCTTATAAAACTATACAAATTTCAAACACCCAAAAAGATGTAAGGCATGCCAGGTACAGTGGTGCACACTGTTGACCCTAACCCTTGGGAGGCAGAGAAAGGCAAATCTCTGTGAGACTGGGGCCAGCCAGGTCTACATATTGAGTTCTAGGTTAGATGGTGGTACCCTGTCTCCAAAATCCAACACACACAGACACATATGCACATGTACATACACATAAACACATGCATACACATACAGATTGAGAGAGAGAGAGAGAGAGACAGAGAGACAGAGACAGAGACAGAGAGAGACAGAGACAGAGACAGAGAGACAGAGAGCAGGAGGGTGGCTAAAGCTAAGGGGAAAATCTAATAAGATTGAACCTTTTGGGGCTCTCTACCCCACTTCTTGCCTCTCTTCCTCAGGTGATTTTTATCCTCACGTGATGTCCATTGCACCTTTGTTAATCTCCATGGTTTATGATGTGTATGCATGCCTCCTGAGACAATGAGTGATGATCTATCATCCATTCTAAAATGTGCAAACAACACTGTATCATGCGTTCCTTTCCTAATTCTCTTACAGTGGAAAAATCAAAATCAAAATAAAACATTTCCTAATTAAAAGAAGTTAGCATCATAAGCTATGATTACTATGGAGCTAGATAAGCAATAACAGAGAAATTGATCCCCTTGCCTCATGTTCTGGATTAGGAAGGTAAAAGAGAATTGACAATCAGATACATAATTTCTTTTTATTTTCATTTATTTTTATTATTATTATTATTTTCTTTATTTACATTTCAAATGCTATCCCGAAAGTTCCCTATACCCCCCATCCCTGCTCCCCTACATAATTTCTTTTTAAGTCTAGGGCTTTTGATAAAAACCTGGGTTCAGACTTACACCTGTGTGACATTGGCAAGCTGTGCATTCTCTGTACCTCGGTCTACAACTTAGAGGAACCCTCATACACAGCTCTGTAGCACTCATATAGAGCCAAGGATTTAGTATCTGTCCTTTTTTGCTTTTAATGCTCAAAAATTTAAGTTCAAACTTTTAAGCACCCACGTTAGGAACAAAGATAATTAAAAGCAACTGACTGAGACTGTTGTTATCTAATTAGATGACATTTTAAATCTCTTCACTGAGAAACAGCAGAGATTTGAGAATAACCTTGATAAGACAGGAAGGCATTGTTAACATATTTGCTGAGTAAGTGTAGCGAAAACCTACCAAAGAGATGCTGCATGCATGACTGATGTCGCATGGATTGTATTGCTGACGTCATACGAATTACATTGAGGACGCCCTATGGACGACATTGCTGTGGGTTGAAGTGAAACGTCCTGTACATGCTTGAGTAAATCATCCCATTTTAAGAGGTCATGGAGTCTCTAAGGCACGGTATCTTGCTGGAAAGAGTAGGTCACTGGTGGTGGACCTTGTAAGTCATTGCCTGAACCAACTGTTTGCTTCCTGGTATGTCCAGAGGCGAGCAAACAGCCTCCCACTCCCACTTCCACAGACAAGAGCTGGCTCTGTGGTTATGCCGTATCCACCATCATGGACTGTATCCCTTGAACTGGAAACTCTTCCTCTTTAGGCTGTTTCCCATCAGGCACTGGGTCAAAGCGAAGAGGAAGTGATGACTGCACACAGATTGGCGTCCCTCCTGCCTCACGGTTTACGTGTTGAATCTCTAGTATCCAGCAAAGAGTCTTTGGGAGGTATTATAGTAGGGTCAGATTAGATCATACTGGGGTTTTCTTAATGGGGGTCAATGCTACTATGGTGGAGACTGATGAGAAGGTGGCTCTTCCTTTCTGCCCCTGGCCATGTGAAGATACTAAAGGAAGATGAGGCTATTTACCCACCAGGAAAAGCACCCTCACATCTACCAGAGAGTGCCTTAGACCTTCTCCCCAGGACTTCAAGAAATGTCTGCATTGACAGCATTTAAGTTATAGGGCTTTTATTACAGCAGCTTGAGCTGACGGATACAGGTGCTGTTAATCGCCATCCCCAGAGACTGAGAAGACAACAAGGCATTCAAGAGAGAACCCAGAGATCCAACTACAGATCCCAAGCCAGGTGTCACCACTCATACACAGGCACATGCCTGGCAAGTTCCCACACCTCTCCAAGCAAGCTGTCCACAGTAAATGCAGAAAATGGAAGACCAACCAAGGGAGTCAGTTGTTAGCGGTGCACGTGGGCCACCACAGTTACACACAGCAGTGAGCATTGTGGTCCTTTAGACTGCTACAAGGCACCATGTAAATGACACAATTACTTGCACTATTAACGCTCTTCACAGATTTGGTTCTGTGGGGAAAAAAACCACAAACCAAACCCACCTGGAGTCTGAGAAGCATGGCTGTTGTCTTAGGGTTTCCATTGCTGTGAAAAGACACCATGACCAAGGCAACTCTTTAAGGGGCAATATTTAATTGGGGCTGGCTTACAGGTTCAGAGGTTCAGTCCATTATCATCATAGCAGGAAGGCAGCATCCAGGCAGGCATGGGGCTGGAGAAGGAGCTGAGAGTTCTACATCTTCATCCAAAGGAAAGCCAGGAACAGACTGGTTCCCAAGTGGTTAGGAGGAGGGTCTCATTGTCCATTCCCACAGTGATACACTTCCTCCAACAAGGCTGCACCTATTCCAACTAGGTCACACCTCTTCATAGTGCGACTCCCCGGGCCAAGCATATTCAAACCACCACAGGCATTGAAGGGACTTGTTCTATTCCTGTGGTCTTCTGACAAGTGTGGCGCTTACCGGAAGTAGCATCCGCAAACACAGTTTTGGTCTCTTTGTGCTGTTGAATTGAGGAGAAGAAACCAGAGACACGCAAGTTGTCTGAAGGGATGACAGTTGCATGATAAAAGTGCCAAGGGTTGGGACATTTTATCTGAGACCAAAGCAGGCTCAGGGAGGTTTAGTGACCATCTTTAGGGAAATGAGAAATTCCCATGTAATCCACGTATGACAGATTTTCATCAGTTTCATGGAAGACAAAAATTGGTAGTCACAGACTTGAACTGCAGAGGAAGGAACCTCACAATCAGAGCTAGTTTTCAGTGCAGCAGCTAAAAATGGTCCCCGGATCTTGCTAAAGGAGGAGCTGCTGGCATCTAGAGGGACTAAAGAAAACAAAAACATCCCACTCAGAGACATTCCAGGGTCTCTCCGGGGCCAATAGGTTAGTTATTCTTTAGATCTAACTTTAAGAATGTAAAAAAAGCCACAGGATTTTCTAATTTTCGGCGTAACCCAAATAAGCCAGACTGCTGCAGATAACCTCGTTTGTTTATCCACTCCTTGATTCCGGGGTTACTCCTGACTCTGGATTCTTGTCTCTGTGAACTTCCTCTCCACTCCGTGTGCCCTGGATACTGGAGACAGCAGACCTGTCTTTCCTTTCTTTATGTCTGTCCTCCTGGGACTCATTCTAGTGTGTCACTCAAAGATGCTCGACTCCTCCCTCTGTTCTTTATATCATCTAATTGGAGGCACTTGATTTTTTTTCATAAGGATTTCTATTCATCAAGGTTTGAATCAGCCGGGTGATGCTTCAACCATCTGTGGTCACCTGTGGTCACAGCATTGACGGTTCATAACGTGGAGGCTCTTTGCATTTTATGACCCATATACAGTTTCCCAACAAGTACCTATGAGGTATAGTTTCTACCCAAGAAAGTGTCTACCCTTACCACTTTGGAAATATATATATTGAAGTTCATCCTGAAATTGTACCACTTTTAAATATAGCATAATATGGTATGATATGGAGACCCATGAGGCTTTCTAGAGCAACCCACTGTCTTAGGGTCTCCATTGCTGTGAACAGACACCATGACCAAGGCACCTCATAAATGAAAACATTTAATTTGGGCTAGCTTACAGTTTCAGAAGCTCTGTCTGTTATCATCATGGTGGGAAGCATGGCAGCAGGCAGGCAAACGTGGTGCAGGAGAAACAGAGAGTTCTACATCTGGATCCACGAGACTGGTTTCCTTAGGCAGCCAGGGAGGGGCTCTCTTCTTCACTGGGTGGAGCTGGAGCATCGGACCTCAAAGCCCACCCCCACAGTGGCCACCTCCAACAAGGCCACACCTCCTAATAGAGCCACTTCCCATGGGCCAAGCTACATATTCAAACCGCCACATCCACCTACCGGGTAAGAGTGGCCCATTTTCTGTTTTGTCCAGCCTTGAGCTAAGAATGGAATTTACAATTTGAAACATTTGAAAAACGCTTTTAACTTTAGGACCAGATTTCCTAATTTTCTGCTATAAAGTAAACCATGTAGAACCCAGGGGAAAGGCTAGAGAGGCAAGGGGGAAAGTTCTGTCTCACTTCTGGGAAGAAATGAGTATGACTAGAACTGGAAGCTCCTACTTAAGGGAATTAGGCAATTCTCACACTAAGTATTTGTTACAGTTTGCAAGTGATTTTTCTTATGTCGTAAGCGTATGTGGGTGTGTGAGTGTGGCACTTTGACTGAGAATGTCTCCCCCCCCCCCAACAAGCTTGTGTGTTAAACACTTAATACTCAATTGGTTGAATTTTTGATTAGGAGGTGTGACCTTGTTGAAAGAGTTGTGCTGGTGGTGGTGGCCTGTGAGGTTTCAAAAGCCCACACCATTCCCACTTAGCACTGGGACCTCCCGAAGTTACCAATATCTAACAATGATAACGTTTCCATTAAACTTAAGACACATTCTCCAAAAGACCCACTGGGTTCCAGGTTCCAGGATACAAAGTCAGACTTTACAGTTGGATGAGCAAGTAGAAAAACATACTCTCTAAGCTTGTTTTGTGCTATCAAAAGAGGAGGCCATATGACCCAACAATTGAATACTTGTAGGCGAGCCTGCACAAAGTACCATTCACATAGTTCGATGTGGACATGACGCTACTCTCATTCACTGATGAGTGGTAAGTACCAGGTGACAATTCTACACTACTTTAATTCACCTACCAAAGTGAAATGAGGCTCTCTGTGCCTCCCTATGGATGAGTTGAGAGAAACAAAACAAACACAAAAGGTCATGGATTGTATGATCCCATTCAAACAAAACATCCAGAAGAGCTCAATCCACAGTGGCAGGAAGCAAACCCATTGTCAGAGTCCACGAGAAGAGCAAAACAGAGGATGCTGAACTGGAGTCAGGATTCCTTTTGACAACATAATGATATTTTGGAGTAAGAGGTGGTGGTTACATAACACTGTAGATGTATTAATGCCATTGAACTGCAAACTTATAGTCTGGAAGGGGTCAGGGTGAAGTTCGAACTCAGGCTGACTTAGTTCCAACTGTGATCCTAGCCCTATCTATCCTTAGCTTGAACTTAAGCATCTTCACCAGCTGCTGTCTCCTAGGACCTTCCAGACATCCTTTCCTCTCTGTCTGCCTGGAGGACCTGTAGGCTTCTTCTTTTCTCCCTCTCCCTCTCCCTCTCCCTCTCCCTCTCCCTCTCCCTCTTTGGTTTTTGGTTTTTTGAGAGAGGGTTTCTCTGGATAGCCCTGGCTGTCCTGGAATTCACTCTGTAGACCAGGCTGGCCTCGAACTCAGAAATCCACCTGCCTCTGCCTCCCAAGTGCTGGGGTTAAAGGCGTGCGCCACCATGCCCGGCACTCACCTCTTCTTTAGCCGTCACAGATGAGCTTGTTTGGATGAATCTTCTTTTCTCTTCTACTCACTTCCTTGCTTTCAACACACAGCTGCCTCCACTTTGTCTGCTGTTATGCCCAAAGAACCCTAATGGCAGTCTCTCCTTTCTGTCCTCAATCCCTTTCCGGTTTTTCTCTCTAAGGATTCTCCAGTGAGGCCTTCATCCACGTCTCCACCACAAGGCCCTCATTCAGGCCTCCAAGGACCCTCACCGCCCTGATGTCCTGTCATGGCTTATACTCAATTCTCACCTCACCCATTAGCTGCACTTCACACCACTCTTCTTGGTGAGCCAGACACGGTCAATTCCTGTCTTCTCTGCTTTCCTTCTTCTGCAACCTTCTCTACCACTTCTACCCCATTCTCTGTGATTGGAGGTACCCCCTCCCCAGAGTGTACCCCGACTTTCTCCTCTTTCTTGTCTCACTTCCTCAGTGCCATTCAGTAGTTCCAAGTATGATCTGAATACTAAGAAATTGGCCGGGCTGGAGAGATGGCTCAGTGGTTAAGAGCACCGACTGCTCTTTCAGAGGTCCTGAATTCAATT
This sequence comes from Mus pahari, assembly GCF_900095145.1. Taxonomy (NCBI): domain Eukaryota; kingdom Metazoa; phylum Chordata; class Mammalia; order Rodentia; family Muridae; genus Mus; species Mus pahari. Next base: position 70,247,942 of record NC_034600.1, on the reverse strand, counting down.
CCCAGCAACCTCGTGGTGGCTCACAACCATCTGTAAGGGGATAAGATGCCCTCATCTGGCGTACAGATGAGGAATACACTGTGTCTGAAGACAGTGACAGTGTACTCATAAATAAAATAAATTTTAAAATCTTTTAAAAAAGAAACCAGCTGATCTCAATTTGAGCTTTGTGTTGTCATGCAACAATGTTTTTAGTAACTTGTTTAAAGGCACATGCAATGCGTGTTTTAACCACAGCAGCCTAAATATCCTAATGCTACTTGTTTAAAAACCAATGTGATGCTTTGGTAGAATTTGCACAAGTGGTCACAAATTCTGTCTGTCCTGCATTCAAGTCCTTGAAATGTGATAGTCAAGAAACTTTGCGGTTTTTTATCTCCCTCCTCTCTGCTAACCTGAACATCCTCTGCATGACTGAAACGGACAGGAACTCATCAACACCGAGAGACGTCCTCTACTGACTCTGTCACCAGCAGTTGAGTAAATACAAATGCGGGGCTGAATCACACAGCAGTAGAAGCACACATTGGAGTCTGACCCAACCTACTGACTTTCACAATTGTGAGCTAAACAGAGGATTTCCACGTGATGTCCTACACATTGAGACACACTGCAAGGCAGCAGAAGAACCGATGAACGATAAATATCTTTACTCCCCTTTCAGCTCATTTGTTTAATTAGATTTTAAAATGTTGTGGTGCAATTATATACATTATCTTGTTTTATAATTTGAATTAGAAGCAAATTAACTTTTAAAGTATTGTGATTCCCCAGTCTCATGGATAGGGGAATCTTCCGTTGCTTTTTATTATGTTATCCTTGGGAACTATGTTTAGTTTTAAAAAAAAAAACCAAAAATCTTGTATTTTCATGAGCCGAAAGCAAAAGAGCTACAAAGCAAACCCCCATAGTTAGGGATTATGACAGCTGTTTTTTTTTTTTTTTTTTTTTTTTTTTTTTTTTTTTTTTTTTTTGATGTCTTTTAATCTATATACACTTCAAATGAAGGAAAAAAATATCAAAGCCACAAGGAAGGAAAAAAAAGAAGAAGAAGAACGTACTTTATCCCATCACACATCACTCCCTGCCTGCCTAAACATGCCACCCCAAAATGGTGAAATGTTTAAAATTAAAAAGTAGCTTCTTATTCACCCAAGAAAAAACTTTCTAAAGATTGCTAATGTTCTTTGAGACAATGTTTGAACAGAATGTACTTTAGAATGTCTATTATCCCGTGGGAAACTTAGAGTCCTATGGCAGGTAACGGTGGGACAGACACACTTACATTATAAACGGTATAATGCAAGCATAATTTTGGACATTAAAAGTGTGTTTTCCTGGCAACATACACAATAGCTCTCAGGACCATAAGGAAGACAAATTTACGAATAAGACACACGCACGCACACACACATACACACACACACACACGTACACANACACACACACACACACACACATGCACACACACACGCACACACACACCAGCCAGTTGCTTTTAAGCACCTACAATGTAGTAAACTAACCCTGCCCTAGACTACCCATGATTTTACAAAGTTCCAGTGGCTTTCTATGGGTCTTTGCAATGACGAGCCCCTCCCCCCATCCCCCACTAAAGCAGAGTATCTGCCTCTAACTCCTGCCTTTCATCTCTATTACAGTTAGAAACAAAAATAATTTTAAAAAAAAAAACGTCACTTTTCTTTTGAAGTTTAAAACAATTTGTTTTGGCTAGTGTTGAGGTTTTTTTTTTTTTTTGAAATGCCAACACTCCCTCCAAAGAAAACTAGTTTTACAAGAAACACAAAATACCTACTTGTTCTATATTGTATTAGTGTAGCATAGACAATAACTGTGACAGTGTGTGTATGCATGGGTGATATGTCAGTGAATAAATGAAAGTCTTCCATCAGGATGACATGCTCATGCTACCTTTTAACAATGGAACTAAGCGACATCCTACAGTGGCTCAGAGGCTCAGGCAACAGCACCCACTACTAAGTGCGATCTGTCTGTTAGCAGCCAACTACCTTATCTTGAGAGCCTGCCTTCCTCTACTTTGTCCTTTGCGCAGGTGTTACACTGATCTCAGTTTAACCTTATTCTTTTCAAAACATGAGTTGTGACAAAAGAATTCTTACTAACCCCAAGACCCAGGTTACTTCAATAGATTTATAACCATCTCTTTCAAAAATAAGGCTGTTTTAACAATTGTAAAAATGATGTGAATCACAAATCTGAGTGTAAATGAAACGAAAATTATTTCAATGGGCAGGTAGGTGCTTGTATGCTTTTGCCTAATGGCCACTTTCTACATAAATATAGACATTCTTCATAAAATGTCACTCATTCAAAGAAGAACACCCACCGTTGGTCTAGATGTTACTTTCTCAGAACCTGGAGATGGAGGTACACTTACTTGTAATAGGGTCTGTGACCTATGACCTCATTGTGTTCTCTCTCTCTCTCTCTTTCTCTCTCTCTCTCTCCATGTTGGGGCTTAGGAAATATCTTTAGGGATTTAGGAGCCAATCTTTCTCTGCCCTCTGCTCCCCAATCTTTCTTCACCATCCCACCCCAAGGTAAGCCAGAAATGTGAATTCTTCTTTTCCTTTGGAAGCCATAACAACCTGAGTCCCCTTTCCCCTAAAGCCCTTCCCTGACCTCTCCCTGTCTTTGAGCTGGTTGCAAAAAAAACTCTGTCTCGTATGACTACTATTCTCGAAGAGATTTATCTAACCTTCAGGAAGAAGGGAAGCTGCACAGGGAGGCGGAGGAGAATCTAAGCAGATAAAGCCTTGCTGGCTTCCTATTCAATCCTTCAGACCCTTTCTGTCCTGTTCTGCCCGTATACCTGCCCTCTGCTCAGTTAAGGCATGAGCTATGACAAGTCACTCTGGTCAACAGGAAGACTCTAGTGTTGTGAAAAACTGGAACTGGATAGCTATGTTACACCATCTGTTTACCTGGCTTCCTGTTTGGTGTGCTGGACATGCCTACTCAGTTACGACTCCCTCTCCTGACCCTTTGTCCTCTCGGGGGGGAAAAGTCAATGAACTTTTTCTCATTGTGATCTACAGAGATGGCAGATCTGATCTGTGTGGGTCTTGGCTGTGCTTAACAAAATCTAACACATCTGAAAGGTTTGGGAAGCCATCAGGTGACTTGAGGCAGTAGACATTTTTAAAAAGAATTATTTATCATTTTTGTGTGTGTGGGGGGGGGCTCCCGTGATCCTGTGGAGGTCAGAAGAGGAAGTTGTCCTGTGAGTGGAGTTACAGGGACTTGTGAGCCACCGTGTAGCTGGTGGGAGCCAAACCAGGTCCTCTGCACACTCGGTCTGCACTCCTAGGTGCTGAGCCGTCTCTCCAGTCCCAAGGCAATAGACGTTTGAAAAAGCAGATTGCCGACCTCGCAGGGGTCAGAGCTTCTCATACAGTGATTCGTGTTGTGAGGGTTTTCAGAGTTTCCTCTGGGCCCTTGGGACCCAAGACCGCAAGAAGTTTTTTTTTTTTGTTGTCTTTTTTTTTTTTTCAGGAAGAGCAAGATCTACTAATCCAGTGCTTCCCTGTAATCTGTCTGCATTTTCTCTAGTTTTGTTTATTCTAGGTAGCTAGCCACAGAACACATAAATGCATGGGAACTCACCCACTACTGCATACCCATGCACGAAGGATGCAGCTGAATTGGGAAGTATTTACTGAGGGCCTGCTGTGGCAAAGGCATGGGTTTCCGTCCTGGATGTGATGGCTCTCTTGTCTTCCCTGTAGTGAGTCCAGCTCCCTTTGAGACTACATGTGCTTGCATTAACACACAAAGGCCACGAGTCTACCAGTCACAACAAAAGTGAGTTAAATATCCTATATTTCAGGGTGTAAACGATAATTTAGGGGGCACTCCTGCTGGATTCAGTGTGGCTTTATTTTCAGGAGTTCCTGGGAGAACCAAAATCTGCACATTCACATTTACTTCTCTAAAACGGTACAGTGTGTGCCTCTCACCTACACACATCCTCTCATACCTGCTAAATCATCTCCAGGTTGCACGTGACTCCTAGTCCAATATAAAATGCTACGTATTAATATAGTCACTGTAGGATATTATATATGGAATAAAAATAAATGTAAAAGCAAGCCTGTACAACTCAGAACAGGCAATTTACTTCTCTGTGTTCTCAATCTGTGGATGCTGTGTGAACAGTAAGGTTGCAGATAGGCATTTGCTGGGATGATGTAACGCTGTAACTTGTGAGGCATTTGCTAAAATGACATAGGAGTTAACTTTGAACCAGTTTGAGGTCATCGTTATCTAGTTTTACTTATTGATTGACTTCCAGGTACGTTAATCATTACAGTAGCTCTTGTTGGAGATTGCTTCTAGTGCTTTGACTCAATCGGGAATCCGTGTGTCCAAATGCTCAAGGTCCTTGTCACCAATTGGTTTTTGATCAATCAATAAAGATGCCAACAGCTAATGGATGGGCATGGGGCGGGTGGTGGGCACAGAGTGGGACCCTTAGAGTTGTATGGGCAGAGTGCAGAGAGGAACATCAGAATCGCCATGACTCCAGGTAGAAGGATGGGATGCAGGAGTAGCAATAGTAGTGACCACTGGCCACTTCCCAGTTGGGCCTGCGGTAACAAGGGAAGGTTTAGGAGTGCTCAGCCTTTGAGTTAGCCAAGGCATTTTAAAAATGTGCTACTGTGTGTCTTTCATTCGCAGATCCAAAGATAGTTCCTGGGTATGTGTGGCCCGCCAGGAGCCAAAATGATGTAGCAAAAACTCACTGTTATAGCTAGAATTAGTTACCTATGGGAGTAAGTGGACTTTCTTGAGATTCAATAGCCGTTTCTGACACTCGTTTTCTTTAAGATTCTTAGTAGGTCAATAGATAGTTTAAGCTTTAACTGATCTAGAGGAGAAGTTGTGAGTCTCCTTCTTGTGTGTGTGTGTGTGTGTGTGTGTGTGTGTGTGTGTGTGTGTCACTATTACAAAGCAGCAGTGACTGATCCACTGCATGCAAGCCTCCTTGATGTATGCTTAAGCCTGTATTTCCAGAGACCAGCAGCGAGGAGAGGCATGGGCAGGTGGAGAAAAGGCCAAGGTCTCCATGTGCAGCGAAGTAGAGAAACTAAGTTTTAATAGGTGTCTTTCCTGAAGAGAGCATTACTGTCCTCCATATGATACTGTGCCTTTCACAGCCTGACAAATGAAAGAAGAATACCCATGGAAGGAGTTACAGAGACAAAGTTTGGAGCTAAGATGAAAGGATGGACCACCCAGAGACTGCCCCACCCAGGGGTCCATCCCATCATCAGTCACCAAACACAGACACTATTGCATATTCCAGCAAGATTTTGCTGACAGTACCCTGATATAGCTGTCTCCTGTGAGGCTTTGCCAATACCTGGCAAATACAGAAGTGGATGCTCACAGTCATCTATAGGATGGAACACAGGGGCCTCAATGGAGGAGCTAGAGAAAGTACCCAAGGAGCTGAAGGGGTCTGCAACCCTGTAGGTAGAACAACAATATGAACTAACCAGTACCCCCAGAGCTCATGTCTCTAGCTGCATATGTAGCAGAGGATGGCCTAGTCAGCCATCATTGGGAAGAGAG
>NC_034600.1:70236915-70240512 GCF_900095145.1 Mus pahari | reverse complement strand
AGCAGAAGGTGTAGCCCAGATTAAAGGTGTGTGCCACCACACCTTTATTTCTATAGTGAGATAGTGATGTGCGTCTTTAATCCCAGCACTCAGGAGACAGAGGCAGGCAGATCTCTGAGTTCGAGACCAGCCTGGTCTACAGAACAAATTCCAGGACAGCCTGGAACAGACAGAGAGACCCTGTCTCAAACAAAACAAACAAAACAAAACAAAATGATGAGACAAAAAAAGGATAAAGAGGTCCTTGCCTCTGAGGCAGCTGATATCCGAGGCAGAGCTGAGGTCTAGAGCCAACCCAGCAGCTCCTCTCCAGGTCTAGGTTACACACACCCAGCAAGCAGGCCCCGAGTTTCCTGACTCAGTGGGAACCTGTCTTTCTCCTTTGGCATCACTCAGAGATTTTCACCCAGATTTGCTCAAACTATACCATGTCTGGGGGGTTCCTCCCTAGTTCATGCCTTTCTCTATGTCCCTCTGCTTGGCTTATGGGGAGCCTCCTGTCCTTTTCATTGTGGGGACTTTTCCATTAACCTTCTACAGCTCTGTAGGCCTCAGGCAGGGACTCTACTTTTCTGTTTAAATCCATTCAAGTGAAGGTGGCTCCTTTTCCTACACAAACCTGGGAGAGGAATCAAGATTGCCTTCAATCTCTTCTCTGTGCCTGGATATAGCTCCATTTCTCCTGTGAGAAAAATCCTCTTGGTTTTGAGTCATGTTGCCCACTTGTGTGATCTTACCCTGCTACCCATTAAAGGATTTCTGCTGTCTGCTGGACTTCGGATTGCTCACCTAGCAGAAAGCCTTGGGGACTTGGTTCATGATCTCTGTGACCTTTAAGGCCAACTGGACATCCATGTAGACAATGCACACATAGTCTCTGACGCTTCTTTATCTCAGAGCCATCAGCATTTGTGTCCACTTCACTGTATGTATGTATGTATGTATGTATATTACTCAAGCTTTGGCTCATGACTTCAGTTCACAGTTCTGCCTAGTGGCTTAGGCTCATGGTGAGGCAGTTCACTACAGCAATGGTGTGTTTCAGAAGAAAGCTAATCAACTTGTGGAGGCCAGAAAGCAGAAGTGGTGGTGTGGTGGTGTATAAAGTAGAGCCCCCAAAGCCACACCCGGGATGATATACTTCTTCCAACTCCATCTCCCAAAGTCTTTAGGATCGCTCAATAACCTATTAAGGAATGAATTCACAAATAGGTTAATCTGTTCATGAGGTCTGAGCCACCATGACCCAATGACTTCTTAAAGGACCTGCTGTAGAACCCTGCTGCTTGGAGACTATTGGCTGTGTACCAGCCCCTAGTTAAGTGCTTTCTTTTATGAGAAAGATTGCCTTGGTCATGGTGTCTCTTTACAGCCATAAAACAGTGATTAAGATACTGTCCAGTTTTCTAAGCTATCTTCTCTTCCCAGGGTTATAGAATTAATCTCCCCATTGGTTTATTGTGCTATCTCTGAGCTCCTTTATTCCATCTCCGAGCTGTTCAAAACAAAAAACAAAACAAAAAAAAAACCTATGACTGTAGTCATTGGTGGATGTTTCCATCCTCTGCCTACCTTTAAAATTCTTAAAAACCTCCCAGGGATCATATGGGATGACCTGGCCTGGCTTGTAAGGTCCTACCTGGTTTGGGACAACTGTGCCTCTGGCTTCATCTTTTACCACAACTTAACTCACTGGTTGTGTGCTAACCACAAAAGCTGTGGTCCTGGGACATTCAGTATTCCCAGGTCAACGACTCCTTACTTTGTATAGTTAATCCTGATCTGGTTAAAGATAGTTGATTGTCCTCAGTGTACTAGAGACGTACTCTGTTAAAAAAAAAAAAAAAACAAAAAACTCTTGGTATTCTCCACCTATCACTGAGCAGAGCTCCTGAACAGAGCATTTGAGTTATAAGCTGCACAAATTCAGGGACTCTGCTCGCCAAATGGCACATGTAATTAGTATAATTAAACCCCCTGATCCTGCTTTTAAACTGGTTTTCTTCTCTTTCCTCTCAGGGATCATGGGGATCTGGGAAAGGCCCGTAAGGTCTAAGGATGTAATGATTGGATTTTGTGAAGCTGGAAAACTGTGCTCACTCAGGTGGGATGACGTGAGGACAAGGACAAACGGACTCAGATGTTTGAGTGTGATACAGTGGCTTAAGAAACAAATTCAGGCAATGTCCTGGGATTAAGTGGCGTATATGGGACAGAGGGTGTTGGCTGGGATTGGGAGTTGGCAGACAGCATGTGAGCAGGAAGAGAGAAGAAACAGCCCACCACTTACGCAGGAATAACCGAAGCACAGAGCTGGCTTTGTAAGTAGAGTAGCGGCGGCTCCTCCATGCCTTCATGTAACTGCAGTGGGGATTTCTAGAGCTGATCTCCCAGAGGTCTTTGCAGCGGTGCACAGCCTAGGGAGCCAGTGCCAGTGTTCGGTTTCTTCCTCTGTATCACTCTGTCAGAGCTTCATCAGTTCTTGGGCTGTATCTTTGGAGCTTAAATCACCAGTATTTTATCTGGCATCTGGCCCACGATGACTCCTCCACCCCTCCCTGGCCAGCAGGAGAAAAGGAAGGAAAGTTTACCTATAGATTACACAGCCGTGCCGGACCCGCCAGGGGCACTTGCCAAGGGCCTGGCATTTTCTATAGACTGATCTTAAATCATGTGATTCTATCCTAAGCTTGGGTAGGATAAAATCACAGAGGAGAGCACAGACGCAGTGTGAGGTAACCTGCCAGAGGCGACTCAGCTCAGGAGAGAGCCCTGCAGCCTGCCATCCTGCTCTCCCCATCTCCTGGGCCCGCTGTTTTAATCTGCAGAAGGCCGAGGATTTAAAATTTGGTTCCTGTGCAGTTTGTGTCTAGGACACAGCCCATCTCAGTGAGTTTCTTTTTAACTGTTTTCCCTTTTAAGAGATTTTTGTGTGTCGGAAAGCCCCGTTTGTTTGTAACGATAACCTCCAAGAATTCCCTCAGTCCCGGTGGGTCTCCTTCAGGGCGACATTCCACTTCACTTCGCCTGGCCAGCACTAGCTCTTGCTAGTTTCTTCCCTCTGACCGGGGGAGGTTTCTCACTGCACATTTCATCCTTTCCTCTAGGTATTGCTTTGGAAGAGTGAGGTTTGATAGACCTGATTTGGGGGTAACAGTTTTCAAAGATTTAGCGTAAGACACGCCCCCCCACCCCCACTTCGTTTGTTTTAAGAACAGGGTATAATTTAATTTTCTTCAGCTATGCTTATTTCTTCGTTGCCTTTTGTGAATTGGGCAATTTTATGTTTGTTTCTCCTTTGCCATCTTAGCCCCAGAGTTGAATATTTGTATTTGGTCCAGAAACACTCAGTTTGAGTCTCCTTCTTACTTAGCTGTACTTCCCTAACCTATGGTGAGAGCAGAATGACAGAGTAACCAAGGAGGGGTCTGAAGCCTTTTGGTGAAAAACAAAGGAATTCACACCTGGCTTGCATTTCCTGAGGGTCTCACAGGCACTAATGTTTTCTCTAGATCCCCAGCAGACTTCTACACACACACACACACACACACACACACACACACACACACAGAGAGAGAGAGAGAGAGAGAGAGAGAG
>NC_034600.1:70204002-70236885 GCF_900095145.1 Mus pahari | reverse complement strand
AGAGAGAGAGAGAGAGAGAGAGAGAGAGAGAGAGAGAGAGAGATTTTATGGAGTGCAATTAATAAATGAGAGCTTTGATTTTTTTTTTTTCAATTCTTGCTTTGAGAGAGAGAAAACAGGCATTGTGTCAACAAGCAGGACCAACATGCAATTCCTTCTCAGATTTACATCTTGAATACTATTTAGTTTTTTTAAAAAAATAATCTTTTTTTTTTCTCCACTCCGGTCTCTCCTAATTCTATGGCTCCTTGGCCTCAGAGCCTGTGAATTTCTCGTGAATGCCTTGTCTTCATAGAGGTATGCAGAATTCTCAGCTTGCCTCTTTTCCCTAAAATTAGAACCGTGTGATGTTACAATAATTTAGACCACACTTAAATGTTCAGGCTGAGAAAGTCCAGTTTCTCTCTCTCTCTCTCCTAACATTCCATTCCATTTGTTTTTCTAAGTGACCGGAAGAGGATGCCGTTGGTCTAGCTTTAGTTTCCAAACTGGGATTGGTAGACTTCCAGCCACGGCATTGGACAGGTTTTTGTTTAGAGGTTACAAAGTCGAAGCAGTTTCCTAAGACCAGGCAAAGCTCTGTCTGAAAGTAAGACTTTGTAGTAGCAATGGGTGAGCCTCAGTGGCTGGGGTTCGAATCAAATGTGTTTTAGTCCCCATGTCCACAAAGCATTTACATGTGTGAGGCCCCACGCCTTAATTCTTAGTTTGGGGATGTGGTCCCTGAGTTAGCTTTCTAGAATTGCTATAGCTGAATATGACATATTGGTGATGGTGGGGGGGGTGCTTAAAATGAAAATTCTTATAGTTGTGAATGCTGCAAACCACAATCAAATGTGTCCATAAGATTAGTCTCCTCTGAGCTGGCCCTCTCTATTTTAGATTCCTGTCTTCTTCTGTGTCCTTACATGGGCTCTCACCTCTTTCTTAGCATTCTCTTGTGGTGAGAAGACCAGTTATAGCAGATTAACGTCCTGCCTGAGGCTGTATTAGATTAAATTCCTTCTTTAAAAGCCCTGATCTCCGAATATAGTTAATCAGGGATTCTGGGGGCTAAATTTTTTTTTTTAACATCTCAATTGTAGAGACATCCAATTCAGTCCATAACAGCATACAATCACATGTGGGTACATGTCCCTCTTTCAGTGCTTGTGAGTGTGTGTGTATATGTGTATTAACCCCTAGTTTTGTGTGTGTGTGTGTGTGTGTATTAACCCCTAGTTGTGTGTGTATTAACCCCTAGTTGTGTATGTGTGTATATGTGTGTGTATGTGTGTATGTATGTGTGTATGTGTGTGTATGTATGTGTATATGTGTGTGTATGTGTATGTATTAACCCCTAGTTGTGTGTGTGTATTAACCCCTAGTTGTATATGTATTAACCTCTAGCTGTGTGTGTGTTTATATGTGTGTGTGTATTAACCCCTAGTTGTGTGTGTGTATGTGTGTATTAACCCCTAGGTGTGTGTGTGTGTGTGTGTGTGTGTGTGTATGTTTGTATTAACCCCTAGGTGTGTGTATGTGTGTATTAACCCCTAGGTGTGTGTGTGTGCGTGTGTGTATGTGTGTATTAACTCCTAGGTGCGCGCGCGCGCGCGCGCGTGTGTGTGTGTGTGTGTGTGTATTAACCCCTAGGTGTGCGTGAGTGTGTGTGTGTGTGTGTATTAACCCCCTAGTTGTGTGTGTGTGTATTAACCCCTAGGTGTGTGTGTGCGTGTGTATGTGCATGTGTGTGTGTGTGTGTATTAACCCCTAGGTATGTGTGTGTGTATTAACCCCTAGGTGTGTGTGTGTGTGTGTGTGTGTGTGTGTGTATTAACCCCTAGGTGTGCGTGTGTGTGTGCGTGTGTGTGTATTAACCCCTAGGTGTGCATGTGTGTGTGTGTGTGTGTGTGTGTATTAACCCCTAGGTGTGCGCGTGTGTGTGTGTGTGTGTGTGTGTGTGTGTGTGTGTGTGTATTAACCCCTAGGTGTGTGTGTGTATTAACCCCTAGGTGTGTGTGTGTGTGCGCGTGTGTGTGTGCGTGTGTGTATGTGTGTATTAACCCCTAGGTGTGCATGTGTGTGTATGTGTGCGTGTGTGTGTGTATGTGTGCGCGTGCGCACGCGTGTGCGTGTGCGTGTATTAACCCCTAGTTGCTACTTGGGCCTAAACTTCAGATCATCTGGAAGTGTTAGCTTTCAGCACTGTAACAGAATACTTGAGATAATCATTCTATGAAGAGAGAAGATTTGTTTTCTCTTAGTGTTTTGGAGGCTCTTGTCTGTGACTTGTTGTTTGGTCCATTGATGAAGTAGCATATGATCCCATATAATTATGAGAATGCATGTTAGCACATCCTGAGCCAGGAAGCAACGATGTAGAATGGAACCAAAGTTCACAGTCCCACTTACAGCTGTACTCCCAGCGACTTAAGAAACCCTGAGAGGGGCTCTGCAGAAGTTCTAAACTCCTTTAATGGGTCATTGGGGGTATTCAATATCCAAACTACAGCAGTGACTCAACTCAGTGTGGATTGTTAATAACAAGCCCTCTGCAGCAGATGGGAGCAAATGGAGAGATCCACAGTCAGACATTACACAGAGATGCTAGAACTTGGAACGCTCAGCCCTAAATGGGATGTCACCATCAAATCTTTCTGATCAGGGAAAAGAGTTCAGGGCTCCCCATGGAAGACAAGTGTAAGAGCCATAGGGGACGGAGGACACCAAGAAGACAAGGCCCTCTAAACCAATATGATGGAAGCTTGTATGACCTTCCAGAGACCGATGCAGCCCGCACAGGGTCTGCGTTCCAGAGACTGATGCAGTACACACAGGGTCTGCGTTCCAGAGATTGATGCAGCATGCACAGGGTCTGTGTGGGCCGACACCAGGCCCTCTGTGTTTCTAGTGTGGCTTCCAGTGTAGTGTGTTAATGGTATCCTGAGTGTGGGAACCATTGGGTTCTCATTCTTGTGCCTTCTCTTGGGTCCTTTCCTTCTGTCGGTTTGTCTTATCTGACTTTGATTTAATAGTGTTGTTTTATCTTATTGTATATTATTTATTTATTTTAATGACTGAATGGAAACCTAGCCAATAGGGTAAAGGTTAACAATTGACCTGTCATTTATATCTGCTGGGAGAGGGAAAGTCAGTTTTTGCCAGTGGAATGAGGACACTGGGTATATTAATGACTCCAAGATGGGCCTCATATTCAGGAGTAGTTCATCAACATAATGGAATCCACAAGTTTGCTTTTTGCATGCTTTTATTTGGTTACAGTTTGGTGGGTTTTTGTTTTTGTTTTGGATATTATTTTGTTTTCTTGGGATTGAGGAATCTATTGTATTGGTTTTTCATTTTGTTTTGCTTTAAAAAAGAACTTGAGGTTGGGTGGATAGTGAGGGCGAGAGGATCTGGAAGGACTTGGGAGAGGAGAAGAATATGATGAAATATATTTAAATTTAATTTTTTAATAATAAAATATATAATAGGAAACAAACATCGAAATAAGTAAAGGCAGAGGGATTGATACTCAAGCTAATACCACAAAAGCCGGACTGTTTTAACCACATGAAAACACTAAAAATATATAAATTAATCTTACTATATACCAAATATAAGAATCATGTGTGCTGTTGGATAATAGTTTTGATCAACAGTTGTAGAATATTAGCTTACCTGTCTTTCTGTTCTATTGTTGTGAGGAGACATCATGATCAGGGTAACTTTTAAAAGAAAGTGTTCAAGGGCTTGCTTATAGAGGGTTAGTCCATTATCATCATGATGGGCTATGTGGCAGCAGGCAGGCAGGCATTGGGATGGAGAAGTAGCTGAGAACTTATATTTGACCCAAAATTGCTGAGAGAGAGAGAGAGAGAGCCTGGCATGGACTTTAGAAAGCTTAAAGCCCACCTCTAGTGATACACCTCCTCCAAGATGGCCACACCTCCTAGTCCTTCCGGAACAGTTCCACTAACTGGGGACCGAGCACTCAAATGTATGAGCTCATGAGGGCCATTCTCATTCAAACCACCACATTCCCGTCATGATTACCTAAATTCTTAGTGTTCATTAAATAGTTAAAACTTACCAAGTAATGTGTTTTTTTTAATTACACATTTTTATTAAATATTTTCTTTATTTGCATTTCAAATGTTATTCCCTTTCCTGTTTTCCCCAAGCAATGTGTTAATATTTGTTACTCCTTTTAAAACAAGCACTCTGCTTAACTAAGGGTACAGATGGGGTAACTTCTGTCCTGGAATCATTTGCCGTTTAGTCTGTCAACCAGGTGGAGATCCAGATACAGTGGAGTCACGTACAGAGTAAGCCCAACGTCAACAGGGTATTCCCACCCTTGTCTGAGATCTATATTAGATCTGCTCAAATCTCCCGGCCAGGAGACCACAGAAGGTCAACGCCATTGTCAAATTTCCTGCGCGTACCTGTCATGGTTGCTAAGTTCGGCTTTCATCCTCCAGTGTCTGCTGAACTTTTGTCCCCCACTCTGTCTCGCAGCTGTTCTTCTTCTTGGATTCACCCCAAAGTTACATGATAACCCTGATTATTTGTTCCTTCTAATAAAATACACTGCACACACAAGGGACTTGAGCAACGGCTCAAGTTAAGGATGCTTCCTGTACTTGCAGGCGACCCGGGTTCTGTTTCTAGTACCTATGTGGTCTCCCACAAACATCTGTAATTCCAGTTCCTTGGGATCCGAAGCCCTCTTCTGGCCTCTTAGGCCGAACTCAGGCATGTGAACTCATGCAGAACCCACATGTGCACACATGGATCAGCTGAATGGGGTATGACGTTGCTAGTCATCTGACGACCAGGAAGGTTATGTCACGGAGGTGTAGAGAATTTAATCCAAAATTGAGAGATGGAAACAGAGAAGTGTCTCGGGCATAAAGCTTCCTGATCACAGGCTTGGAGACTTGAGCTCACAAGGTAGAGGAGAGAAGCTCCTCTTAGGAGCTGCCCTCTGTCCTCCATGACATACCAGCACTCACAGACACACCTACAACATAAGTCAGTAAGAAAATAACGGACTCTCCCATTCCTTAAGACATTACGTGGATGTCCTCACCTTTTCTCTTTCACTTCCTCACTTTTTTGAGAACTATTTGTGACCCTGCCCCCCTTCCTGACTTCTCCGCCCTCCTCTTCCTCCATCACTCCATCCAACTACCTACCAGTGACCAAAAGTAACTGCCAATTACCCAGAAACCTTTCATGAACTAAAGCGATTCTATCTTGTTGGCTGCTACCACGCCCCACCCTTTACCCAAACATAAACCCATTTCTGGGAACTGGTGGGAATAATAGTGAGTTTCCTTAACTGGGTTGGCAAGCAAACACACAAACGGAAAACTAGCACCTGCCTAAGAGAGATTTGCATCAGTCCTTCAAAAATTTAGGGAGGCTGTGACTTTGTAGGTTTGGGTCACGGAGGGAAGTGACTTTTAACCTGGGTCTCAAAAGATAGAGGAGAGATTAATATGTGTTTATAATTTCAAGACAAGATAATCATATTTTGGAGTTTGTTTTAGTCGGGGTTTGTATTCCTGCACAAAACATCATGACCAAGAAGCAAGTTGGGGAGGAAAGGGTTGATTCAGCTTACACTTCCACATTGCTGTTCATCACCAAAGGAAGTCAGGACAGAAACTCACACAGGGCAGGAACCTGGAGGCAGGAGCTGATGCAGGGGCCATGGAGGGATGCTGCTTACTGGCTTGCTTCCCCTGGCTTGCTCAGCTTGCTTTCTTATAGAACCCAGGACTCCCAGCCCAGGGATGACACCACCATCATGGGCTCTCCCACCCTTGATCACTAATTGAGAAAATGCCTTACAGCTGGATCTCATGGAGGCATTTCCTCAAGGGAGGCTCCTTTCTCTGTGAAAACTCCAGCTTGTGTCAAGTTGACACATAAAACCAGCCAGTACAGAGTTATAGACCTTTTTGATGCTTACAAAAGCATGAGCTGGTTTGATGGTATAAAATCACCATCGTTGACTGGGAGTAATCATGGAGGCTGAACATTCTTGTGGAGGATAACCGGGGTTATAACTCTTACTGGCGAACATGGAGGTGGGCAGGGGAAACAGACCTAATTACTGAAGCAAGGAATGCTGGGAGCCTGGGTAGTTAGCCGCAGAGGGAAAGGGTAGACTGAAGAGACTTCTCTGTGGTGGGGTGGGAAGGGGGTGGTCGGTGCCCGTGGGCGTGACCGAGAGGCCAGCCGAGCGTACTTGGGAGGTGCAGTGAGGGGAGCAGAGCCTGCTGGTGCCATTGATGGGGAGGCGGCCGCAGATGAGCAGCAGGAACTGAACCATGGAAATGAAGTGCCACGGCACATGTTGGGGTGCAGGTGGGATCTGTTTGGATTTAGGAGTGATAGACCTCTCCAGCTGGGGCTGGTTAAGAGCTACCCATTTCCCATCTGTCCGATGACAGGACTCCCCCTTCCCAAATTCATGTCTTCCTCTTCACTCCCTTCCTCCTCCTCCTCCTCCTCCTCCTCCTCCTCCTCCTCCATAAATCACTGACTCTAATTAGTACTTCCCAAAGGCTTGTGGGTGTAGGGCCAGCCACTGGGAGCATGTGCAACTTACCCAGGACCAAAAATAATTGCCAATTACCCAGAAGCCTTCTTCTGCCTTATTTTATTTTATTTTTATTTTTTTAACCTAGGTTCTGGTGATCCAGCTCGAGTTCAAAGCAA
The DNA here is from genome assembly GCF_900095145.1 of Mus pahari. Classification (NCBI taxonomy): domain Eukaryota; kingdom Metazoa; phylum Chordata; class Mammalia; order Rodentia; family Muridae; genus Mus; species Mus pahari. The sequence continues at coordinate 70,230,168 of NC_034600.1, read as the reverse complement.
ACAAGCACTTTATTCGATGCTCTGTCTCCGTAGCTCAAGAGCTTGTCATTTTTTCTGTGTGTACACATTGACGGGTATGTACATGCACATGTGTGTGCATGACTTGCGTGTGAAGGACAGAGGTTAGTCCACCTCAGGCGTGATTCCTAACCGGCCATCCATTTTATTTTTGTAGGTGCGTCCATGTGTTTGTGTATGTGTGTATGGTGTGTGCACATGTTGGCGTGCAGGTCGATGTGGGTGCACATCTGTGCACAAGCACATGGAGGCCAGAAGTTGGCTTCTGTGCCTTCCTTAATTGCCCTTCTCCACCTTACTTTTTGATACCGCATCTCACTGAACCCAGAGTTCATCAATCCTGCTAGGCTGGCTAACGAGCTTCAGAGGTCTGCTCCTCTCTAACCACCTCCCACCCCCACACACCCCCGCCCCCGTGCAGCTTTTTGCATGGCTGCAGGAGAATCTGTGAGGCAGGGACTCTCAGTCGCATGGTACACATCAAGAAGCAGAGGATGGCTGACCCAGGAGCCAGGGACCCGACTGTTTCTGTGCCCCGCTATGCCCAGCTTCTGCTGTGTGTTCCGGATAGTGAATGTGGGTCCTCATGTTTGAACTGCAAGCATTTTACTGAGTAAAGCTCTCTCTGAAGCCATGCATCTGTTTATCTCTGTGTATATATGTTTATCTCTGTAACCAGGTCTGAGGCCCTGTGGGCAAAACCAGAAATCTGGAGTGGCACTGTTCTTATTTCAGAGTAAAAACTGAAGACCACAATTGCTGGAGATCAGAGGGGATCTTAGTTATGATCTCTTATTATTTCAGAAATGTTAATGTGGTGGCTGTTTTGAATGGGGGTCTCCCAAGTTGCAAAGGAGACTTGTATCCCCAAATGATGAGAGGAAATAAAAGAGAAAATGGAGTGCATGTGTGTTCTTTGATTTTAAAAAGATAATAGGAAAGATGTTAACTTTGCTGGGTTTTGATACATGCCTTGAAATTAGAGGGTACACATAGATAATTTATAAATAAACATCGTTCAGGAAATGCCGGCTCAGAAGTATTTGAATGATAAGGACACGTGAGCCAAGAAGGGTTGAGTTTACTGGAGTTTCAGATGCAGAAGCTGGAAGGCTAGATAGAGGCAGGTGGGGTTCCCAATAATGGGGGTGTGGGGGTGGAGGGCAGCAAGCCCCGAGATTAGGAGGGTGGACAGGGATGACATTTAAGAAGGAGATTACAGAAGCGTTCATGAGAGATGGGTTGTAAGTGAGCCTTTGATGGAGCCCTTACTCCTTTATGAAAAACTTCATGTCCTACACGTTCTCAAAACTGCCACTTTTTCCTGTTGCTGCAATGCACTTCACCTGGCAGATGTTCTCTCTCTCTCTCTCTCTCTCTGAGTGTGTGTGTGTGTGTGTGAGAGAGAGAGATTGGGATTCAGCATTTCATATGGAAGAGTTTTTTTATTCATGTTGTGCTCGGTAGGAAATTCAATACAAACAGTATGTTGGCCACAACATATTTAATACCCACTAATTCTTTACTCAAATATTGGATGGAATTCATATGTAAAACACAAAAGACTCACTTGTTAAGAGTAGCGTTTGTAAAACCATGAGTGTGCGTAATGAGGAGCAACAATTGCTGCCCAGTGGAATCCTAGGTTGCAAGTGAGAAAAGTTACCTCCGATGAGTTCCCCCGAACTCTTGAGACAACATGTGAAGAGACACCACTTCCTATGTGGCTTGTTGGAAATTATTCTTGAAGGTAGATGTTTGCTCTCGTAGCTAAGTAGTTTATGGTCTTTGAAACCTATGAACTGATAAAATGTTATCAAAATCCTTTATTGTCCCTCTTTCAGTCTGTCTTAGCTATTTATGTTCTTTCTCTTTTTAGTCATTTGAAGCTGTGGCCCCAGTAAGTTAGGAGCTATAATCTAGGTGTTACATTACATGCTTCGCTAGCTCAAAAATAGAAGATGTATTTTTTGTAGGAGAGTGTATTTTTGAACTTTCTTGGAAGAATAAAATAATAATGCATTATTCAATACTAAAGAATATGGGCTCTCGAGGCCAACCTTAGGATTGCAAATCAGTTTGGTAATTACTGGGGTGGGTCATTGGTTGAAGACTGGGATTTGTAATTCATGTGGTAATTAAAGTCGCTGATAAATATTCATAACTGACAAACTACAATCAGAGTAAAAAATTAACCTTAAAAGCTATTTTCTCTTGCCAAAACTGTGAGTCAAAATTAGCCATAAAAAGTTATTTTAAATGCATTTCCTTTGGGACACATTGGAATGCTGACTATTCAACAAACAGAAGCTGTATAAAGAAGCTTTTGGGTCTCATGATCTGGCTGAAGGATTGCAGGAACAACTGCTTATCTCATGAATGGAATTTCCTGTTAATCTTCTTGTAGGCTAATTGTTCATCAGAAGCATAACAAACGTCAACAAATATCAGGCCCGTCTAGCGTTTTTAGTATTTTAAAGACAGACAGCAGAAATAGTTTGGATGTTTAACTTGTTTTGTGACTTCAAAATCAGCAGCAGGGTCTTTGGGTTTTGTCACAGGGACTCCTAGAAGGATTAACTTACTCTGAGGGACAGCTTGGCTTGGAAGCCCTCTCTCCTTTTCTTGTACAACATGTGGCTTAAGAGAGGAAAGAACAACACTGGAACTTCAAACAGTCTCGAGTACCTTTGTTTTGGATGGGCTTCACATACTTTTCATCCCATGTGCATGTGGAAATAAATTTTCTTAGGATAAAAAAAAGAAATGCTTCAAACGGACCCTTAGATTCTTTGGCAAGGACCACAAAGAAAGCTCTTGTCAGATGTGAGTCGCTCTGGGTGGGTGAAGATCTGAGTTAGGAAGTAATAACGTCGCCAGGACATCAAGGTTTGGATCCAAGGTGGAAACGGGCGTCAGTAAAGACTTCCTGGAGCACGGACAGACGGCAGATTTTGAAGAGGCGTTTCCATTTGTTTCTTTCCCCCCAAGGAAGATGAACATTTTGCACTAAGGTGAAAACCCGGGAGCTGATTTAGAAAGTTCCTTGGGAGACTGAGAAATTTTAGCTCAGCAGGCTGTAGCACTAATCACGTCCTACTTGCTTTTCTGGGCTCTAGCAGAGGCAGGTGCCAAAGCCCTGGGAATGGGCTACAGGGCTTCCTTTTCCAGCTTCTCTCTACTTTTCAGGCATAGGTGGAGATGGGATTGTAGCTCCTGGAAACCAGAACTCCCAGTTCCTCATTGGCCTCTTCCCCCAAAGAGGGGGGGGGGGCTACAGGCTGAGCATCCCTAATCTAAAAACATAAAGCTCGTTTCCCGCCTCCGTTGGATGCAAGTAGAAAATTCCTCACCTGACCTCGTGTGATCAATCACACCTAAAAAGCCGATTCCTTAGAACTATCATGTAGAGTCATCTCCAGACTGTGTGTAAAATAGCATGGAACACAAGATAGTGTTGGGTTTACACTCTTCCCGATGATATTTTTGTTATGTGTATGTATCCCCACCTTTGAAGAGATTATCTCGTAGACTGTGCCTCCTACCCAGGCCTTCATAGCTACTGCTAGATGCTGTTGGGATAACACAAGAGGGATTCTCTGTGATGTGTTTCCGCTGCTTTTTTCCCCTTGTTTTTCCCAAATCTATTTTTGTACGGCGTTTACCCACGAAGTCTCCTTTGGATGTCTCTGCTGGATCCCAAGAACTCAAGTTGGTAACGATCCATTCCGTGGCTACCCTCTGTCTCACCTTAGGCAGATGACTGACCCAGCATGCAGCCTGGTATATGAACAGGTTACTATCTGTAAATGACACAATACATGTACACATACCATTTTTCCCAGACTTGTACAGCACAATTGTCTCGGGTATCAACAATATCTCTAAGGATGTAAGAGAACAGAGAATAGAGGAATCCAATGGACATTTCCCCCACTGTGTGATGGTGAGTAAGGTATTTTTTTTTTTCTGTCTACCATGTACCTGAATTAGGAAGGTAGTGTAAGTAAGGTGTTGGCAAACTGTGTAGGGGCTATGTATTTTAGGACACCGTCTATACTTCCAAACCCTCCTAGTTAAGAAGATTAAAGGATTATCAAAGAAAGAAAAGTGTGCAGGATACATGTGTGTGATTGTTAAGCCTGAAATAGTTTCATCTGGCCCTTCAGAAAAACCATCTGCTGATCCTGAATACAGGACTGCAATCAGGAGTAATTCCGGATGCCTGTTATGAATAGCCATTGGCGTTCACAGGAGGGAAGTGTCCATCCTCCACAGGTGGGATCAAAGCAAGCTCTGTGGGTGTGGGAAGAGAGCTGGAGAAGGCCTTATTTCAATACATGGAAACAGAGCAAGGGAGAGAGAGAGAGAGAGAGAGAGAGAGAGACAGAGACAGAGACAGAGAGAGACAGAGAGAGACAGAGACAGAGAGAGACAGAGACAGAGACACAGAGAGAGAGAGACAGAGACAGAGACAGAGACACAGAGAGACACAGAGAGACAGAGCAATTACTGCCTTTTACCCCTTAACTCTCCACACACTGGGAAGCTTTGAAAATATATTAATATCACTTCCTAAATGTGAAAATAAATGAAAAAGAGAAAAAAACCCACACAATTGCATACCAAACTAGAAACGTTGTATGGAGAAAGAATTAAGTGTATTTTGAACTCAGCACTCCAACTGTAATTCCCTTCTTGTGTAGGATAGAAGGGGACCCCCCCAACACACACACACACACACACACACACACACACACACACACACACACCTACTGCCTAACAACAGGAAGTTGGCCCCGTGACTGTGAAATCGACGTATCTGTGTTTGGACGAAGAGCTAATGACTAAACTTGTTAATTTTATTAAGAACCAAATTTCTGGTGTAAAGAAAGAGTGACACAAACAAAAATCAAAGGTGGAGGCAAGGAACCATCCAGCCTCCTTCCTAGGCTTAAAGGCCATCTTGTGGTAATGACAAACTTACTTCACTCCTGTTTATGATTAAACCTGTCTCTCAAGGACTGGGCTATGCCCCACCTATAAGTAACCTTAACTACAAATCATGTTCCAGCAATGACAGTCGTGTCTTTGTTTCAAAAAGTTAATAACCATCTTGCAACCCTACCTTTGTTGATATGGCTACCTCGTTATGACGACATTGCCTTTATTTTTGGAGCATCTAACTTGTTATGCTTATGTTCCTGTTACCCCACCTATTGTGCCCGACAAAGCCTCCATTTGGAAGCCCCATGCCCTGAGCTATAAAAGCCTTCTCTTCCTCATATACAGTGCTGACCTCTTGAACTTTATCTTAGGGGGAGACAGCCCATGTACACACAACACACACACAACACACACACACACACACACACACACACACACACACACACACACAACCAACTTGTTTTAGTTAATTGCTTGCTTTAATTAATTTGGCCATGATGATTTAAGTCTGTGATCTTTCTCCTCCCATCTTTGCTTTGGGATTAACAGTACGAGGTTAACATTAGTTGGAAATAGTAATGTGATTTCATGATGTAAACATATGTGCACATCCTAGTTTTTATTTGTGTGTGTGTGTGTGTGTGTGTGTGTGTGTGTGTGTAGTGAAAGATTCTAAAAGTCATGATGCCCCAGCAGCTGTAGGACATCAGAAGCTAACATTTGCTTCTAAACAGGCCCCTGGGGGGGATTGGCTACTTTTCAGCTGTGTTCTGGCAAATTCAAGGTGAGAGTGGAAATCTCACAGGGCCAGCAAACAATAGTGCCAAAAGCCAACAAGGCCGTGACAGGCCTGAAGGATTAGAATGCTGTTTCTCAGGAAGCAAATTTAGGAGAATCTGGCCAGTAAAATGAGAGTTGTTATCAGTTGAAAATATAGGATAAAAATTTCAAAATCTTCTATTAGGAAGAAAGAAAAGGAAAGGAAAGGAAAGGAAAGGAAAGGGAAAAGAAAAGAAAAAAGAAAAGAAAAAAGAAAAGAAAAGAAAAGAAAAGAAAAGAAAAGAAAAGAAAAGAAAAGAAAAGAAAAGAAGGAAGGGAAAACAGGAAACACAAAACAAGCTGCTTTCTGTTCCTGGACATAACTGTTGTAAATCTCTGTGAATCAGAAAGATAGGAAGACTGAGCAGCCTGTGTGCCTGTGTACATAACTCTGTGTTGAGAATGTGTGTACTTCACAAGAGAACGCCAACGGACACAGAGAAAGGTTGAACGATGTAAAAATCACCTACACAGTTCATAAATGCAGAGGGAGTGGAGAGAGGACAACGAGATGACCAGCAAATCTGTTAAGACTTTACCTAGGAGAAATGAGGACTTACATTCACATGGGTGAATGTAACACATTCAGGGTTCTTGAGAACATTTCTATGATTTTATTCATAACCAATAACACTGTGGTGTGTGTGTATGTGTGTGTGTGTGTGTGTGTGTGTGTGTGGTGTATGTGCATGGATGTGGATGTGTGTGTTCATGGATGTGGGTGTGTGCATGGATGTGTGGATATGTGTGTGTGTGCATGAATGTGTGGATGTGTGTGTGTGTGTGTGTGTGGTGTTTGTGCATGTATGTGGATGTGTGTGTTCATGGATGTGGGTGTGTGCATGGATGTGTGGATATGTATGTGTGTGCATGAATGTGTAGATTGTGTGTGTGGGCATGGATGTGGATGTGTGTGTGTGTGTGTGTGTGTGTCTACATGTGAGTGTAGGGACCCTCAGAGTCCAGAAGAGGATTTAGAACCCTGAGATCTGGAGTTACAGACAGTTAGCTGCCTCATGTGGGTTCTGGAACCTGAACTTGGGTCCTCTGCAAGAGGAGTACATGCATTTAACTGCTAAACCATCTCTTTAGTATTCTTATATTAATCATCTCTTTAGTATTCTTATGAATATTTTTTAAAGCCAGTGTAATAAAAATATTAAAAATGAGAGAACAATAGAAAATTATGTTTAAAAAACTTATAGGAGTTTCAACTGTGTGCTAGGCAATTATGAAATGGTGGTGATGTTTTCTTCCATGCGATAATGAAACTGTGAACTCTCAATAACAACACACTTATTCTTGGATAGTCCTGTGCTGAAGTACTCAGGGATCAAATGTCATACTTACAAAGCATTTTCAACATTTTCAAATAGTCTATCTATCTATCTATCATTAATTGGGGAGAGCAAATTTTCTTTTAGGATCTTGTATTTTTTAAATTTTAAAATATTTTTAAAAAACACTTATTTGTGTATTTCACATATGTGTGTGCATTTGGAGAAGAGAGAAAGAGAGAGAGAGAGAGAGAGAGAGAGAGAGAGAGAGAGAGAGAGAGAGAGAGAGAGAGAGAGAGAGAGAATGCAAAACCAGAATAAGTAGTTGGGTGTTCTTTATTACCTACCTCCTATCCCCTTAAGGCAGATCTTTCCCTGAACCCAAGGGTCATGTTTTCACAGCTAGGCTGGCAGCTAACAAGGTCCTCACTTGGAGCTAGAGTTACAGGTGAGCACAGGATGCCCCATTTGCTATGTCAGTGCTGGGACCAGAATTCCCATTCTCATGATTGCCCATTGAGGGCATCTTAAATGCTGAGCCACGGCTCCAGCCCGTTGGCCTCCTTTGAAAGAATTGGCCCTGTATTAACATTTGGCAGAACTACAGTCACATCTCATCTGTGATTTGTAGGGCAGTGGTTAAATTTATGGGTTCTGGAAATATAGTGCTTATGTTTGTATCTTGACAACTCCCCTAATAAACTTGGGCAAGTCGGTTATGTGACTGCTCTTGGGTTGAGCCTTAGCTATACCACAGGAGCCGCAGTCCAGGGTTACTGTGAGAATCAAGGAGTCAATATCCAGAGTGCCTGAGACAATAACTGACTTATTAGCCAGTATCCTGTAAGCCTTAGCTGTTAGTAGCATCAATTTGATATTGACTGATCTATAACATTCTTTGACAAACCAACCCCAGCATGCTCTATGGTTTGCAATTGATTCAGGAAAGAAGAATCAGTGGCTTGACTCTCAAGGTCCTGATAAATGTTCTTCCTAGTGATTTTCAAGGTGTGGTTGGTTCCCCCAAAGAGCAGAATCAGTGTTCCTCAGGAACTTGGTAGAAATGTAAATCTACACATAAAGATTTAGTAAGTCAGAGACTATGCAGATGAGGGACAGCTTGTGCTGTGTTGCTAACGGTCAGCTGCGTGCTTTTTTGGGAACAGCTGCCCCACACTTCTGATTGGTTGAAGTTCTCAAGGCAGGACGGATTTCAAGACACCAACATCATATCACTAAGAGCGATGGTTCTGAGATGGCGGGAACATTCTGCTCAAGAGTCCCCACTACTCTGTATTCTTTCTTTTTATTTTGGAGACACGGTTTCTTTGTGTAATCCAGGCTATCCTGGAACTCACTATGAATCCCAGGCTGGCCTTGAACTCATAATCCTCCTGATCCTGCCTCCTGAGTGCTAAGTGGTGCTCCCGTTGCTATATTTTGCAGGCAGATCTATAATTCTTCCATGGAGCGTTGGCATGTGACAGACCGTGCCTCACAGTGATTAGGTGAGGCAGAAAATGTTTTTTTATTGCTAAGTTTTATAGGGTGATCATAAAATGGCCAACATCAGCTCGGTAACTTAAAGAATCTTATTACCACATTAGGTTGAGGTCCAGCGTGCAGTCAGGAAAAGGGATCACCTTCCCGCTTTAGCTACTAAAACAGATGCGTGGAAGGGATGTTAATGTCTTACTGATGTCCCTCCCAACCGCACAGGTCAGCTGGTTTCGGGTATAGAGAAGCCAGTATGGTAGAGAAGCCGTTTTGGTAAACGTTTAAGTCCAGTTTTCTGGCTTTCTCTTTTGCAGACGATGTTCACAGCTATGACTCTCACAAGCATTGTCTTTAATTAAGCTTGACGTGATTAACTGAGTAAGAGAAAAGCTGAGCTTCCCATGTAACTTTCTTGGTTTGTGGTTGAGTAGCCTTTTTTAGGGGGGAGGGGGTGGGCGTCAAGGCAGCACCTCATGCAGGGACCATGTCGTAGAACAAAGCTGCTCACCTGTGGCAGCTCAAATCGCAGACAAAAGACTGGGATCTCGTGATGTCCCTGACGGTCAGACTGTCAATTTACACACTTGTACACACAAAGACTCACCTATTAAAGGTGCCACCACTTCCCAGTGGTACCGTGGACTGGGGACATGGACCTTTGAGTGACATTCCAGATATGAGCTATAGCACTTGTCTTCTCTGTTGTTTCCTCATTGTTGATTTCTGACTCCCAGGCTACCGTCTCTTCTGGTTTGTGCACGCGTCCATTTCTCACTCTGCCCAGATACCACAGGAGAGTGTGGCATCAGAGAGGCCGTTCCTCCTCCAGCTCCATGAGTGAACTCTGACTACAGTTCTGTTCACCTCAGTGTTTTGTCATGGTGACTGTAAGTCCATATTGTCTAACATCCGTGACACCAGCTTTCTGAACTCACTGGGCCCTTAACATGTGGCCTTTGTGACTGAGCAATTATTTTCGCTCACTTTAAAATAGAAATGTCAGGCTACAGAGAGATGACCTGGCAGACAAGAAGAATACTGGCTTATGCAAAGAACCCAGGTTCAGTTCCCAGCACCTGTATGGCAGCTCACAAGCATCTGTAACATCAGTTCCAGGGTTTCTGACACACTCCCTCTTCTGCTTTGCAGTGACACTGCACATATGTGGTACATATATGCAGGCAAAACATCTACACACATGAGATAAAAATAAATATTTATTAAAAATCTTCATTGTGCACACATACACACATACCCACACCCACACCCACACAATCTTGTAAAATAGAAAATCCTTCGTATGGCTGGTGGCCATGATGTTAGGTAGCACAGAGAATCTAAACGAGTGGTTCTCAACATGTGAGTCGTGACCCCTTTGGGGGGCGTTGTTGAACAACCCTTTCACAGGGGGTGACAAAGACCATCAGAAAACAAGGATATTTATACTATGGGTTACAACGGTAGCAAACTTACAGTTATGCGGAAGAAATGGAAATAAATTTATGGTTGGGCCAGCACAACATGAGGAATTGTTTTAAAGGGTCACAGCGTTAGGAAGGTGGAGAACCACTGGTCTAAACCATGATGGTTGCACCAGCTTGGAAGTCAGCATCTGAAACAGTCTAGATGATCCAACAGTGAGGGGTGGAGAGCTAGGAAAAAGCATTTCTCTGTTGAAAGAGAGAGATGCCCAGAAAGATAAAAACTCAGGCCACCATTATTTCATGCGAGCTCTATTCTGTGCCTTCCTGTGTTCCTGTGTGTACCCACTGTCATGGGCCACATGAAAGGTTGCTGCCTTGGGACTGTCTTGTAATACTGAGCTGAAGTTATAAATAAGTAAAGATGGTGAGAACTAACATTTGCAAGGTACTTATTCTGTGCCAGGTTCTGGACAAGCACTTAGATGACTTAGCCAACTTAATGCTAATAGCAAGGACACAAGGGAGGTCTTGTTATTCTGTCTAATTGACAGAGGAGCGGCTGAGGCTGGGGTTGGTAGATAACTTGTGGGGTCTTCAGAATCCAGGAGAATGGGACTTAAACTCAGGGAGATGTGGCCAAGGCTCTGCTTGATTTTGTCATAGCATCGCTGTCCTTCTAGGCAGGGATGACTGCAGAGAGCTGCAAAGCCCTGGGTTCACCTGTCTCTAGATTCCTTGTTAACATGAGATAAGCATTGGTCTAATGTTTGAAGCCACATTAGGTCACATCTGTCTCCTGTGCTTGTAGCCTCAAACATCCTCAATGATATGGACATTTCGACAGTGGAAACTTCCTCTTAGTACCTGAGTGACTCAGCTGATTCGCTGTAGCTTGTGGGTCAGGCACCATCTCAACATCAAAGGAGGAACAGCCATCTCAGGCTGGGGCCAGCAATGGATGTTGCAGTTCCAAATGGTGGAACCCCCAAGAGGATTCTGTTGGTGTCTTACTCCAGCAAGGTCCAGCCACTCCTTAGCATCAGCTCATTTATCTCAAATTGGGAAAACAAACTTCTTCTAAAAGTGCTGAGAATAACATGCTCAGCGGAACGGCCTGGCTTTGGCAACATCTGTAAGCAGATGCTGTGTTCAGTCGTTCACTCATTCTTATCATACAGTCAGCGTCTGGACTTCCACTGTACCCCAACTGTCTTTTGTCAGCATTTCAGATGACCTCATGTGTTTCACTGATAAATTGAGTTTGACATCTAGACTCACCAAAGTTTGGAAATAGATGACTATTCAGTCCAGAGGCAGGTAAACATGGACCAAGGGGATGATGTTGAGAGCCCTTGCTCAATAGGATGGGATGCAGTGAGTTACCATGGGACTGCCTCTCACAGGAAGCAGTTGTAGAAAATCATTTCCCTCTTCACAGCTGCCAGGGTTCTTTCCTGGGCCAAGGGGTGGTGGTGGGGACCCTTCCTTCATCCATTTCAGTCTCCTTCTTTCCTGGTGTTCCTGTTACCTGAGGTGTAGACAACATGTTACTGTCAGAGTCGCTGCTGGCCCTCACAGCCCGTTATCAATACAGTTGGCTTGCCCCCTCATCCTCAGTGGACCAATTGAGAACTACTGTAATAGCGAAAGGCAGAGAAGGGAGGTTGAATCAGTACAGCCACACTGAGGAGAGGAAGGAAGAGGTCTAGTGACTCCTTGCACTCATCGCCAGTGTCCTGACTTGAGGCTTAGGTTTAGGTAGAGAGTGAGAGCTATGCATAGCTAAAAAGTTCTGGTCAGAACACACCCACAACCATCACTGTTTCAGCTTCATTACCCTGAAAGGTGGTCTGATGACTTGTCTCTTCCAGGGAGACAAGCTCTTTCTTAGCACCGGGCTTCAGCCTTTTCCTCCTGCCAGCACAGGGAAATTTCAGTCTCTCGGGGCCAATCACACAATGGTCTGATAGTGGAAGTGTTTTTAAAAATATCTTTACTCCTGCCAGGATGTCACATTTGGCGTGGGCTCACATGGGGCCAGAGCTGCAATGGTACAATGAGGACTTAACTGCAGAGGAAGGGAGGATGGGTATGAGCATCAGAGAGTCCCTGGGACAATGCCTGGGTGACAGTCAGCACAATCGCCATTCTTCCCGTCACCTGCTCAGAGGTACAGAGCACATACTGTATACAAAACACGGGGATACAATGATAGGGCAATTCTTCCTGGGTGACAAAGCAAATAGGTTGAGCATCTCTCTAGAGTTTTATTTGCAAGTTTTTCTCAGCGTGTCTAAGTCTCAGCATCACTTTCATCTTGAAGCTCCAAGACATCGCAGCTCCATCCCTCCCAGGAGAACATGAAGACTAGCATCAAGTAACTTTCTCTTGGGATGTGAGCGATGACCAAATCAATTCTCAAACCCTCAGCAACTCACCAGCCCCCCTGAGTCACCTGATGTCAGAGCCTGGAGGTTTGTCACAGAGTCTCTGTCTTCCTTGTGTCAGGAGCCCCCACATGGTAGGAAAAGGAGGACTACCCGAATCCTGCAAGAGCCTCCCAGTTAGCCTTTGAAGTACAGGAGCCTGGGATCAAAGGAAATATTTTCTTGGACTCAGTGTTTGTCCTTGATCTGCTACAAACCTTAATTTAATTAGCAACATAAACTTTGCAAAGACATCGTTTTCCTAACTTGCTTTAACTGATGCCATTTCTTTTAGTTCTAAGTAGTTTGGGCCAAATATGGGAGCGATATGAAAGAACACTATAGACTATGTGATACTTCTGTCATGACTATTTTCAGTGGTACTCACCCAAATCTGTATGCCTGTCATGCTTCCATGAGTAATGAGTGGTGGTGGGAAATATTTTGGATTCAGCTATTGACTCCTGTTCCAGAAAGGCAAGCTTCCCAGATTCCTTGATGCTTGAAAAGATAGATAGTATTTTTGGAAGGAGTGTGCTAACATTGTGATGTGGTCTTTAAATCAGGCATTCTACAAGTATTAACACATTCAATCATTACTGGGGTATGTGACACAGGTGTTTCTTTTCTAGGTCATGGAAGAAATTTAATGGATTTGACATGTTCACATGACCTGGATTTTAATCTATGAGAGTAGAGGCCAAGTCCTGTTATGGTTCAGTGGGTCCTGGTGCCTCCGGACCTTGGGGAGACCTCCAGGCTCCTTTACTTTAGAACTGAAGAAAAAAATTATCCTGGAACTTAATGTCTCTGCAGACCCACACACTCAAGTTGTGGTCTCTGGGGAGGGTGGCCTTTGTCCTTACACTTATGAGAAAGTGTGTGTGTGCGCGTGCATGTGTGTGTGTGTGTGTGTGTGTGTGTGTGCGCGCTTATGATGTGTAGCCCGTTATGTGTTTATTGTATTTACTTCTCAGTGTGTGTGTACCCATGTCTCAGTCACTTTTTGTTGTTGTGCTAAGGCACCATGACCAATTCAACTTATAGAAGAAGGAGTTTATTGGCTCTTACAGTCTCAGAGGGTGAGTCCATGACCATCACGGTTTGGAACATGGCAGCAGGCAGGCAGGCATGGTGCTGAGCAGTAGCTGAGAGTTTATATGTTGAGACAACAATCATGAGGCAGAGAAAGAAAGAGAGAGGGGGGGGAGTTCACTTTGTATATGTCTATCTTCCCAGGGTCTGCATTCATTGCAGAGACCCATCTGCCATAAGCAATTGCTTTAGGATGGATTCCCTGTGGAGATGGTGACATTGCTGGCCCAGATTTCATTGGCCCTGGCCAATGTCTTGTAGGACCTGTGTTTGCAGTTGTAGACGTGGACAGTAATTTGGGTTGGTCATTTGAGTTCATCGGATCCCACAATGGGTGGTTTCATGCCACCAGTAACAAATGACATGGTAAGGTCAGGAGCTAAAATTGGAGCCCACTGCTGTCTTTTCCACTTTCCTTTTCACTTTCTAGCAACCCCCTGAGATTCTGTAAGATACTGCTAGCATGAATGGTAATGCGTTCTTTTTCAGTCAGGGCATGCTCTTAACACAAGACAACAAAGGGGAGAAAAATAGTGAGGGAAGAGGGCAGGAGGAGGAACAAGAAGAGGAGAAAGGGGAGAAGAAGAAGGAAGAGGAGGAGTGGAAGGAGAGGAGGGGAGGAGGAGGAAGAGGAGGAGGAGGAGGAGGTAGAAGAGGAAGGGAGGAGGAGAAGCAGAGGAGAACCTTGTTCTTCAGTAACAAAACCTTTAATGTACAGGCTGATATCTGATCCGTGCCTCCAAAGGCCAGTTCTACTATCTTAGGCTCCCCTAGAATTGTCTTTCTTGATATATAAAAACAAACAAACAAACAAAGAATCAAACTATAAAAATAAAAAGAAAAATAAAAACCTCACAGGGCTCTTTTCTTTGAGTAGTCTGCAGTGTGTGTACGATCCCCAGAGTCGGCTGGAGTTTTCTGAAATCTGTAGACCACGTGTTTTCCTCCCTCTGCCCCTCCCATCCCCTCCACTGCCACCGTTTCTTTAGCTGGGAAATTTCTAAGCTTCTTACTAGAATTTGGTGCGTGAGGTTAAAAACCCCAATAAATAAAATGGGATCTTGGCACAAATAATCCGTTTTGTTTTTAGAGTCACATTCAGAACGAGCTACATTGAAATAGATTGCCTGGTAATGAGGCTCCTAATCGTTTCTCTGAAATCTTAATTGAAATGATTGCTCTAGAGGAATTTTGCCAAACGAATACCATGCAATTTGTAATAAGAAACAATTCCAGTGTGGGTTAGGGTGTCAGAACAGCATGGTGGGCACAGGGGATGTGCTCTAGCTGGCAACAAACTTCCCTCCCTCCCTCCCTCCCTCCCTCCCTCCCTCCCTCCTCTCCTCTCCTCTCCTTCTTTTCTTTCTTCTCTTTCATCACTTTCTTCCTTTCCACATCTACTAAATACAGTTATCACACTGAGCGGATGTTACTGTCTGTTGAATCTTGACACCGAAAGCAGACACGATCGTAGTCTCCTTCATTCTGTTGTATGTGCTTGACATTTTCAATAATAATTAATAATGACGATTTGTCAGGGTCATAAGTCTGCTGTAGTGGCTCAGGTGATCTGCACTCCCTATGAAAGCTAGCATGTCCCTGCATCTTCCATAGAGATAGAAAATAACCTACTGCCACTCTTTGAGGTCAAAGCCATCTTACAACTCTGGAACCCCCCTCAGTTTCACAGAGCCACCAGCTAGGAGGGACGCCCCTCCAAATTTAGACAGATTGCTTATGGGGGGGGGATCCTCTCTGCTGTATTTCCCTCGAAAACATCTTCTTCTTTTTAAACCTGGGGCAAGGATGTTCTGGAAAGAAAGACCCCCCCCCCAAAAAAAGCAAAGGACTGGCAAGAGGAAGGATCGATTTATTACAGAGTCAGTGGCGCTAACGTTGCATGGTTGTTCTCAGCTCTAAGGGGCCACCCAGGAGAACTGAATAGAGGAACGGCCTCTAATTACAAAGCCCTTTTCTTGGAGATTCTTTTCCAAAGCCCTCCCCTGGAACCTTCGAACCACTCTCACGCACTAGTTTAGCATGTCCCAGCCTAGCAGGGGCCAGGCATGGCGGGAGTATAAGCTGATGGGGAAAGTCTGTGAGTGAGTGGCTCTCAATTAGAAATCCAACCAAAAAGTGGCAGAGACAAAGTTTGGAGCTAAGATGAAAGGATGGACTATCCAGAGACTGCCCCACCCCGGGGTCCATCCCATAATCAGCCAACAAACGCAGACACTATTGCATATGCCAGCAAGATCTTGCTGAAAGGACACTGATATAGCTATCTCTGTGAGGCTATGCCAATGCCTGGCAAATATAGAAGTGGATGCCCACAGAAATCTATAGGATAGAACACAGAGACCCCAATGGAGGAGCTAGAGAAATTACCCAAGGAACTGAAGGGGTCTGCAACCCTATAGGTGGAACAACAATATGAACTAATCAGTACCCCCCAGAGCTCGTGTCTCTAGCTGCATATGTAGCAGAAGATGGCCTAGTCAGCCATCCTTGGGAAGAGAGGCCCCTTGGTCTTGCAAACTTTATATGCCCCAGTACAGGGGAACACCAGGGCCAAGAGGTGGGAGTGGGTGGGCAGGGGAGCAGGGTGGGGGGAGGGTATAGGGGACATTTGGGACAGCATTTGAAATGTAAATGAAGAAAATATCTAATAGAATAAGTTAAAAAGAAAGAAAGAAAGAAAGAAAAGGAAAGAAAGAAAGAAAGAAAGAAAGAAAGAAAGAAAGAAAGAAAGAAAGAAAAAGAAAGAAATCCAACCAAAGAGGAGGTCGGTCAGGAGACAGAGGAGTGGGCTGAAAGCGGGATCCTGAGATGACCCATGTGGCTGCCCCATACTTCCTTCCTTACCCAGGGGCTATGGATAGGGTTGGAGGCTTTTGAATGTTTCTAATCCCTTGCTACTGCTCTTTGCCGGAGTGCCTTGTCCTATGCATTCCAAATAAGCAGCATGTTTAACCTAATCCCAGCAAACTGTTCTGGTCTGGAGTTTCCAGGGAAAAGAGGAATGCACTCTAGGCAGATTATTTACCCCTCCGGCCTGCACCAGGGTAAGCCTCCTAGAGCAGCTAATTCTCCTGGGTTTTGGCAGCTCCAGGCCACCAGCAGTGGGGATCAGCTTCCTTCTTCCCCAGTCAGTCGGTGGCCCCTACATTCCTCCTCTACCTTACCTTGGTACTCACCCACTGGCCCCCGGAGTGCAGCAGTGTCCTGACGTCTCCAGGGAGAGAGAAACATCAGGACTCTTGAGGGACCCTGAGGGCTGGTGAGTTGTCCTGGGCCTGCAACATTCCTGCCTGCCCTCCCTGAGAAACCCCAGAGTTCCTGTCATTCTTCAGCTGACACTCACTCTGCAGTCTTCCCTGGGTCTTCCTTGGGATGCCTGGCACTCTTGCTCCTGAGCCATCTGTCTTGGGTCTTCGTCCCCTGGGGAGTAACCCCTTCTCTGTCCCCATTTTCCTTGAAGTGCCTTCTGAGAACTCTCTTATTTTTCCTTCACCCACTTTCATCCACTGGGTTGGGTATGTGCGTTATATCAACAACTGGTTTGGAGCAGTGTATATACTCTGTTGAATCTCTGATGCCTTGTGATTTTCCTTGAGTCCCTTCACCCTTGCTATGTGCGGGATTCAGGAAAATAGTTCTTCTCATCTCCAATTCAATTGAGGTGTGTGTGTGTGTGTGTGTGTGTGCGCGCACTGATGCAATTGTGCTATGGTGGTCATGAGGACAATGTTCAGGAGTCATCCCCTTCCTTTCCTTTAAGCAGGCTCTGGGGATCAAACTCAAGTGGTCAGACTTGGTGACAAGAGTCTTTACCTGTGCTGACGTCACCTGACTCCCAAGTCAACTGTGTCTCAGGAGAGTTCCTGCCTTCCTTACTCCGGGAACACGAAGCTCTCTTCTGCTCTCACAACCTCCTAACTCCAGACACAGTGGCTTCTTATCTCGTCCCTTCTCCCTCCTGAGGGGACTTGTGTCCCATCCCTTGCATCCTCTCTTCCTGTGACCTCATCCTGCATCATCTGTCTTGTCAGGGACTTTACTGTCACTGAGATCACTGTGATGCGTCTGTGACTCATCTCGCCCTAGTGATACGTCTATTCTGTGGTTACATCTCCAGCAATTACTCCATTACATGAGACTGTATGGGGCTGAGCCACTCCCTGAAGCTACTTTTCCTGCCCCCCAAGCTCGAGGATGACATGTGGAGAATCTGATAATCTACCACTCATCAGAAGACTAAGCCCTAGGTCATGAATGCCTTTGATCACACAGTCTGAGTTGCATAGGCAGTGTGCTTGCTGGGGGTGGGGGTGGGGGTGGGGTGGGGGTGAGATGACCCTTTTCATGGAGATTTTTACTGTCTGAATTTTATGTTCGGTTTGGATGAGAATTGGCACCAGACCCTGTGAGTTGTGGGGAAACTCAGCATGGATTTGTATTTCCATGTGTGTGTCTTCGATTTCTATTGGATTTTATTCAGCTCTTTTAGAAATGCTTGTATGTTTCAACTCTTCAGAAGCTCACAAGGATAAGAGATTCTGGAGAGAGGGAGATGCTAGGGACGTTGTTCTGGTTTGGGGCCACCCCCTAAGGCAGGGCCCATCTTGGAGACCGAGTGCCATTGGCAGAGGGGACATTGAGCACCTCAGCACAGTGACACATCTAAACAAACCAGCTAATGACTTTCCCATCTCAGGGACAGGCAGAGGCAGGGCAGCAAGGGAGAATATGTAGCTCTGCTTGTGCCCGCTCATTCCAATGGCTCTGAGGTGTGGGATGGCTTTTTCAAAGAATGGAATAGGCAGGGGGAGCAATTCTTGAAGGCGGCAGAACAGGGAAGCATGACAATGTCCTTGGACCATTCTGTTCTGGGATTTACGGCTTCTCAGAAACCAGAGCCGTTTCCCTCTAAGCTGTGTACCTAAACACATTCTAGGAAATACCTTGTTAAAACGGTGACTCTGTCCCCGTGTGATTCATAGCTACAAACCCAGATGGTACAGTCTACTTCACCCACAGGCTCTATGATACAACCTTCAGCTTCTAGGTTGCAGCTGTGATGAAACTAATCGAACCATGCTCTGGGAACCATCCAATGGGGTGTGTGATCCTAAAAGCATAGACAAACAACACCAGGCAGAGGAATTTTTCAGCTCCACTGCCTCTCATGGGACCGCGGTTACATCTGCCTACCGCCCATCCCCCACCAGAGTCCTCAGGAGGCACGCTACCTTGCACAGCCGATCTCCTAAAGACAGCTGGTTATGGGCTGCCATTTGGGAACATTCATTCATTCTTTCTATTTATTAATTTATTTATCTCGAGACAGGATTTCTCTTGGCAGTTAGCTTTGGCTGTTCTGGAACTCACTCTGTGGACCAGGCTGGCCTCAAACTCAAAGATCTGTTTGCCTCTGCTTCTGGAGTGCAGGGATTAAAGGCGTGTGCCATTACCATTGAGCCATTTATTTATTCTTGTAAGTGGTAATTAATAATACAGGGTAACTGTGGCATAGAGGGAGCTGGGAATCCTTTCTTAGGAGTTCTGTAAGATGGGGACTTAAGATAGGAAATTCAATTCTTCTTTGCATCTCAGAGATGTTATCTTTATGTGCTGTTTTCCCTCCCTCCCTCCCTCCCTCCCTCCCTCCCTGTATTTTTTCCTGTATAACAGATTGAACCTGGAGTCACCTGTTTGCTAAGGAACCACTCTGCCCATGACCTATATACACAGTATAAATGCTGTCCTCTTACCTCCTTCTCGCCGACTTAAGAATAGGAAAAAATTACCACAAATACTTTGAGTGACTTGAGGGAGCACAGTGGTTTAAAGCACCCAGCATGCTATGTAGCTTTTAGGTCTTTAAGTCACACGCATGGCTGCAGAAATCACTGAGAGCTGTTGACTGGGAGAGGAAGGAAGCGGAGAAAAGGGGAGACAAGAGCAGAGAGAATGTCCCAGGACCTTGCGTTAATTAAGGGTCTCTTCACAGGGTTCCTCTGTTCCATCGACTTCTTTCTGACTTTGGGGTTAGTGTCCTTAGGCTGCCAGGACAAATACCACAAGCTGGGTGACTTGGACAACAGGGCCCTGTGTTCTCACAGAGCCAAGGGTTAGGAGTCTGGAATCAAGGCCTGGGAAGGGACGTTTCCAGGGGCTTCCATGTTTCCAGGGGCTTCCACGCAATCGCCGGTCAGCACTTTGCTCCTGACTGCTGGGCCATCACCAGTCCTTGGTCTCTCTTGTTTTATAGATATGCCACTCCAGTCTCTGCCATTGTGGCTCCATGGCAGGTCCCCCTATATCTCTAAATGTCCTCTGCTCAGAAAGGCATCAGTCACTCCGGACGGGGACTCTCCCTGATGGCTTCTTTTTAATTTGATTACATCTTTCCAAAGAACATCACACAAGATGGGGAAGTGGGATCTTGACGCAGTTTGAAATGCTATCCTACCCTTAGCTCTGACCAATTGGACAGATATGTTCCCTTGGCCCCAGGCAGTGTGGGGGTTTTCTGTGTGAAGGATGCTTCCGATGGCCGGGAAGCCCAGTGCGCACGAGCACATTGGCTGAGCTTTGTTCAAAATTTCTGTCCTGGCTTCCGTTTGCCTTGTCCCGAGCCCTCGGGTGTTCAACTCCTAGACTAGGATTTTATTTTTAGCCTAATGAATAATTTATGTTTTGAAAATGGCTAATGAAAAAGAAATCAACCACTTTGGGTTGGATCAGAGCCTGAAGATCTAGTCCCTGGCACTCGCTTCGCTTCTCTTCGCATCTATCTGCTTCAGCTAGAGGGAAAGGTGTCTAACTTAACCTTGTCACAAGACCCCTTTCACAAGTGTCCTCCTCAGGGGGCGCACATACGACACATAATGAAATTAAACCTCTGCCACTCCTAAATCTTACTTTCAAGTGTCCACCACTTGCCTACTTTTTCTTGTTTCTGAGTATCAGCAGAAGTGGGGTGGGGGTGGGATGAGGGCGGGAGTAGAGAGGCACAGAGTAGGATGTTTTTTATCGTGCTATTTTGGGCTCGAAGCCTCGTGCGCATTCTTGGGCTGGTTTGGGTTTCCGGGGCACATACACTCTGACCTTAGTTTGGGGCCAATCCTGAGCGCTTGAGTCAGCTACTTTTTAGCAACTGCTGCCAGAAAATGCCCCCCCCCCCGTGAGTGCCTTCTGAAATCGTTTTGCTGTGCTACGTCTGAGAAACAGTGGCATTTCGTTTTCCTTTTTGGCATGTTAATAAAAATGTCGGGTGTAACCCAAATTGGGGGTTTTGAGTTTGTCCTGGAGCTTTTTTAAACTACAGCGCCCTCTAGCGGGAACTTTGTGATATTCATGCTTGTTCTGGTTCATCAAAAAGTCTTTGGTGAAGCTACAATGAAGAACCACAGGGTTCATAAGCCAAAAAGAAAAGGAAGTTTTATGGGTTTTAAAAAAATGTTAGCTATTTTCTTTCATTTTGTCATGTAATTAAAGAGAGTTTCTCCTGAACCAACAACCTATATGGACAAGTATTTGGGAAGAAACTCTTGAATCTCTGGGATGGTACATAGACGTCTCTTCTTTAAAGGTATGTCCTTGCAACCAGAGCCCAGGGGTTTTCTTGTGTAAGGGGATGGTCTAAGAGAAACATCCCCCTGAGTGACAGACTTTGTTTCTTACTGTCCTTGGCTTGTCAAGGGCTCTTATGGGGTAGACTTTCGAGACCCTTAGAACCTGGAGGACTGCTTGGTTAATCCCCACACACCAGCACAGAGCCTTATACAAATCCCCCCAGACAGTCGGAACGTGTTCTACATTCAAGACCTCAAAGGAGAGATCCCACAGCCCCTGTGGAAGGAAATGTACAGATCCCCGGATTCACCGACTCACAGCTGGAAAGGGGATAAAAATCACTTGGCTGGAGTTCCCGTGTTACAAAGTTAATAATCAGCCCCAGAGAGGCAAGGGACAATCTGAGGCACACTGAGATTGTAAGAGTAGTAATGGCTATGAGCCATGCAACCCCTGGCTAGGACACAAGTCTCAGAAGGTAGATACGGCGACCTGGGACTCTATGCATGTCACACCAGATCCTAACACTCTGCGATCCAGGAATGGATAATGTCACCCTGCCCCTCATAGGATAATGGCATTTGAGCGTTTACCTGTCGCGATTTGAATGAAAGTCGGCAATTCTCTTTTTGAGAGTCTTTGCTGGACAGGAGCCCATCACTTCTCTGGTCAAGCCTTCTTTTCCTCAGGCTCACACTCTTTATCCCCTGATGAAAGGTTTAATTAGGCGCAGGGCACTAAGTGCTTGCTGTAAGTGTGGGGAGCTGAGGCGGATTCCCAGAGCCCACGAAAAGTAGGCTATCTGTGATTCCACTGCTTCTAGGGCAGGAGGCAAAGCTGAGATTGGAGGATTCCCAAGAGCTCACAGACCATTCGGCTTCTTGTTGTATGCAACAGGGGACAATGAGAGGAGGCTCTGTCTCAAAGAAGGGGGGGTCAGAACCCTCCATCGAGAACAGTCTTCTCTGACTCACACGTCTACACACGCTTCCCTCCTACACACGAGCATGCGCACACATGTCCACAAACATCACGCATGCATATGCTTACACTCAAGATTAAAAAAAAAAAAAGGAATTAGATTCTGTTGGTCTTCCTGTGGAGCTCCTGAGGGAGGGAGCTGTGTGATGGGGGTGGGGAAGGACTGGGAGGAGAGGGAGGCAGATACTGGGATGCAAAGTGAATGAATGAATGAATGGATGAATGAATGAATGAATGAATGAATAACTACAAAACCCCATAGAAAAGAATGAGAAGGTTTTATCCTAAATATACTTGTTCAGCTTTTCCTACAGTTGACGGCCTTTCACATGCCTGTTTCAGGGAGGCTGCAGTCCGCCATAGTCAATGCAGTACAGCTCTTGGGGTCTGTGTTCTTCTGCCGTGTGCGCAGGCAGCCGCTGTCTTTCAGCTGTTTTGCCTCCTGACCTCCTGCATCAGCTTTTACTGCTGGTTTTGGATCGTGGCAATGTAGAGAGTTGAATGATGGCCCCTCCTTCAAACAATTGTCCCTAATCCGATCTCCAGGATATATGGACATTTCCATATTTGCAGACATATGAATTAAAGTTCTGGTGATGGGGAAAAGACTGATCACTTGTGTGGGACGTGCGTCCATGGCGAATACCCTCAGAAGTACACATGTATGGTGTGAAGAAGGTTGGCTTGATGGATCATGAGCCTAGAAATGATAACAGCTTCTCAGGAGCTAATAAGACGCAAGGAGACATTTCCCCCAGCACAGCCGCACTCACACCTTGACCTCTGGCCTCCAGGCCTGGAGGAAGTGACATTTTTGTTGCTTTCAGCAACCAAGTTGCAGTGACTTATTTGGGCAGCCACAGAAGGCTCACATTCCCTGATATAAGATGGCCAGTCATGATTTGCTTAGTTACTGTTACTTCCAACTGCCAACATTAGAAAATTAGTGTGTGTGTGTGTGTGTGTGTGTGTGNGAGAGAGAGAGAGAGAGAGAGACAGACAGACAGACAGAGAGAGACAGAGAGAGGCAGAGACAGAGAGACAGAGAGAGACAAAGAGAGAGGCAGAGAGAGAGACAGAGAGAGACACACAGAGAGAGAGACAGAGAGAGACAAAGAGAGAGACAAAGAGAGAGAGACAGAGAGAGACAAAGAGAGAGAGACAGAGAGAGACAGAGAGACAGAGAGAGACAGAGAGACAGAGAGAGACAAAGAGAGAGACACAGAGAGAGACAAGGAGAGGCAAAGAGAGAGACAGAGAGACAAAGAGAGGCAGGTTGAGGGAGGGAAAGAAGGGGGATGAAAGTTAGAGGAGCTTGCAGGAATCCAGTCTTTTGCTCCACATGTGGGGCCCGGGGATGGAACTCGTATGTCATGACACTTGGTGGTGGCAAGTGCCTTGACCCTCTTCACCATCTTGCTGCCTCAAGCCTTTCGCCTGACATCTTGACTCACTGACCTCACTCAGGCTAAGTGCATTTCATTTGTGGCGTTTTCATCTGCTCACTGCATTATATTTGTGGCGTTCCAGTCACACGATGGGCTGGCTCGACAACTGTCTCTGTCAATCTGTGTCTAGCACTGGGGACTTGTGGGTTTTTACCAGCCTGCTGAAAAGAAATGGATTTATTTTAGCATCACACATTCTGGAAGAAAACGCTAGGAAAGGCAGAGAATGGAACAGTTTGATGTCTTAGAAGGAATAAGAGTCAAGCGGTGCTTTTGAGCAATGGCACAGACGGACATACCTTTTAAAAGCTAAACAGCTTTATATCCAATCTACAACCACTAAGGATGCTTTGTAAGGTCCCATTGTACAATTCTCGTTTTTGAAGTAAGATGTGGGGCAAGGACTGGCAGACTAGACTGTGGTCCTGTGAAGGAGGCTTTGGAGGCAGTAGGGAGGGAGTGGGGAAGGAGGAAGAGGGGGAGGAAGAGGAGAGGGATGGATTAGGAGGAGGAGAAGTGAGATGGAGGAGGAGGGGGAGGGAGAGGAGGAAGAGGAGGAAAAAGAAATGGAGGAGGAGAGGGAGGAGGTGGAGGAAGAAGAGGAGGAGGATAGAGGAGGAGAAGGGGGAGGAAGGGGAGGGGGGAGGGGGAGGAGGAGGAGGAGGGGGAGGAAGAGGAGGAGGGAATTATGCCAGAGGTGAGCAGGTGCTCCAAGGATGGATGCCCTTGGTGTCTGCCCTCCTCAGGGTTGGAGCTGGGTGGGCATTGTCTGCAGGTCTCTCTGGGTTTGGGAGGGCAAGGAGACAGATTTTCGAAGGAGTTAGTAAGTGGTTCAGAGGGAGACTGTCTGTCCTGGCTGGAATCCAGCTTTACTGATGGGGGGTGGGCAAGGTCTTTATCTTCTCTTGGCTTTCCTTTCTGCTTCCATGAAATGCCTGTACTAGGTTGATTTTCATACAACATTGTGGGCAGGATTTGGGGGGATTTTGTGGGCAGGAACGTTCTGAGGGTGACTCCCGGGCATGGGAGCGATGTCACTCACATAGTTCTGCTTTAAATATCTAATTAGTATGGGACTCCTTAAAATTGAGAAGCTGGAATTCTATCATTTAGGTAACATCCTCTGACTAAGAACCCCAAGACCCCCACTTATACCTGTGCAACCCTGAAAGTAGGGTTTCAAACAGAACTGTGTCCTGTGGGAGAGAGCAAAGAAACCTGCTACTAATTATTGTGTACGCGCTGCCAGTAACTACGCTTAGAGGTGAGGTCAGGGAGCTGTGCCGTGTTGGTAGCTACACTCACAGGTTGGGGAAGTGCACTTTGTGCTATCCTTATATACACTGTCACAGGTCACTGTCCTGTGACCTGGGTAGCTACACTCACAGGTCAGTATGCTGTGGGCTTTTGGTGGCTATAGTCACAGGGACTGTAACAACAAATTGCCCTTCCTTATTAGACAGCAATCCCCTGTCTAATTCTTTGATTCATTCAAGAATTTATTAAATTTATCCAGTGAGTTCAATTCAGAGTCAGACTGATTAACCGAATTTAGTTCATTACATGATGGCACCATTAGAAATATGCATGGGACCTGTCCCTGTGACCCAGTGTCCTTTTCTTAGAGAATTTGGGGCGTAGCGTCCTGTAGCCCCCAAACTTTGTGAAACTCTGTCCTGAGGAGTCCCTTCCGGTAAAGAATAGTGCCAGTGGAACAAAACGAAACCAAAAGACTTGCCAACGTACATATAAACGTGTGTATTATGCTCTGATGCTGCCTTAGAAGTTTTTTTTAACATGGTAAAGGGGAAGTAAGGCTTCTTTTCGGATGTATTGCTAATTAATCAGTGGTTGCCTTGGTCATCAGGTGCCATCAAAAGACACAGTGTGTACTTATGGCAGGGTTCCTCTTTCACAGTAGAATCTCAATGGACTTCACAAATTCCATTTCTGTCATTAAAATTTGTTTGAGGGATTCGAGAGATGGCTCAGAGGTTAAGAGCGCTGGTTGCTTTCTCAGAGGCTCCAGGCTTGATTCTCAGCACCCACATGGAGATTCACAACTGTCTATACCTGTAGTGTTGGGAGACCCAGCATCCCCTTTTGGCCTCTGTAGAGCATGCAGGTATGCGTTCAGGAAAAACACTCATGTGTCTTAGTCAGGGTTTCTATTCCTACACAAACATCATGACCAAGAAACAAGTTGGAGAGGAAAGGGTTTATTCATCTTACACTTTCACATTGCTGTTCATCACTAAGGAAGTCAGAACTGGAACTCACACAGGTCAGGAAGCAGGAGCTGATGCAGAGGTCATGGAGGGATGTTCTTTACTGGCTTGCTTCCCCTGGCTTGCTCAGCTTGCTCTCTTGTAGAACCCAAGACTACCAGAGATGGCACCACCCACAAGGGACCCTTCCCCCTTGATCACTAATTTGAGAAAATGCCTTACAGATGGATCTCATGGAGGCATTTCCCCAACTGAAGCTCCTTTCTCTGTGATAACTCCAGCTTGTGCCAAGTTGATACACAAAACCAGCCAGTACAACATAAAAATGAAAAAAGTTCCCCTAACTCTTTCTAATAACTCTCATTCTCTCTGCCTGGAGAAGAGAGAAGAAGAGAGGAGAGGAGAGGAGAGGAGAGGAGAGGAGA
>NC_034600.1:70201679-70203852 GCF_900095145.1 Mus pahari | reverse complement strand
AGAGAGAGAGAGAGAGAGAGAGAGAGAGAGAGAGAGAGAGAGATATCTAGGTTTTACATATGAGAGAAAGTATGGGAAATGTAACTTTCTGAGTCTGTCTTATTTTCCTTAATAGGATATTCTTCAAATGACATAATTTTATTTTTCTTCATGGCTGAAATCACCTCCACTGTGTCTACATACCACACATTTATTTTGTGTGTGTGTGTGTGTGTGTGTGTGTGTGTGTGTGTGTGTGTGTAGGGTTGGGCACATGTGTCGCCTTGTGCACACAGAGGCATGAGAACGCCCTGGGCGAGTCAGGTCTTTCCTTCTGTCACGTGGGTTCCTGGGATTGAACTCAGGTCTTCAGTCTGATGGTAAGCGCCTTTACCCACTGAGCCATCTTGTTGGCTCTCTGGATTATCAAAAAACTTATAATAGGCATCCTGAGTGGGGTGAGATGGACTCTCCTCCCAGTTCCCCCCATGCCATCCTCCCCCATTACACCCTCCCCTTCTCTTTTGAGAAGGGGAAGCCCCCCTTTGTGTGTCACTACCCCCCCATGGTTCCCCACTATCTTTCCCCCACACCCAATCACTGAGGGATGAGGCCTTCCCTCTCCCACTGAGACTTTCCTCTTGTCTTCTGTATATCATTTTATTTGTTTTATTTCCAAGGATTTCCCCATGCTAATGTTCTGATCGTCTATTAAAGTCTATATATTGATTATTGCAATTCTAACTACCACCTTTCATTGCCCTCTAACAATTATTTCATGCTTTATTGTTCTTGTTTATGAATGAAAAACTCTTTTTCCCCTGCTATCTTGAAGGGACTTGATATCTACCCAACCCTGTGTTTCTAACTCCTCTGGAGGCCATACCTGTTCTAGTTTACTTCAGTTCATTGTCTAGTCAGGGTTAGTGTTCCTGCACAAAACATCATGACCAAGGAGCAAATTGGGGAGGAAAGGGTTTATTCAGCTTACACTTCCACATTGCTGTTCATTACCAAAGGAAGTCAGGACAGGAACTCACACAGGGCAGGAACCTGGAGGCAGGAGCTGATGCAGAGACCATGGAGGGATGCTGCTTACTGGCTTGCTTCCCCTGGCTTGCTCAGCTTGCTTTCTTATAGAACCCAGGACTCCCAGCCCAGGGATGGCACCACCCACAATGGGCTCTCCCACCCTTGATCACTACTTGAGAAAATGCCTTATAGCTGGATCTTATGGAGGCATTTCCTCAAGGGAGGCTCCTTTCTGTGTGAAAACTCCAGCTTGAGTCAAGTTGACACACAAAGCCAGCCAGTACATTCATATTGCACGCTTTCTTTAATACCCATGATTCTTGGCAATTCATTAAGACTAAGGTGCTTAAGAGCAATTTGCAAGCTGTAAGTATGTGGGGAAGTGAGCCAAACCAATTTCATCTAAGAAGCAAATTAACCCTTTCATTAGGGAATGAGGCAAGAGCCAAAGAAGCCTCCAATCTCCTGCTGGGGGTGGGTGCGTTGGTTTCTTTTCTCATTGCTGGATGAAAATATTCAACAAAAGCAACATAAGAAGGAAGATTTCTCTTGGCATAAATAATCTGTCTGCACAGCCAAGTGCAGCAAGTTTGAGTCTTCTGGTCACATTGCATCCAGTCAGAGGGACACGAAGGGGCAGTGTTGCATCTACTCAGAGGGACGGGAGCCCTGGTGTTCAGTTCACTTTTCTTCCTTTTTCTTTCTTTCCTGATTGTAGCATCACGTTTGGAATAGGTGATATCAATTTTCAGTTAACTTGGTCTGGAAACTTCCTTATGAATATGATGATCATTAGTAAATGTCTTAGGTGATTCTAGATTTTTTTTCTTCTACAAATTGATAGTATTAACCACCACAGGGATAGCTCATATTGTAGGACTTGTTATAAATGTCTTTCTGTCCCTAGGCTGTCTCAGCTAAGCCTTCAGTTTCAGGCCCATGCCTCATGCTCTCTCCTTTGGGCTCAGCAGTGACAATTACACCAGTAGTCTGAGTATGTACTCTCGGGCACACATTTCCTATCAAGGTAGGGACGGTGGGGGGGGGGGCTGTAGGTGTTTGTCTCAGCTCAAAGGATCAGGAGTGAATTCCTGTACAGCTTTTAAATCCTGGACTGTGAAAGAGATCTGTGGGGAGAGAGGGAGGGAAAGAGAGAGGGAAA
>NC_034600.1:70187997-70197997 GCF_900095145.1 Mus pahari | reverse complement strand
TGTAAGGTTAAAACAAAGAGACAAACAAGACAATAACAACAGGATGGACAGAGCACCGTGAGACAAAACCCCTCTGCTGAGTTTGTCTCGTGTTGGCCATCTCCCGCTGGTCATGGGCCTGGCCTCACATGTGACTTGTATACCCAGTGATGCTCTAATGGAGAAAGTAATTTCCCCTTTGTCAGTGATCATCAGTTGGCGATGGCGTGTGAGTTAGGGGTATGGGTTTGTGTCTACTCTTCTCAGCGCTGGGAGTCCACTGGCCAGGACCGCTGCTGTGTCTGTGAGTGCTGCCACAGTCTCTGTGAGCCTCTGGCTCTTCCAGTCTTTCTGTCTCCTCTTCCACAGCGTTCTCCGAGCCACGAGGCAAGGAATTTGATGGGGACATCCCATTTAGGGCTGAATATTCCAAGGTCTCTCCCTCTCTGCACGTTGTCCAACTATGAGAGTCCGCGTTTGTTCTCATCGACTGCAGGAGGATGGGAATGCTGGGACTCAGCATTTCTCAAGGGGAAATAATCCATCTACAGAACCACCTTTGATTTTTTTTACATTCCCTGCCGATTTTAGAAGCACATTTCCTTCCTTGTGGTTGCACCTGAGGTCTTGTTGGTCACTAGACATGTCTTAGCGATGTCAATTGCCTTCCAGTTTGTTGGCGTGCTCATAAGAACAACCTTAACTGTATTCAGAATAGGGCAGAAATCAGCCAAGTGTGTGTCTCTGGCATTTCTTGAGTGAGTCTGCCACCTTGTGGCTGTTTGGAAAATCAGCCCAGTAAATGAGTTCTCTCATTTACATGGAAATAGGAAAACATGTCTGAAATAAAGGAGCCAAAGGGGTGGTCACAAACCAATACGGTCTCCACACTATGGAAGCCAATAGCATATATTACACATGTTGAAATGTGATGGGGCAAAACCACTTCTTACTCCCACTGCCTCTGTTCAAGTTATTCTAGTGATGCCCCAAAACTAAGGCAAGAAAGGAAAGAAGCCACCGGGATTAAAAAGGAGGCCAGAAGCAGGTGTACAAACTTTTAATCCACCGCTTGGGAGGGAGAGGCAGGTGGATCTCTGTGAGTGAGCCCCTATCTCTTTCAATTCAGCTGTTTTAGCTCACACTTCTCTCTATGCTGACTGATTCAATTTAACTTCTCTCAGTTCCTTACTGAATTGCTCTGCTTGGCCTCATACTAACTTTGGTAATCTGTTCTAATCTTCCGGTTTCTCCTCCTCATTCTCTGGCTCACTCAGTCTTCACCTGTGTTTGGCTTGTTTCCTCTCTGCAACCTGTGTCTGTACCACTGTCCTGGTGTAACTGCCTTCTCTTCCCTCTCTCTGTGTGCTACACTCTCTGAAGTAGTCTCCCTTTCCTCTCTCTTCTTGTGAGAGGGCAGGCGTATCCTAGTCTGTCAAATCTTTCTCTGATTCATCACTTTGTCTTCCGCCCAATTAGGTACCATTTTCAAACATGGCTGCTTCCTTCTAAAAACCAACTTTACCTTCCTTATTTGGGAATAACAGTGTGAACTAAGGGTGTGTTTATATTCCAGCCAAGGAATTAAAGGTGTATGCTGAGGGGATGTAGGTATTTTGACAAATTCTTAGACTACTCGAGAGACAAGTCCTCTCCCCCCTCCCTTGGTCTATGGTCTCTTCCTTCTCCTAGCATGAAATTCCTGGGGAAATCCTGATTTCTTTGAGGGCCATTGTTCCAGTAGTCTGATAGCCACACCGAGAGACACAAGTGTCTCTTTTGAATGTCTTCATTTCTACAGGTACAGAATGACACCACCCTCAATGGGTAGACATCCCACCTCAGTAGTTCTCCATCAAGATAATACCCTGTCCTGTAGGTGGATGGGTGGGGGAACACCCTCATACAGGTAGGGGAAGGGGGGGATGGGATAGGGGGTTTCCGAAGGGGAGACCTGGAAAGGGGAAACATTTAAAGTGCAAATAAAGAAAATATCCAATCCAAAAAAAAAAAAAAAGATAATACCTTGAAGACATTCTCCGAAGCCCGGCTCTGACAGTCATAGCAACCACCACAGGGGTGCTCGACAAACACAAGTAGGAAGTCACTGGACCAACCGCCGACTAGAGCTTGTTAGTAGCACTTGGCAAGATCCCAAGGCTTAAAGTCCTGAGAGTCCCCTTCTGCAAAAAAACGATGGAACTAAGCTACAATGAGGATGACAGTCCGAGCAGTTTTGAGCTACAGATGGGCAGTGGTTTCTGGGCTGGAGTACAGCAAGGAACATTTACCCATGGGAAGGATGTGATTAAGTAGCTATTCATAATCATCAATCTCTACCTGGCGGGGGGGGGGAGCAGTGGGCTGGGCTTCCTGGACAATATGGACCTTTTCAGTTCTAAATACTGAGCGGTGATCTTTTTCTTTTAAAGCTTTCGAAACATGGTGGCTTGAATTGAGTTTTAGGATCGAACTTGACTCAAGCCTTTGAATGTTCCCCCACAATGCATGAAAGAGTAAGCTCTCATCCTAGACTCTAATTTACACACTGCCATTGGGAATTCAGTGAAGGCAGCTAGAGATAGAGCCGAGGGTGGTTTTTCTGAGCAGGATGTGTCCGGTGTCTTATATCATAAGGGAAGCACTGTGTTACCTGCTATTTAAGAGTCTCCACCCTAAGCATGATGTCGGCTAGGCTTCATCCCTCACTTCCCCGAGCCTGTGTAGCTTTTGCCTCTTCTCATTAGACGGAGTGAGGTTTTCTCTGCTTTCTTTTCTCCCACTTTGCACCGACACAAGCAGCGAATGGAGAGTGGACCAGCACACAGACCATGCAACGTTTCAGTTACTGAGATCATGTGTCCTAAGATTAAAATAAAATAAATCCCAGGAGGGATTGAAAGTCCCCCTTATGGAAATTAGAATTGAGTTCTGATTGTCATTGCCTAGGGCAAACATAATGTTTAGAGTAGATGGAAAAAAAGTAACTGAATGGATTTGACTCTATAAAAGGATCTGTGGCATTTGCCATGTAAGTAGGGAATGGTTTTATGTTATAGAAATACATGCAACTCTATATATGTGTTAAGAGGTCTACAGAGTGTTTTTCTCAGTTATTTGTTGCCTCTAAATAATAAGATAATACACTGGGCTGGAGAGATGGCTCAGCAGTTAAGAGCATTGATTGCTCTTCCTGAAGTCCTGAGTTCAATTCCCAGCAACCCCATGGTGGCTCACAACCATCTGTAATGTGGATCTGATGCCCTCTTCTGGGGTGTCTAAAGGCAGCAACAGTGTACTCACGTGAAATGAATAAACGAATAAACAAACAAACAATTCTTTTTTTAAAGAAATGAGACAATGCACATTAAGTATATTTCGGCTTTCTGAAAAGGAAGTCTCAAATTCACTCTTTCAGCTTTACACATGATTTTACCAGGGAAAAATGAGCACCATCAACGTCAGGGGCAAGGGCGCGGCCCTGTGTCCTTTTTCTTGAGGAATAAATTCGCCTTGGTTCACAGCTGCACCCTTTTGTTTATATCTTGCCTACGGTGGCTCCCCTGCTACTGCCCCAGAGTTAGGTGGCAAAGACAGCCATGTCCTTGCCTTCAGCCCCCGCTATTCCACGTTCCATGGCTTGCTCTGCTGTGCCGCCTTCTGCTGCAGCTCGCACGGGTTCTATTTGACTGTATATCTGTGATGGCAGTCATTGATGCTTAATCTCGGTTTTTAGGTACCCTTAAAAACATGCTAACTATTTTGAGATAGTCTTTAAACTTAAATTTAAATAAAGAGCATTCCCTGCATGTAGGAGCCAGTACCTGCAGACCTTTTATAGCAGTTTCTCAATGTTTCCTTGACCCAACCTCTTTTTCACATTGGAGAAAATGTGTGTGCGTCCGTGTGTGCATGATCTGGTTCTCCATTCTGGACCAGAGCTCCAGCATCCCTGATCCGAAGGGGTCTCCATAGGGACACTAGACTCATTGTCTTCGGCCCTGGATTGCCTCTCAAAGTCCCCAGGAGCCACGCATGACACATTTGAGTTCGTCCAGCTAGTAGATGCTCCTTAAAAATTCTTCTGGCCCAGGTTGCCCCTTTAGACTCCTAGATTTTGAACTCTGGGGGTGTCTGCTAAGTTACATGAAAGCATTTGCGTTCCACGCCTAAGATAAGATGCCAGGAGCTGATTGATAGACTCTCACAGTGGATTTCCACTGAGAAGGGGAGAGCCCTCTATTAGAGGGCTAGATGGAGACCAGAGTTTCAAATGAAGAAGACATACGTGGAGAGGAAGTAGGAGGAAGGCAGAAGCTCTTACAAAAAGTAAGTTTTTTCTAAATTATTCACTTATTGTTTTAGCTAATACAGCTCTTATGTCAAATTTTCATCTTCATTTAAAGTTCCTTCTAAAATCCTGGCATTTAATAAGATTCTAAGGAATTGTTTACCTAGTATACTCAAGGCCTTAGATGAAATTTCCAGAAGTGCAGAGGAAGCCGAGGAAGGAAGACGAAGAAGATGTGGAGGAGAAAGAGAAGAGGGAAGAAGAGAGAATTTAGGGGGAGCTGGGAACTGCCCAGCTGTCATTCCTAATTATCCCAAGACTAGGGTCCTCTGGTTGTCAAGCTCCTCCTGAGACTCAACACAAGAGGTAACTCTTGGAGATGAGTGTTTTCAAGAGCTTTGCTCTCTGGATCGGAACTATGACAAGGGATCCTTGAGTGGAATTTCCTGTTCTGGTGGCATGATTTCCACCTTCACAGAAGAAGGTTTAGTGGAGTCAGGCTAGAGCAGCTTCTGCAGTTTAGTGTTTGCTACACACGGCCTCACTTATTAGACCATTAGTGTTTGCTACACACCGCCTCACTTATTAGACCATTTTCCAAAACAAAACAAAACAAAACAAAACAAAAAACCTTATAAAAGTTTTTCTCTGTGAAATTAATTTTCTTTTACATTTCCCTTACATTAAAGGTTGCATGAACTGGGCCCCCTCAGAGCTGGTTGCCAAGAAGATCTCTCCTTCCTGTTGAAGGGACTCTAGCCAGTCTGAGCACAGCAAACATGGCTCGGGCAGACCTTGCCCTTCTCCCCCACTTCCTCTGCCTTGTTA
Source organism: Mus pahari (assembly GCF_900095145.1). NCBI lineage: Eukaryota > Metazoa > Chordata > Mammalia > Rodentia > Muridae > Mus > Mus pahari. The sequence goes on along the minus strand of NC_034600.1, from coordinate 70,192,899 downwards.
AAAACCTCTAGGTTACATTCTTAAAGCTAGTCACCAAGGTCTATTCCCTTATGTGGCCACTTTCTCCCCCTGAGGCTGACTACCAAGGTCCAGCTATCAAAGTACTGAAGACCAGAAATCAAAATTCCCCTTTTCGCCACCTTAATCCATGTGACGGATTAAAATGACACATCTCATCCTTACACGTGGCTTCCCTTTTTACTTTTATAAACTGTCACCTGCCTATGGGCCACTAGGTATCTCCTCTCTATCCAGAGGTGGTCCTTTGTCCCCCTCTGGGACTAGCACACCTTCCCCCTCTCCCTTCTTCCCCTCTGCTTTCCCCCTTTCTCTGTCTTTTTGTCTTTGTCTTTTATGCCGTGTCTTTTGTCTCTTTGGGGACATAACTCTCATTTGTGCTGAGAACTTGGTCTTGGGGTATTTTGTGCTGGATTCTGGTCCCTTCACCTGTCACACTGTAGCCTGTTATTTGATTAAACAATGGAAGTTAAATAGTCTATAACGTTTTCTTTATCAGCTGCCGGGAAGCTGAGAGATAAATCTTCCAGCAAACACATTGATATGTACTGCTAGTTTTCCATGATGGCTATTGGTGGCTTGAAGTCTGCTTGGCCTGGGGCTTAAGTTTTGTTAAATCCTCTCCTTAATGCTCTACTGGTGATGCTATTGAATTAAATTCTTTTAAACACACTTATTGAGTCTATTTTATGAATGGGTTAAGTGTTTCCCATATATTTTTTTTTTTTTAAAAGTAACACTTAGAATAATCTCAAGAAGTAGGCAACAGTCTTGTCCAGATGAAAAGCTGAAGAAAGATGAAGGTGTTGTGGATCAGTTTCCTCTGAGATCCCAACATTGCATCCTGCAGGGAAGCTCTATATGGAGAAAGGTGAACAATTCAACTAGCTTCAGGAAGTTACTGAAACTGACCAGACCCACCAGGCCCCTGTCCATCAGAGTAAGCGGTAAAAATCGAGATTCCCTCTCTGGCTAACTAAAGGAAACTGCAAAGAAGACTCAGAAAAGTCAAGCTTGCAAAGATTCTTGAGACCAGACCAGCTGCCTGGGAGAAGCAGAAACCAGCCGAGCTTCTTAGAAGCAGTTTAGACTAGAGTATCTTGAAAAGGATACTCTGCAACCTCTTTGAGCTTCTTACAGGCTGCACAGTGGGCTCTAGGTTCCCAGCTCTGTGAACTATCACCCATGTTGAGGTGGACTTTGGTGATGCAATTGTCTTTGATTTCATTTCTAATCCTATAAGTCAGCTCTCACCTGTACTCTTGTAAGTCACCCCAATAAAACTCATTGGATCACCAAACCAACTTGGACTTTGGTGGTCTGTCATGGGACCTGTCTTAGTCATGGTTAGTATTCCTGCACAAAACATCATGACCAATCATTTCCACATTGCTGTTCATCTCCAAAGGAAGTCAGGTCAGGAACTCACACAGGGCAGGAACTTGGAGGCAGGAGCTGATGTGAGGCCATGGAGGGGTGCTGCTTACTGGCTTGCTTCCCCTGGCTTGCTCAGTTTGTTTTCTTATAGAACCCAGGACTCCCAGCCCAGAGATGGCACCACCCACAATGGGTTGGGCCCTTCCCGCTTGATCACTAATTGAGAAAATGCCTTACAGCTGGATCTCGTGGAGGCATTTCCTCAAGGGAGGCTCCTTTCTCTGTGATAACTCCACCTTGTGTCAAGTTAACATACAAAACCAGCCGGTACAGGACCCCTATCTAGGGTGCATACACACATGCCTCCCTAGGAAAGGTCTGATCACAAAGAGAAGGGGCTTGCACAAAGCTACAGATTTAGAAAGCAGAGGCTAAGTTAGGGTTTTAACCCACTGTTCTCTAACAGCCAGGCCTGTCTGCTCAAGCCTCAAGATGCTCCATTTCTTTGCTTATATATTCATGGAGAACAGTGAGGATTCAGTTCGAATCTTAAACTGAAAAAACAAAACAAAACAAAACAAAGATTAAAAGGATGGACAATTAGAAAACTTTGATTTATAGACCTGCTAAGAACCCTTCCAGAGGAGAGAAAGACTGTCAATTACGTTGGAAAAAAAACCCAAATAGTAAATCAGCATTAGAAACATAAGGCCTGATCTGTTAGTCATGAAATATAGCATCAGCCTTATGCAGCTGTGAAGTCTAAGAGAGACAATAATGACAAACCTGGTAAGACATGCCTGTAAGAAACGGAATCTGCACGGGTGCCCAAGACCAAGTTCTCAGCACAAAGGAGATTTATTTGCCCCAGAAGGAGAGAGGGTAGGGAATAAGAGACAAAGACAGGAGATAAAGAGTGAGGGATGGGGGAAAAGACATTTGTTCCACAGGGACAAAGGACTGCCTCTAAATAAAGAGGAGACAGATGTGGGCCATAGGCAAATGGCAGTTTATACAGGCAAAGTGGGAAAGCTTGTGTTAGGATGAACTGTTTAATTGTAATTGGGCATGTTAATTAGGTGAGCCAAAAAGGGCTTTTGATTTCTGGAATTCAATGTTTTGACATGTGGACATTGGTAGTCAGCCTCATCGAGAGAAAGTGGCTAGATAAGGGAATAGACCTTGGTGGCTAGCTTTAGGAATGCAATCTAAAGGGTTTTTTTTTTGCAAGACAGAGGGAGTTGGGGAGAAAGGCAAAGCCTACCCAAGCCACATGCTCTAGTGGGCTTGTGTTCCTTCAGTATCCACCGGTGCAATACTAGTATGAATGGCATGGCAGTAACCAACCACTCTTTGCTTGGATCTAAGGCACAGGCCACAAAATGAAAGTCATTTCTGTCACTTTTATTGGGGTCAAGAACCTGTGGCTAGCGAGGTTATAGGACCTAGAGAAGAACCTATTAGTCTGCTAAAGCAACGTAGGACCAAGCCAACTTCTTATTGACTTATTGTTATATCTGTAGATTTGTGAATCCCTCAGTTCTTATCAGAGTGGCTTCTACTTTCTGTAGCTGTAACTGAGACCCACAACTACCAAGGTGCAGAAAAGAAGAAGAACATGCAGAATGCTCGGTCTGGAATAGGACTGCGCCATTCCCATTCCTTCCTCCTGAGGTTCGGGGAGCATTGAAGAAGAGGGGGCAGAAAGATTTTAAGAGAAAGAGGCAGTGGATGACTACAACGAAGCAGTGTTTTACAGACATAGCAGTGCAGTTCCATGTAGGAACTTACAGTGGTTGTAGCTGTGTGCACAAGACCTGTGCAAGCCCAGGCAGGACAAAATCCTAATATGGAGAGGTTCGGTGGGCACGATGTCCTACCCCAGCCACGACAGTGATATGTACTGTGCAACAGAGAGTCTGTTTTCTTTGTGTGACCTCTGATAGGTCACCCATGCTCCAGCCAGTACAAATTGCACTTGATGAGTTTAAAAGACCAAGAGAGGATGCAAAGTTGATTGGGTAGGAAGGGGGAGGGTCTGGGAGGAGTTGGGGAAGAGAGGTGAACACGATCAAAATACATTGTGTGAAATTCTTAAGGAATTAGTTAAAAAAAAATTAATGGAACTTAAAACCACTCTGTACCCGTGAAGAATTACTGAGTGTATAGGTGTAGAAGGTTCCTGGATAAACCGGTTTTCTTAAATTCTTTTGTTGGTACTGAATTTGTTTAATCTTATTGGAGGGCAAAAGCCAAGAAAACCAACACAGATGTGGTTGAAACACCCCATGCCTAGAACAGTGTAAAGAGTATTTCAAAGGGTGAACATCCTTTTGATGTTTAAAGCTGTCATGGCTGTGCTGTTAGGAGCAAGAAAGAGGAAAGAAAGGGCTTGCCAGTATATAGTGTTGAACCATTCTGATTAGGCAGGGATTCTACGTAGTGGGCCAGTCAGATAAACCTAGGTAGAAACAGGTATTACACAGGAAGCAGAACTTTGTGCCTGTGTTTGGGGTTCATCAACATAGAAAAGTTTATATACAGATAAATGGGAAAGGCTAGCTACAGGTTAAAAAATGCCTTATTCCTGTGATTCACTGATGTGTCACCTCAAAACCAAGAAAGCCAGAACAGAGGAGTCATTTGCTCTAGAAGTCCAGGATCCATGCCAGATCTTTCTGCTCTGAGGTCAGGATGAGGCACATTCCTTATCCAAGTGGAGACAGTAGATACAAATGAAACGGAAAGACTCGGGACACCTCTGTTAAAAAGTGTTAAAATGATGTTATAAAGTGTCAGCACAGTCAGAGCAGAGAAGAAAGTCTCTGAACAGTTGTTTCTTCGTTCTGAGTAGCTCCCCAAATTATATATATATTCTGGTTACTAAAGCAATAAATGGTCATTGTGAAAATTCTTCATTAAACATAGAATTTTATAATACGGCATTAAAAAGTGTCTTTGTTAGGGCTACCATTGGTGCGATGATGCACAGTGACCAAAGCAAGTTGAGGAGGAAAGGTTTTTTTTTTTTGCTTATGATTTCACGGCACTGTTCATCAAGGAAGGAAGTCAGGGCAGGAACTTAAACAGGCAGGAACCTGGAAGCAGGAGCTGAAGCACAAACTCTGGAGGGGTGCTGCTTACTGGCTTGCTCCCCACGGCTCGCTCCGTCTGCTTTCATATAGACCCACCAGCCTGGAGTGCTGTCACCCACGGTGGGTTGAACTGTCCCATGTCGGTCACTGGCTAAGACGATTCTCTACAGGCTTGCCTACAAACCCATCTTATAGAGGCATTTTCTCAGTTGGAGTTCTCCCCTCTTAGTGAGTCTAGCCTGTGTCAAGTCGACATAAAATGAGCCAGTAGAGAGCACCAAGTCACCTTCCACTCCACTTCAGAAACAACACCAATTCCTAGGGAGAACTGTCGACCATCTGTGGATATATATATATATATATATATATATATATATATATATATGGTGTGGTGGCGCATGCCTTTAATCCC
>NC_034600.1:70186226-70187883 GCF_900095145.1 Mus pahari | reverse complement strand
ATATATATATATATATATATATATATATATATATATATATAATGTATACATCATTTCATACAATGTATTTCTATCATATTCTCTCCTCTTCCCCAACTTCTCCCAGATCCACCCCCACCCCCTTCCTACCCAATCAACTTTGTATGTTTAAAAAACAAAAACAAACAAACAAACAAACACTCAAGTTCATCTTGTCCTGCACATATATTCTTGGATGTGTGCCCTTCTATTGGACCATGGGTGACCACAGAAAACTGACTGTCACACACAGAAAACTGACTCTCTGTTTCACAGAATATATCGTTGGCTTCTCCTTGTAACTATTGACACATAGCTTTCCCTTCCTCTTCTTCCTTCCTCCCTCCAGATCTCCCCTTGATACATTTCCATCTGACTCTTTTATTTCATATCACTTTATTAGTTTGGAGAGAAATAATTCATTCTGCTGTTCCTTCAGCATAAGATCTGTCTAGCCTTGAGGAGCAAGAGGATTATAGAAACCTTTGGCTTCTTAAGGAGGCAGGCAGGCGGGCGCTGAACTTGGACAGTGTTTACACTTGGAGTGGCCATCGCAGAGCCTCCCGATTTGCTTATAACGGAAGGGTGAATCCCTGACATTCTGCTGGTGACTTGATTTTGCATTTACCGGTTCATTTCGGGCACCACTCCTTGCAGTGGACTTCAAGCAGAAATGTTTCATTAGTATAACTATGCAGGGCTGCTCTGTGGGTAGAAACAGGTTCCACAGATGCTCTAGAGGCATAGATACAGCCCTGACTGCTCCACAGGCCCCTTCAATAGTCTCCGTGAAGTTAGTGGATGCTCTACAACACTTCTATGCTACAGTAGCTTATCCCCTTAAAGATTTAGTAGGTAAGGGAGCTCCCAAATTAGGGACTATCCCCCCCCCCCCCGCTTCGGGTACCCCCAACTAAAGCCCTTGCACTTTAATCCCTTGTTTGGTATCTTGTAGAAACAGGCATGCTTTGCCTAGAAGAGCCCTTGCTGCTTGGCAGGGAGACCCTGTTTCTCCTTTGGTTTCTTGTGGTTTGTTCGTACAGAGTGCTGGTGAATAGAAACGTCCTTTGGAGCAGAGGGATTTGTGGGGGGAATTATGGGTCCTGGCAGGGAGTGAGAACTACTCAGGGGGGCTCAGATTGCTTTCATCTTGAGAAAATTCTGCTAGGACAATGCTAATGGCCAGCCAGCCCCTCCCACTTCGAGCCCAGTGTTTCCTCACACAAGCGTCCGTTCAGGATTTTCAGCTATCCTTTTACCTACATAAGGAGCAGGTGAAATGAGGGATCGGAGTTAAGCCGGCTGCTTTCAGTTAGCCTGTAGCAACAGGGAGTGGAATCCAAATTCCTCAGTGGTGATCTTTGGCCTCATTCTTGAAGCAACCCGCCTGGTTTCTGTTGCAGTGGTTGAAGGGGGCCCTGGAGGGCTCCTAAAGGGAGCTGTCTATGAGGAGTCTGACCTAAGTTTGTCTGTGATAGCCTGTGGAAGACAACGGAACAAAGGCAGCTTGCCCTGCACGCAGCACTACCGAAAACAAACAAATCAAAAAATAAATGAACAAATACCAAACCACCACTACCACCACCACCATCACCACCACCACCACCACCACCACCACCACTACCACCACCACCATCAC
>NC_034600.1:70116400-70186046 GCF_900095145.1 Mus pahari | reverse complement strand
ACTGTTCAGACCAAGGAAATCTCTCCTTTGGATACATGACCTGTGACACTGGGTTTGGAGAGGGTGAAGAAAAACAACAACAACAACAACAACAACAACAACAACGACTGAAGACTGTTCAGACCAAGGAAATCTCTCCTTTGGGTACATGACCTGTGACACTGGGTTTGGAGAGGGTGAAGAAAAACAACAACAACAACAACAACAACAACAACAACGACACATAGTTTTCCTTTGAAGAAAATCTTGAGAATATTTGGGCAGGGTACTGTGATGTATAACATTGACTAACCTTTTGTTTGTAATCTGTAGGTGAGATCTGTTGGTTCTGTGGCCATTTTTTTTTAATTTTAAATGTTAGTAGAGTGGAATATACTTTCTAAATGGGTCTCTGGGAATTGGGGTCACCCCAGTGACGTGAATGGGCAAACACTGTGGCCTCTCTTCATTCATATTGTTTTATTGGGTGAACTGAGGGTGATAGACGCTTGGCCTTGGAGGGAGAAGTAGGGCAAGGACTCAGAGGTAAGACAAGAAGGTGAGGCTAGCTCTGTCTACCTAACTCAACGTCGGTGGTTTAACAGGCAATGCAGGCCCAGGTTTTAAAGCAGAATAGATGGGGTGACATTTTCTTTTTAGTGACAGAGGGTCTTATGCTGCAAACAGTTTTGTGGCAAGTCATTTAGCAAAAAAGAAGCACATATGATTTGTGTTTTTGGTGAAAGCCTTTATAATGCAGGTTAGGGTTTATTGGGACAAGTTCTAGAGGCAATAAAAATGGAAGTCTGAGGCAGTACATAAGCTGTATAGTCTGCTTTGCTTTAAAAAAACTATTCATTCTCTTGGAAAGGAAAGCATCCTTTTTTGAAGGTGTCGATGGTGAAGGCTAAGCAAGTTTACTGTGAATCACATCCTTAACCCTTTAAGCGCCGACACTCATGAGCCTGTAACATTCACACCAGACAGTGCAGGGATTTTTCTAAAACTCCAAGCTTCGTCACTAATTGCCCGCGTCTGTATTTTAAAGATGGTTTGAAGAGAATGTGAGAGGCCTGGCCAGAGATGACCCTCCCTGCTCTTTATGGCACACCCCCCTCCCGTGTCTCTGTTGAATCTTCTCCATGTATGAGTACATGCACAAACACACACACACACACACAAACACACACACACACACACACACACGCATGCACGCGTGCGTGTGTACGTGTGTGTGTGTGTGTGTGTGTGTGTGTGTGTGACCCTGAGCATTGAAGTCAGGGCCTCCAGCATCGCAGATAAGTGCTCCACATCTGAGCTACACCCTTGTCCTCTGCCTCCCCCTTTTCTTTCATTTATAATCTTTTATTAAGAAGGGGGCAAACAACCAAATCTGATGAGAGACCACAACAAAGAGAGAGACTTGCAATTCCGTTCATCCATATAAGCTTTGGCCTCCTGTTTCCTTGGTAACCAGTGATCTGTATGCCAGGCACACCTTTGGAAAGCTTGTTTTTCTCTCTCCATCCTAAAAACTTAGCCAGCAGCACCAAAGTGATTGAATAATAATTGTTAACTTATCTGTTAATTTTTTTAAAAAAAATTAAACATGAGGATACACAAAGGAAGACAATACCTATAGGTTTACTTTGAAAATACCGTGGAAATTTCCATTAATTTTAAGATGATCACTGGGATAAAAAAATATCCAAATCCTAAATGAATGACGCCACACTGTGTAACCACCCTCTCACCCCACACACTCCTTAGCTCCTTTAGCAAACAGTGAATACCATACACTATACACATTCATCTAGTTAACAGAATAAACCAGTGCTTTAAGGAGTTTAAAACTAACTCACCAGCTTTCAACCAGTTTATTTTTTTTTCCTCCAGAGGATATTTGGTCATACCTGGAAACATTTTTGGTTGCTATAATTGGTGTTGGTGTCGGAACCATAGCACCCTAAATAGCTTTATAGGTGGTGTACTGACATAAGAGAAAGAACTCCTCAAATCATAGCTAAATTGTGATCTGATTTCCTGTTCTTGTACTGTTTGATTGTTTAATTAATTTAAGCAGTGGGAAGAAGGGAGGGTGAGAGAAGGTTGAAAGAAATATTAGCCAACCAATTAGTATATCTATTTATCTAGAGAGAAAGAGGGAGGGAGAAAAGAGGGGGTTGGGATGGAGAGAAGAGGGAGAAAGAGAGAAGAAGAGGAAGAGGGAGATGGGGAGGAAGAGGATGAGAAGAAACAAGAAGAGGAGAAGAGGGAGGAGAAGAAAGAAGAAAAGGAGGAGGAGGAGGTAGCAGCCACCACAAATATGTTCACCTCCCCCCATCACTTTTTGATTTAAGATGTGGCACTTCCTTTGCCACTCTTATTAAAATTCTGTTAATTTTTCTATTAAAAGAAAGTGACCCCCCTCCCCCAAGATGAAATACTGATAGCACTTACCTTTGGCATTCGTCTCCCTAAATGTAGTTGTGTTTTGTCATCCCGGACATGGAGGGCAAGTTCATCCCAAATCTGTGCTTCACTCATGAGGGTAGATCCAACCAAGAAGGTAACATACATTTCCATTCCCCCCACCCCACCCCCGCTATTCTTTCAGAACGAAGCAGAACAAACAAGCAATCCTGATACAGGCAGAGGGCGCCAAAGTGCCGCGAACCGAACTTCCAGAGCTCAATGGGTTTGCGGGATGGTAAAATTGGCTTTTGTCTGAAGAAAGAGCTGTGGTTCTAGAAGATGTCACCATGTGTTAGTTTCCAAATTTAAAATTTTATTTTGCATTTTATTTTTGCCAACAGGTAAGCATAGCGAGCATATCTCCTAACCCTGGTGGCTATTGTGTGTCGCGGTGCTACCCAAAGTGCTCGCCGACCAGGACACGAGGACTTAGCGCGGATGGCCACAGCCTGGCTAGGCGCGCTTCTGAGTAGCATCTTAAGCAGCCTGAGAGCTGGTGACTTCCATGAAAGCACAGGCACAAAAAAGTCGAAGCCCATTTTCCTAGGTTGCATTTCTTCTTTTCTTTCCCTCCGAAGTCCGGAGAACGGCCCCTGAGAGGCGGTGCCGCCCACCCTTCCAACCCGGACCTGGGCTCTGGGCGGTGGCGCCTTGCAAAGCTGGAGCCTCCTGATCGGCCCCGAGGGCGAGCATCTGCCGGAGGCGCCCCAGATGCTTGCCTTGGGGGACACCCTAAAACCAGCGGATATCTGTCTTGATGGTTTCAAGGGAGGTATCGCGTCTTCCCCAGGCTTACTGCCTACGTGATAGCAGAATCTAAGCCCGGCGTCTGGAGCGGGGCTGGACTGGGGTGCTGAGAAAGCTGGTTGCGGCGGGGGCGTAGTTCATCAGCCCCTTAAGTCTGAGCGAAAGCCTGAGCTACTTATTCAATGCTTTCAAATAAAATGTGTGCGAGACAGAGAGAGGAGAGAAATCCACAGACAGTCCCGCCGCGGGTGGGGGGGGATGGAGGGGCGTGCAAGGAGGGAATAGGATGAGGGGGGCTGACAGAGACTGTTGGGGAGGCGGGTAAGAGATCTGGATGAGGCGAGCAGAGGGTGGGGGTGACTGTGCGGGTGTGGTGACGGGGGCGCTGGATCACGGGGCGTCTCGGGGCGCAGTGGAGAGAAGTTGGGGGACCCCCTCCCGGGTGGTGGGGCGCGAACGGAGCGGGAGGGGTGCGGGCCGCGGGTTGGGAGAGGAGGGGCGGGCGCGAGGCGGGCGGGGTCGGCGAGCGGAGGAGCTGGGCGGGCGGACGCGCGGGGGGAGGGCGCTGGGCAGGAAGGGGAGGGGGAGCGATCGAGAAATGCAGAGGCTGCAGCGGCGGCGGCAGTAGCGGCAGCGGCGACGGCGGCGGCGGCAGCGCTCCAACTCGCTCCACGCTCCGGGCTCCGCCGTCGAGCGGGGAGAGAGAGAGCCTTTGCTGAGCGGCCAGGCACCCGGCCGGACGACCCCAGCCACCCGGGCCCCTTGGAGGCACCGCGCTCACCCAGGGCCGGCACAGGCACCCAAAGCCGGTAAGGAGGCGCGCCGTGGGTCCCTAAGGCCACCGCGGACTCAGGGCCACCGGTTCCCCAGGGCCCCGCCCCACCCCGAAGCCTAGGGTTCTCCAACGGTGCAGCCGGGGTGCGGCCGGGTGTAGACACAGTGGGCGTGGGATTCCTCTATGTGGGCTCTGTCGCATTTGGAAATCCAGGGTGATGCTCTCCCCCAGGTGGACAGCTTCGGCCTTTCGTAGGGTGGGGGGCTTGGAGGGGGGTGGCGGCGAGGCGGACGAACCGAGTTCGGGAGGGAGGGGGTGGAGGGTGGGGAGCCGCTGGTGGCGGGGAAATACCGAGTGCGAACCCTTTTAAACGCACCGAGTTCACTGGCCACGGTTCTGTGGGCTGAACCCAGCCTTCTGTCAGCGGAACTGGCACAGCCACGGAGAAGGCGCTCGGTGTGAGGGGCGCAGTAGCAGAAGATGGAGGATGGGGGTGGGGTGGGGTGGGGAGGGAGAAAGAAGACGCGGAGTCTGGTCAGATCGGAAGGGGCGGGGGTGGCTTGGCCCTCGGGACTCCTGGATCTTGGTTTAGGGTAACCGAGGAACACGAGGTTCGGAAGGCGGTGTGCACGTCCGGGGCAGATTAAAGCCCCCAGCCTGGTCTGCGGCTGAGCTGTCTTCCCACTAACCTGTGGACGTCGCCAGCATTTTATTTTATTTTTTGAGCCTTGCGCTCAGAGAGCGGGCCGCGCGCCTCCACCGCCGCCCCAGCCTGGGGGTGGGGGGTGTGGGCTTGAACCTGACAGCCCGCGGCCAGAGCGAGCTCAACCCTTCTGCAAGCCAAGATTTCTGTAGATTTTTTTTTTTTCCTCTGTAGCTCAAACGCTACAACCCAACGTCTGGTTCGCGCTTCCCCACACCATTAAAAGAAAAGAAAAAAAAAATCAGAATCCCTGGATCCGATGGCACACAATGCGTGGCTGGGGACCGCATTCTTTTCATGAATATTCATCGAACGCTTGGCCCTGTTCCTAATCTGCTTCCCCCGAGACGTTTCCGCCTTGGAGCGAACTCGGTGGACGGCCTCTGCCCCAGTGATTTTCACGCTGTTCAAAGGAGCACAGCGCACATGGGTGCGATTTCAGGGTTTTGCACGGGAGCTGACACACCTCTGTCTTGGCCGAGACCACTGGCCACTTACGTGGCGGGCTAGAATAAAACACGGGTATCAAGGGGACTGCTGTTGGGGTGTGGATTAACCCCTACCCCTGGGAATATAGCAAAGGCTCACAGACCTCCAGTACTGCAGGCAAAATGAATGAATCGGGACTGTAATTACCTATTCCTTTGTCTTGGCCTCGCGCATGCGCCGGAGAGCAGGGTGTGGAGGGCCAGGCAGCCCCATCTGATCTCCCCATCATCCATCCACCCACTCCCCTCCCGAGCCCAGGAACAAAGGCGTTTGCCCTAAATGTTTCAGGAGAAACCCTTGGACACAAATGACCACCCCCCCACCCTCCCCACCCCCTCGCCGCGAGACTTGGTCGCGGTCTTGTGTATGCTTCCCCCCACCCCAAGGTTTCACATCTTACCCATTTTTTTTTTTTCAGATTTCAATCATTAAAAAAATCAGGGAGGGGGGATTGTGGATTTAATATATATATATATATTTTTAAACGCACACTGATATTTTCCCTTCTAGAACTGTCCATTGTTCTTTCTGTTCAAATGTAACGCACTGCAGGGATGGAGGGTGGTTTTCTTAGTTTGCACCAATTAGCTGTTTGTCTGACAGATCTTTATTGCGGGGCATTTGACCAAAGAACATTAGTCTCAGACCAGCGATGGTGTTGCCCCTGGTGATACCACCTGGGACAGATTAAGACATCTTGGCATTTGAACGAACAAGATGGCCTACGGAAGCCAGCATGAGAAAATGGTTACCTTTTTTTCAGAGGGCTAAGCCTCTCTGAATTCTCTTGGTTCCTACTTTATTGTTTCATGAAGGATTCCAAAAGGCAAGCCCCACTGAGATGGTGGGAGGAAGAAGGCGCTGGCATTACTGGGACGAAGATGGCGAAGCACCAAAGTTCATAACGCCCCCCCTCCCCATTCAACCGGATCCATGATAGCCCTTTGATGGCAGATTTTCTTTCAAATGATGTATTTCTCAGCTTATGGCTCCTCAGATTTCCTTTGGTGCTGGTTTACTCGTGTTATTCAAAACAGGACTCACTGTATCTGGATCCTGATGCCCTATTTCTGCAGTGGTGGGTTGTGTGTGAAGGGCTTCTCCTGCCCCAGGATGTCCTGGTGGAATAACACGTGGCAGAGAATGTCAATCTTCCCCTTTGTTCCTTTAAAAAACCTGAAAATACCCTCAATATTGACCACACTCACTATGTCGCAGCTTATAATGGTAGGGTGCTGGCTGCCTCTTAGTGGCAAAGGTTCTATTCTCTCTGAGCCTTAGCAATGAATTTCATGTAATGAGAGTCATGTATGATCCCGTATGAATTGTGCATTGACTAGTATAATTTAGAGGGTAGTGCTTTTGGAGGAGAGTGCTGGGGTATAGTCTAAAACCAACAGCTTTCAAGTCAGGGAGCTTCAAGTTTTTAAACAAAATAATTTGAAAATTAATTTAAAATATTGTTACTTTTTTTTCCCTTTAGCCAGCTTTCTTGATAAACATTAGCAGAAGATGACGGGAGCTCTTTAAAATCCTGATATAGTGTGCCAGCAGTTGACTCTATTGATTATCTGGACATTTGTGTCCCTTAGCTGGTGTTCACGCTGTCTGTGGCTTAGGAAATGGATCTCCCTCCATTACCCTAATTTAAAGACTCAGTGGCCGGGCCTTTAGCATTAGGGCTCCCTGCGCTTCGAGGCCTCTTTATAATCCTCCTGGATTTTCCAGAACAAATCACATTATGGTTTTAAATGTGCTAATTATGTTTTTCTTTATTTTTATTTCTCTTTAACTTCAAGCCATTTGCATTTCATGGTCAAAATAAATGGGGCATGAAATCGGAGAAGAACCTACCTTTTGGGAATATCGTTCATTGTAAAGTAGAGATGTCTGTGCCACTCACGGCCGTGTGTAAAACATTGCACATCAGAGGCATTCTTCCAATAGCTCAAGTATATACAATAGCATGTAAATACACACATGCATATGTGGATCATAGATACACACACACACGCACACACACACACACTATAAAATCCTATTAATGACAATACTAAAGGAGTTGGTTTGGAACGTTGTTTGTGCTTTTGAAAACAGTTCATTTCTGTCCTCATAAATACATGCTTGAAAGGAGAAGTCTTCTTACCAATACTTCTAAAATAGATTCTTTGCATCGAGTTTAGCTAAGAGGTTCCTTTTCAGGCCTCAGACTCCCACTAGTCACCATTACACTTTACATGCTGGAATAAATACTACCATATATATGTACATATATATATATGTACATGTATATATGTATGTATATATGTATATATGTATATGTACATATATATAGTCTTATTTTTGTGATCTCTTGTAAAATTTTGTTTTCAAAAGCTGTCTAAAAAGTCCCGAGAACTACGTCAAGCTGGTATCTGGCTTGTGGGGTTTGCATAGCCTTGACTGCTGTAAGCAGTTTCCACCTTCTCTTCTCCCTGATGATCATGAGAGCTGGTAACCTAGCTGGTTGCTGAAGTCAGCCCCACCCCCACCCCCCCACCCCCCCACCCTCCCGCCAAGGACAAGTTGGCCTTCTCCAGGACTGCCTCTGATTTATTCTCTCCCCAGACTTGAACTAATTCAGTGAGCATGAGACTGCTCTTTGAAACATAGACAAAGATGCCAACAGGCAGAATTGCTTTCAAGATAAAATACGTGCTTTTGGGGGGGAAATTTGCAGGGAGATTTACCAGGTTTTAATGGAAAGAAACTGGGTGTGGAACATTGTTTAGTTGTAAAAAAAAAAAAAAAAAAAAAGAGGTAGTAATGACTGTTTTTAGGTTATAACAAGGGTCACACATGTCTGTGAATGACTAAGAATGGTGAGTGGCTCTTGAGGGCTCCTTAACTTCTCTCTGTGTGTCATTTAATGTTGTAAATGGAACTGACATAACTGACCAGTTTCTACCACGTTGAGCTGCATTTCTGACCCAGGCAGACAGATGAAAATCTACTTAGCAATAGTCAGTCAGGAACAGCTGACCTCAATATGAAAGGATCCAGATGGCTCGTATGTACACACACACACACACACACACACACACACATACACACACACACACACACACACACACACACACGATATATACATATATGTGATACATGTACACAATTTGGTATTCTCTAGGCTGGATGGATCCAATGGGTGGATTTGATCCAAAGTGGGTCACAGGGTCTCAGGCTGGCCCCTTTGATCCCAGGGCCACTTATGAGAATCAAGAGGACCCATAACCAGTCAGTCAAAGGAGAACTCCTGTTACAAGCCAATTCCTTTGTAGCTAGGAAGACATACATGCAGATAAATGTCACGTCAGAATGCCACGTGGCGAACCTTTTGAGAGCAGAGAATCACAGTCGTGTTCTCACCAGGGTGCAGATCAGTTCTCATTCTGAGGGGACACCGGTGTTGGAAATGGTAGGCTTCAAACCTCGTTTCTTCCTTTCCTTCCGGAAGTTAGACATGCGATGAAGTGAGGCAGAAGGAGCCCAGCCATAGTTTTCCTTCTGTACCCAGAAGGATTTGGGTACAAATCCCAGGAAACACAGAGAGCAGAGAGGATTCTGAGGGGCGGAGGCACTTGGTACACAGAGGGTGTGGCCAAGTGGGAGTTCGGGAAGACATTCCTGAAAGCTTTGGAGATTTGGAAATAGAAATTATTTGTGAGCACCAGAGGGGACTCGAACATAAGGGAATACTTCAGGAGAATGTAGAAGTGTGGGGTGCAGTGGAGAAGGCAAAACCTTGACATGTATCCCCTTTAAGCGTTCTGTGAACTTTTAATGAATTAAACTTTAATTAAAACTCACTTTTGGATAACTGGGCTTTAATAGCTTTTAAACACTTCTTTTTTGGAAATACATATTTAGCAATAGTTTGTGCACTGTATATGAAGGTACTCAAAGTTATGATTTTATAGGCTGGTGTGACTGGGACTAGAATCCCACCCATCTCAGGTGTTTCCGCCATTGCTAGCTAGTTGAACTTTAGCAAACCGCTTAGCCTCAGTGTGCCTCAACATTCATCTTTAAAGTAGAGAACGTAAGAGAGATTTATTGTGAGGATGAAGAAAAATTATCAAGCTAGGACCATGACCCATCCTTGCTCAGCCCATTCTTTGAGTCGACATTCACCCTTAAGTGGTGGACACACCCATATCTTCTCCTTCAACCTCTATGTCTATAGCTGGTCACGTGCTTCTTAAAATGAGGTCAGTGTTACAAGCCAGGCGCATGAGGGGGCCTTGGCAAGCATCTGGAAGAAGTTAGATATCAGTGGGTAAAAATCAAACTCATAGCTATTGTTCCTTGAGGACGATAGCAAGATACTTCCTAGTTCCAGGATGCCATTATATTGTGATGACACATGCCATAATTGAATTTTAATCCCCTCACACTAATATAATATTTATCTCACCAATAAATAAATGGAAAGTAGAGAGTCAAATAGTGTGCCTAAGATCTGATGGCTTTCAGCCCTATTTCATTCACCAAAGTTAATTATTGGTCCATTTTATCTTATGTAACACAAACTCACAAAGCTAAATAAGTAATTTTTAACATGCTAACACCCTCAGTATTTTACCTAGAGTGAATGATACTAAGTTTCTCAATGAAAAGAGATCTACTGTATAGTTTAGCTATCCAAGTAGTAGATATGGTTAAGGCCTATTGATTAGAGATGGCTTTGTCCTGGTGCCTGAAGGCTAATATCTTCCAGTCAGTCTTTTCTGACATGGTGATAATGATGGTGCCTATTATTCAGACTTTTAATAAGCATGAGTTCACTCTACACCTCTCTTGCCTTCTGTAGTCACAGGTACAGGCAGTATTCCACATGTCTTATCTATAACGTGGCTCTGGTGTTATGAATTGGGCAGTAGTACACCTGTTTCCATCTGTGCAGTTACGGTTACTTTGTTAGCATTAGCCTGTCTACCTTAATGCAAGATACATACAGCAAGTGTTTCTAGTTCCTATCTGGACCTCAGCTCTTTGTGAATTCTGGTCCCCTTGAACAGAGGGTTGGAAGTTTCAGTATCTAAATACTAACCTTGGAACTCTTAGGGAAGTCCGGTGGTTTGCACAAAGTACGGTGAGCTGGTTCGTGACTAAGGGGAAGCCAGGTTATTTCCCAGTGTGGATGACGTTTCTGCTATACCATCCAACAGAATAAGGCAGAAGAAAAAAATCAAAATGTCCAATTGGGTTATTCATATTCATGGCCTGAAATTTAAAACGACAACAACAACAGCAACAACAACAACAACCACACCATACCATTTCTTTCTCTGTGTCACCCTTGCTTGACAGTTCAGCTGGTCTCCTGCACCTCTCCCTGTTCCTCTCTATGGGGCTTCTTTCACCTTTATTACATCACACTTGCCCACAGGGGGAACTCCCTAGAAATGACCTGTTATTCCTTCATCCCCAATGTCATCCACCTTGGCTCTATTTCTTACATTCTATGCATGTGATTTCCTTTCAAATACTATATGGCATGCATTAAAATGACTTAAAAGACCAGACTTGATATTGGACCTTGCCTTTCCTCCTAAAGTGAACAATGGTTGCAGGAATTAAGGGGTTGTGGATAGATGGTACACATTCGAGGAGAAAAAAAAAAAGCCAGTTTTAGACTAATTTTGAGTCAAAATGACCTAAAAATATTTGGAGGGTATCTGGAGTCATCTGGTGTGTGCACTTTTGTAGAGAGGTGTCAGCTGTCCAGAATGTTTGTGCCCATTGCTGGAGTTGTCTGGTTTGAAAGTTTCAGGAAACAGGAGATCTAATTTTTTTCTTTAGAATTACCAGATACACGATTTGAGCTGATTAGGACCTTTTGAAAGGGCTGTGGTATTCTGAGTTGCCTGTTAAATATGGAGTTTAATTCTGGAATGTTTGGAATTGGTCTTAGCAAGTTTTGTTTACATGTACTCAGACTGGGACAAACTATTAAGTTTTGCTTTAGGTAGGAGACTTTTACGTTCACATTTAAAACAGTCTAGACGTTTGCGTGACCTGGAGCTTTGAGGAGCTCTGTTGTTGTTGCTGTTGTTGTTGTTGTTGTTGTTTTTCCAGAGAACCCTGCAGTTTTTAAGTGACTTCACAGTTTTCAGAATGCTTCTTCAGTCATGAGTACTCTCAGAAGTGAATATATTCCTAGGGTAAACGGAAATTAGGGGTTTTATTCTGTGCTGATGAAGAAGGAGGCACGCAAGAAAGGCTTGTCTGGTAGAAGTTTGTATATTATGAACTTCCTGGATTGCCTAGCAGAGGAGGCTTTGAAAAGGCAGACAGCTAGTTCCCATTGGTGGTCTATTCAAAACACTGCCACCAAGACTGAGACAAGAGGAGAGTTAAATACTAACAGACTCTTAAGAAGAGTTAGTGTACCAAAAAGGAAGCCAGCAGCACCCTGTTGCTAGTCCTTAAAGACACAGGGAGCAAAGTCCTGGTTGGACTGTGGAGTCTGCAGAGACTTGCGTCCCATTGTCCAGGATGTCTGAGGTTCGTTCTGAGACTCAGGGTCTTGTAGGAATATTTGCTGTCTTTGACTTTTACAGAAGTCCTCAGCTGTTTGAACAGGGAAAAAAATGGTATCAGCATTCTGTATTTGCTTTTAGGGTCATCAAATAGGATTGGAAAGAAGGAAAATAAGGGGAAATCTGTGACTTCTAGATATGCAGGCCCTCCCACTCCCCTGCCTTTGTCCTGTAGTTCATGGAAAGGGTAGGGTAAAGTTAGAGGACTACTTGGGTATTTGCTAAAGGCATTGATATGATCAACTAAGGTATCTTGGAATCGTTGCATGGTTCATGTTCTCAAGGACAATGGCCTGAACCTTGGTTAACAATTGGTGGTGACAGTAGTTCATGGGGCTTTTGATCATGCAACCTCAGGTAAACATTACCGGTAGCACCTTCTTGAGCCGGGTTTGTGGTGGTACCAGGGCTTCCTCAGTGGCCTTGGTGATCTTCTGTTGACATTTCAAGCTCTAACTTCCCAGGGCTCACTCACCTGGATTCTAGAAACGTGGCTTCAGAATTGCTAGGGATTGGTTTTTATACAAATAGTTACGAGTGTTATGTATCCGGTGCACAGTCCTTCTGAGGGTTCTCTTTTTTTCCTGCAGTGCAATGACTGACCAATGAAAAAGCTCATGGGTGGTTTTCTATTCCTTTCATTGGTAGATGAAACAAAGGCAGGAAAAAAAAAAATCATGACAAGCTCATTTAGTCTACCTCTGGCTTTGTGCTCTGACTACTTCTGTTTCCGACATCTAGAGAGCTTGGCTTTGCATTTCTTTGTACTGGGGTCTTGGATGGGCAGGGACTGGGTGAACTCAATCAACGATAGTGCAGAGAAAGGCAATGATGTCATAGGATCCTAGCAGTTGATTTTACTAAGGTAAGACATGATGATCTCTCAATGGAAAAAGAATTCTATTGATATCTCTGAGAGTATATTTAATTGACAACTGGTCTGAAAAAGGAAATTTTAACAAAGAGACAACCTGACAATGAAACAAATGCAAAAGTCAACATGGGACCCCCCAAATGGTGTTAGCTAACAGTGACCCCCAAAGTGTTTGCTAATGAACGTCAATAGCAGCACATTCTTTGACAGTGTCCTTGTTTCTAGCAACCAATGCATATAAAGGTGAAAAGGAAGGGACAGACTGCGCATTTCCCAGATTGGGACAATGGGCTTCTGCTACTGGAGTCTCTCTGTGTGTAGACGTGAGATTTGATGGACCTGTCTCCCGTTTTGATACCCCTTGGCTGGGCACACCATCAAGGGGTTGTTTGTCATCTCTACCGCGAGCTCCTCAAGACGAAAATCTCAGAGAAATAGCAAAGGAATCCAAGACTGATGCACTGCAGAAAAAAAAAAAAAAAAAAAAAAAAAAAAAAACAAAAATGTGAGCTGCCGTTAGTTAGGAGAGTGGGCCCATAGCATAACTGGTTTTGAGTTGGGCGAGATTTCTACTGGAGGAAGGTGAGAACTGACGGAGGTATGCCTTTCAAAAAATACCCTTAGGGTATTAAGGTGTTAATATTAGTAACAGGTTCGTGGCAAACCAGCGTGCCCTGGCATGCTGGCTACTGTTTGCTTAGCTTGCCTGGTCGAGGAAATAGCCAACAGAGAAAGGGTCTAGAACACTGGCATACTCAGGCTAGTGTGCCATTCAGTTGGCTGGGATACTTTTCCACAAGAACCTCTGAAAACACCTTTATCTGCCCCTGCAGCCGATTCCGTACTTCCGGTCGTGCGGGGCAAAGAGGAATTGTGAGCAGTAGGTTTCTCGGTAATACAGATGTTGGTTAAAAAAAAAAACAAAAAAACAAAAACCCCTTCTGCAAAGGAGGAAATGGGCCAACATGAGGGAAGTTTGAGCCAGGGTACTTTTGCAGCCATATTTCTGGAGGGGGAGCGGGGAAAGCCGTTCCGTTCAGGTTCTAGAGGTGTCTGGATTCCCCTAGTGTGGAAAGCAAAGCTACATAGTGTGTGGTGTCAGCAGCTTGCGGCCTCTGGAACCCAAGAACTACCCTTGACACTTCGCGGTGTCTGTGGGGAAGGAAGGGGGAGGAGTGTGAAGGAGGGAGAGGAGGCACGGTGAGTGGGGAGGGAGGGTGGGTAGACTCACGTTAGACGTGGAGGCACAGGTGTTGGCTCCCCTCTTAGTGCCCTCCCTCCAGCAGCCCGCCAAAGCTCCCCAGACAGGGAAACAGACCCGGCCAAGCTTCTTTGGAGACTGGAGATCCAGATCAAGGAGCCGCCTCAGAGGTCGGTTCCTCCGAGGCCCTTCCTCTTTCGCCCTCTGGCTGCCTTCTCGGGGGGGTCTTGTATTACTTTTCTCACTTCTGTGCTAAAGGAAGAGGGAGAGGGTTTATTTCAGAGGGTACAGCCAATCGTGGATGGGGAATCTCGACGGCAGGAGAGTGAGGCAACTGGTCACATCGCATGCGTGCGCAGTTAGGAATCAGGGAGAAAGGAATGCTGGGACAACTGGCTCCCTCCTTTTGAGTAATGCCAGGCCCCTATCCCATTGAATACCGCCGCTCACCTTCCACAGTGGGGTGGGTCTTACCTCAGTTACATTTCCGGAAGCACCTAGACAGGTTTCCATGGTGATGATAAATGCAGTCAAGTTGATGATGAAGATTAACCATCACAGAGTGTACACATGCTGCTGTGTATGTTTCTGGATGTTCTAATTTCCCTTTCTTGTAAGGACACGGGTCAGATTAGATTGGGCTCCGCCTTGTCCGCTTCAGTATTAATTGAATTACCTCTTGGCAGGCCTGTTCTCTCCATATAAGACGTGGAGCTTCAACTTAGGAATTTTAGGGGTGTACAATTCAGCTAATGACAGTTTCTGGTTGATCTCAAAATCTGGAAATCGTTGGAAGCTCCGTTATCTCAAGAGGGAGTAAGGGGGCTGGGGGGGGGGGAGGTCTGCAACTGGAGTCCTGGTTGAAGCCGTTGAAGCCAAGCATAAAGGTCCCCATTTGATGCATGGGAAGGAAAATGATTTTTCCTCAGATTCTCATCACTAGAGAAAGCGGGAGATGGATACAGGAATCAGACAGGTCCCTGAACTTACTGTGTTAAGGGTGGTAACGGGGTGTGCGGGTTCCATGATCTGTGCAATTCTCATGAAGGACTTGGGCACACAGAAGGGGCCTCTGACTCTTTACCTCCGTTTCTCCCATGCTTTAGGCAGCAAACATCCCGTAGTAGTTTAGAACACACGGTAAAACTGAGTTTTCCTTTGGAAATTGTCTTAGCCTTTTTTCGGCATGATGACTCCCAAACACTGCAAGAGACTGAAGAAAGGAGCAGAGAAAGGCTTTCTCAATGCAGGGAGGTCGGCCAAGCTTGTGTAGAGTCAGGAGGGGATTATTCTGGGGGAGCTTCTTGAGAGGTCCTATCAACAGTGGCAGTGAAGGGGACAGAAGCGTGGAGCATATGTGTGAGCCACTTCCAGGTCTTACCCTTGCATCTGGTTTATTTATTTTTTATTTTTTTGTTTTTTTTCAAGACAGGGTTTCTCTGTGTAGCCCTGGCTGTCCTGGAACTCACTTTGTAGACTAAGCTGTCCTGGAACTCAGAAATCCACCTGCCTCTGCCTCCCAAGTGCTGGGATTAAAGGTGTGCGCCACCACACATGGCCCTGCATTGGTTTATTGGTAGGAATTCAGTAGACATTCTCTTTCCTCACCTCTCCCCTCCCCTCCCCCACCTCTCTGAGGAGGGGGGCTCTGGCCAAAGCAGGTCCCAGAAGAGCCTGGGATTTTTCATGGAAGGCTTCAGATCAGTGGGACATTAAGATAGGGATATTGTTGACCATGTCAGACATCACGTGCCTTCTCTGATGACTACAAAAACTGAGACTAATAAGTTTTGGGGACTTTCCCTGTAGCAAAACAAGTAGTGGTCCATAAAGGGATTTTTTTCTGAGGGACATTCTGGACACGTGCAGATGCAGGTATGTCTGCTCTTAGCACTTGCTCTTTTTTTTTAGGAGCAGTTTGCAGCTCTAGAGGGTGATTTCTCATGAGTCAGTCACTGCTTTCTTGTCTTCAGTCTTGGGTCACGTCAGGTAGTGTTAACTATAGCCATGCATCTCATTAGCCCACTGTGAAACTGAAGATGACAACTTCATGTCACTCCATGGAACAAACACGCCTAGGGCCCTAACCTAAATTGGAAGGCATATCTACTTAGTATCTTTTATAAAAATCTTTCACTGTGAGATTATACTTATTTTAAAATCTCAATGTTTTAACTCCGTGCACTGTGTATTTTTTTAAAACATCATCAGTGGTCTTAATTAAGAACACACTTTTTTTTAAATTAAATTTTCCTTTGTTTGCATTTCAAATGTTATCCCCCTTCCTGGTTTCCCCTTTGAAAACCCGCTAGCCCCTCCCCCACCCCCCTGCTCACCAATCCACACACTCCTTCTTCCTGGCCCTGGCAGCCCCCTACACTGGGGTACCGAGCCTTCACAGGACCAGGGGCCTCTCCTCTCATTGATGACTGACTAGGACATCCTCTGCTACATATGCAGCTGGGGCCATGAGTCACACTATGTGTATGTACCCTTTGGTTCATGGTTTAGTCCCTGGGAGTTCTGGGATCCATCCCATATACAATCACCAAACCCAGACACTATTGTGGATGCCAACAAGTGCTTGCTGACAGGAGCCTGATATGGCTGTCTCCTGAGTGGCTCTGCCAGTGCCTGACAAATACAGAAGTGGATGCTTACAGCCATCCATTGGACAGAGCACAGGGTCCCCAATGAAGGAGCTAGAGTAAGTACACACTAAGAAGAACTTCTTCCATTGAAGCCTGAAAGGTGATATCTATGCCATTCCCTCTAAGGCCCATCCTGGGTATCAGCACTTTAGCCTCTTACACCTGCCTACTGTCATATACCTGAGCCATGCCTGGTGTGGAGTGTCATCCTTCTTCAGGGACATCACTCAGACTTTTGCTTTCCAGCTTGTCACCTCTTCACCCCCCTACAAGCAATTGTAATTCCCTGTTGCATCTTGAATAAAACACAGATGCCTTTGGCCAATGTGTCCGGCCCTGCCCGTTCATCTTCCGACTCCTTTCCTGTACACTGTCATCCACTCTCAGTGGCCAGGCTACAATGCTTGCTCATTTCCTCAGCACTCCCCCTGATCATTCCTACTGTCTCTTCTGCGCAGAATAGTCTTTCTCCAGCTCTCAAAATCATGTCAAGTAAAGGTTAAATGACACGTTCACAAAGATATAACTACATTTCATAGCACGGTGGACGTTTCTGTGATGATTGGATGTCTTTTCCCTCCTAGATTAAAATACTCAGAAGGCAGGGATGTGCCACTCTTATTAACCTTTAGGGTGTTCTGTACAGATCTGATACATGCCAAGCCCCTTGTAATTGTCCGACATGCAGTATATTCATGGCAGGAACATGGCTTCTTCCAGTTGCCCGTGGTAGCTGAGATGACATCCATATTTGGACACTAAATTCACCTCATCAATTATGCTTACTATGAAGATGACTAGATAGTGAACTCCAATTAGTGCAATTATTCTGTTTCCAGGCAGTGACCTTAGTAGTAATTGTCCTAGAGCCCTGAGACATTACAAGTAATTAGTGTTGATGGTTCATGAGGCTGAGCATCCTCCTTGGATAGAGTCTCAAGTGAAGAATAAAACTGCTATTGGTGGGAAACAAATAATATCGCATTGTGGGAGCATTGCGTTGTGCAACTCAGTGACTGGGATCTGGGCGGAGTGCAGTGAACACTACCTGTCTATTCTTCCAAGTCAACGAGTGTGATTCCCTTGCTTTGGGTCAATCACAACTGAGCAATTTCACCAGGCTTTGCGAAGCCGGAAGTCTTAGACGTGCTGCTCAACACATGGTCTGAGACTATGAAACCTGCTAACGGAACAATGAATTGTTCCCTGACTCTACCCTAGGGCCAATCATTCTAAACTGTGAGTTCTTGAAGGTCAGGGCACCGTTGTGCTCATCTCTGAAGACCCATTTCTAATGGGATCTGTGGACTGGAAAAGGGTTGAGGGCAGGAAGGGCTTCATAGCCACATACATCAGGGTAGACAAATAAGGCTTGTTTCAGATTGTTGTCCTTGTCTTTACATCGCATACAGGAACCAGCTGGGAATGAACCTTCAACAAACACAGTGACATTTGTGACTTCTCCCCTTCATCCCTGGTTTTGATGTACTCTATGACAGGCTGTCCTGAGGGTTTGTTTGTTTGTTTGTTTGTTTGTTTTTGGTTTTTTCCTATTGTCTTATTCATAACTATCTTTGGCTTTGCTTTTTAACTTTTAAAAGTTATTATTATGATGATGTCTGTCCAGCAAACTATAACAGAATGTGTCTAGTTTTCTTTCTTCAAATATATTTTTTATTTATGTGTATGTCTGCGGCATGAGTACAGGAGTTTTCAGAGGCCAGAGGAAGGCATTGGATCCCCTAGTTACAGGTAACTGAGCCATCTGGCATGGGTACTGTAAACGGACCTGGGGTACTTCACAAGCGTAGCAAGAGCTCTTGCTTACTGAGCCACCTCTTCAGCTCCATTATGTCTGGGTTTCTTAAGCTTATTCTTGTCCGTGGAGTGCCTATTATATTAGACCTTTTATATTTTTAAAACTGTTACATGACATTGACTTCTAAAGTAATTTCTGATTGAGGAAGAAATCCTTTGCTTCAGTGAATGCCCCATTCCCAGGGATGCTCTCTCTCTCTCTACATTCGTGATACTTTCTGTAAACAATTCAGTAGGCCTCTCCTTTACATACTAAGACTGTTACGGTTGAAGTAATTGTAGGGGTCTGAGGACATCTCATGCCTTCTACATAACTTATGCAACACGTATTTGATTATTATTAAATCAATACCTTTTCATAAAACTGTGTCCTTGGAAATGAATTCAGATCCCAAACACAAGTATTCCAGTTGCGTCTTCATAGATCACCTAATGCATACAGAAAGGGCCAAGTCACGTGGTGGATGAAACCTAACAATAGAGTAAAAACATAGGAAGAGTAGTGGCTTCGGAGCAGATAGCTTCTTGAAGTTAGTTTTATGCTATTCCAAGTTCGGAGTCCGTGACTTACCATCCCTTCTCCAGATTCCTCAGATACCAAGTTCCAAGTGTCATTTGGAAACTTTGGTTCATGGGGATTTTATACTTGGTATATGCAAGTGGCTGGAAGAATATGCTGTGACTCGTGAACAGCTGATTACAACACAGCTGGTGTCCAGGTGGCCAGCCTACCTTTGACCTGTATTTCCAGGTGGTTGCTAGGGCTTTGTTTTGTTTTGTTTTGTTTTGTTTTGTTTTGTTTTTTTCTTCCTTTTTTTTTTTTTCTCTTCCCATGCTTTCCTTAAATGTCTGAGGATTGCATTTAGATTTGGAGAATTCAGCAAGAAAAGCCACTCTGGATCACTAATGGGTCGAAAGACATAATTAGTGTAGATCTGACCTCTTCGAAAGCCCATGGAATGGGCTCAGTCTGTTGGTAATAAAGCTGACCCTTCACCCCATTTTGAATATGGGAAGATTATTTTGTTCCTACTCTTGGCTGTCACTGGTTAGAAGAATGTGGTATACACTTAAACATTTGAGACATTAAATTATATATATATATATATATATATATATATATATATATATATATATATGTTGCTAAAATTGCAAGCTTTATTTTTGTAATGAATTCCTTTTCAGTATTAAAAGGTGAATAGCATTTGTAACAGAGGCTCACGTGTTTTCAAAATCCTCCCTGGAAATCTATGGTGAAGACATGGTCTCTACTCTTTTAATTTCAAACTGAGAAAATGCAAACAACAGTAAAATATAATGGAAGTCATTTTTATTTGTTGATGGGGCTGGGAGACAGGACTTAACTTTTTTTTTTTTTTTTTTTTTTTTTTTTTTTAAGGAATGTACGGGCAAGCGTGCAGACCTGTAATTACAGAGTGATAAGTATCAGCCAATAGATTCACTGGATCCCACCCTTAGAATAGGCATGAAGCCAGCTTCTGTCAGTCATTGGTTTAGCCCTTCCTCTTTCGAGACTGCCTATCTGTAGATCTTAAGCACGTGAGGTAGTCCAAGTTCAATTATCTATTATTGAAAGAGTTTAGCTTAAAGAGCACTTTCAACAATGCGGGGGGGGGGGTGTGATTCTGGTTGGTAATTTAATTCCAAGGTCTTAATCATGGGAAACAAAAGACACTTAAGTATCTTAAGTTTCTATCAAAACCCATGTCTTTGGGAGATTAGGTATAGAAGAAGGAAAAGCCTTCCGAAAGGAGCTGATGTCAACACACAGCGAGAGTGTGCTTTGCGTATGGGCAGTGGATGCTTAGGAGTCCTTAAATGTCCCTTCATCCCTGAGAGGGTGGGCCCCCCCTGGGTATCCCCTTGGTCTCAGTTCGAGAGGATGCACCTGATCCTGTGGAGACTTGGCTGTGCCAACCTTCAAAATCTTAAGAAAAGCTCCCAATAGTTTGGAAGATCTCTCAAGTCTTTCCTCTTAGAAGAATCCTTACTGAATCTAAGGAATGAATGACATTTGTTCTTTGTTCTAGACAAAGGTGTACTGGCTGGGTTGAGTCAGAGCCTGTGGCAAGGACTCTGACCTGTTAGGATGGAGGGCATCTATACAAGGGACACATTTTATTTGGATAAACTATGACTTGAACACTTCACTGTAAGTTTTAAGACTAGCATTGATATCAGATTATTTCCCCATAAGTGTTCTCCATAAGAAGTGTACGTCTGTGTCTAGACAGATGTGGGTACGATCTGCCCTAAAGTGGGGGTTTCATTAGACTTCTGAATATGTGCTCTTGGCTTCAGGATTTTTTTTTTTTTTTTTTTTTTCTCATCAAACTTGTAAGATGTTAGCAAGCCAGCTCTCTCTGTGGTAGTCCAGCCTTCCCCTTCTGCTCTGCAGGGTTTTTTTTTTGTTGTTGTTTGTTTGTTTTTGTTTTATTTCCTGTCACTTCATGTAGATGATTGATGGACTTTGCAGGGAAACTCCTGAAGGTGAAACCCCGTCTTCCTGACTTTTGCTTCCCTAGACACTCACCTTTGAGACAATTTTGTTTTCTTGCTTGAAGAAAAGGAAAACCAATTTATTATTACTCTTTTATTTATACTGGTGAGAAGCACGAACAGACCATCTGGTGTTTGTTTCCAGGCTGATAAATGGAAATTAGGGCTAAATAGTCACATGGCTACTATGTCCTGAGAGCACGTCTTAAAAGCTTAGCTTTTATGTCATTATTGGTTAAACGAACAAGCAAGCAAACAAACAAACAAGAAGCAGGTTAGCAATAGGAACGAAAGATCATCTAATGACACTCATATTTGAGACTCTGATAGTTCAAATGTAGTGAGTAGACAGACCCTCATCCCTTTTCTTAATAGGCCATCTTGGTTGAAATAAACCACAGTTCTTTGTCTCAGAAGAATCTGCTTATGCTACTGTGTAATTCTTCTGGAATTTAAAAAAGCTGGAATGTTTCAGTATACCTTGCATCCTCCCTAATGGGGATCTTGCAGCCCACAGTGTGGTCATCCACCAAGAATTCCTCCTAGAGATGGAATTAGGAAAACGGATGAATGTGTCTCGCTTGGGCCAGAGAACGCCCTCTGGGGTCACTGGGATGCTTTTCTGAACTGAGACACAGACTGAGGGTCTGTTCTTAGCAAGGATGATTTAAAGATTTTCACACTTAGAAGGGAGACTGCCCAAGTCTACAGCCGGAGACTATAGACATGAGGGTCTATGGCTTGGTTCTTCTGTGTGATTGTCTCCCAACGTGGAATGTTAATAGTTTAGTGTCCCTAAGCCATATTGAGACAGAAAACACCCAGACGTTCCTTAAGTCTGGAGATATTTCCCTTGAGTAGAATTCCTTCTGTGTGTGATCTAATGACCTGTCAGTTGGCAGCCCCCATGACACCTCACGTGCGGTTTGATTCAAGAGTTGTTTTTTTTTTTTGGTGAACAATGCCTGGCCCATTGTCTTGGTGCCTTTTTATTTGGGGGTGGGGGTGGTCTATCTTAATTGTTTTCCTTTTTCAGAGTGGCACCGAGTTTTCTTTAAATCTCACAATCCCTTGGTTCTCCCCACCATCGCCAAGTTCTCCTGCAGGTAAAGGCGGTCTCTGGCTCTCCCGGCTCGTCTTTATGGCTGGCTCTCTTGAGTTTGTATTTCACCAAAATAAAACTTCAAAGAATCGGAAGACCCTCGGGCCTCCCTCCCTCTCCCTTTCAACTAACACCTACTGATGCTTATCTTGGCAATAATTGGATGCCTATTTGATGAAACCTGTAGTTAAGTGTGTTAATAAAGACTCAGCTCAGCTTTAGGACAAGACTTTTAATAGTCTGTTTTGAAACTTACACTCAGAAGCCCCGTGGAAACCAGGAGAGCTGGTTGTTTATCAAAAATGTTTGTCTGGCCCCCAGGTCCCTTCAGTGGAATATCCAAAGTTTTGCTATACTTGGTTGTACTCTGAGATCAAGACTTTTTTTTCCCCCTCTTTCCTGCCGTCTTTTCTAGGCGTCCTTCTCCTCCCCAGCACTGTGTCCTGGACATAATTTCTGATAAATATGTAAGGTGTGTAACTACTACAGTGTGACTCACTGTGAATTATGTTTAATTACCGATAGGACTTCAGGAGTTTTCATAGACGGTGCAGAATTCTTTCCATGCTTATTTTCTGTTTAACCTTGCTTATCTCCAGCAATGCTGCCTTGACTTTCCAAATAGGGACTTCCCAGCTCAATAATGAATGTGTAAGACAGAAGAAAATTGTTCGAGCACTCATTCTAAGCCCCGGAGGAAGGCTACTTAGCTTGCTTCACCTGGCAGGATGTATGACTGAAGAATAAAGCCACTCAACTCTTCTTTATCTGAATAATCAATCAACACGTGTCTAAATATTACCCACCACCTCCAGCACTTTCTGAATGAAGATATGGCATAGGAGGAAAGTCCTCTCACTGTAGAAAATAGTTTGTAAGGTCAACAAATTGAGGGAATGTTTGAAGTATCTATCTATCTATCTATCTATCTATCTATCTATCTATCTACCTACCTATCTATCATCTATCTATCTATCTATCTATCTATCTATCTATCTATCTATCTATCTATCTATATTGGGAGACAGTGTCTCACTCTGCAGCCCTAACTAGCCTGGAAGTCATTATGTAGACCAAGCTACCTTGGAACTCACAGAGATCCTCCTGCCTCTGCCCCCAGAGTGGTGGGAATTAAAGGTGTGCACCATCATGCTCTGCAATGGTCAGTGTTAGTCCAGGCAGCAGAAGGCCCTGGGTCTCACGGTAGTCATGGACCCTGTGCTCAGTACGTGCCACAAAAAATGACTTTGGGACTTGTACAAAGGTTTCGAGTCTCACAGTTCACCTCTGTCCTCCTTTGCCAGAGAGTTGACGTGAGGTTGAGCCTCTTGGTCACTCAGGAATTCTGGTACGTGTGGAAAATGTCCATTTGATAATATCCCCTCACAGTTGACAAGACACACTTGAGTTAGTCAAATAAGACTCTTGATGTGTTGTGGGAAGTGGGGAGAGGTGGAAAGGAAATGATGGGCAGCTGTGAGCACGATCAGAACATGTGACATGCATGTGTATGTCACAGGAAATCCGTCATCCTCTACAATTAGCGTGTACTAATAAAAAAATAATAAAAGACTCTTGATCTGGATTCCAGATCTGTTAATTTATGTTGACGTAAGCCCTCTTCCCTGGAAACGGCCATCAAGGAAGTGTTAATACAGTAGAAGGGTGATGTTTGCTTTCTGTCTTGGATAGTTTTGGTAGTAGTAAGCACTGTTTATAGAGACCAGGTAGAAAATTGGACCTATTCTGTGCTTTTACTATATTATCTACCTCTGTGATTTATACACCAGAACCTATTACTCAAAGGTATAGACTAGGAGGAGCCTTTTAGGATGTGTGTCTCCACCTCAAGCAAGGAGATTAGAGTTCTACAGAAGACATCAGTGGGAGCCTCATCGCTACCTTTGTTCTCTCCTGCTGATGTCACAGCTTTGAGAATAGTGAGAAACAACTCATAATTCACGCAGACTCAAGGATTTTTCTACAGGCTATGGGAGTGGGGTTAAACAAAAGACAGAATCGATAAGAAGACCAGATTGCAGTATTGATCCTAAGTCGATAATATAAAACTACTAGTGCAGGCAAATGGCAGCTGGTCAAAGATCTATTTTTAAAATAGAATTAAAAAAAAACAAAACTATGGTGACCTCCTTTCATTGTAATATTATCAAATAAAATCCTGTAGTCTGTGGAATGTGCTCTGGCCTTTGGCTTACTATGTTCCAAACAGTCTTGCATGGAATATGAGAATACACAACTGGAGAGAGAAGGGTCTAGTGATGTCTTCTCCCTTGTACAGAGAACAAAGGTCATAGGCAGTGTGCCCAGGATATCTTACTTTATCTTCATGGTTTTTCATTGATTGGCAATGTTCCAGTAAAGTTTAGGTCATTGTTTCGAGCTTTAGTAAGTTCTCTGTGATTTCGTTAAAGGTGCTGTACCTTAGTTGCATCATTGAGAGTGAAGGGAAAACCCAGAAACATTTTAGATCTTCGCCAGAACTGGAGTGAAGTGCTCTTTTCTCCTGACCCTTGCACTGTTCTGGGTAGGAATCTGGCCAATCAGGCACACCATAGAAACAGGTTGGAGGCTGGACTAATCAAGAATAGGCCCGAAAGCTAGCACCTAGAAGCATCATAAAGATCCAGGCTTCTGAGACCCAGTGTTTTTTTTAACATAATCAAATAAACTCTGAACTGGGATATTGCACCATTGTTCCTCTGTTAGATGCAGTACTACATTTCAAGGGTATGTGGGTATCTTTAAAGAAAATACACCCCCCCCCCATTCACTCTCCTCCTGTACTGCACGCTCTCTTGATTGACAGGGAAAGGAAGACAGTTTTATGATGCTGCTCCTGGAATAGGAAGTCACTCTTGTACTTACGGTAATAGTCCTAGCAATTACAATGAGTTGCAGAAAATCCGTAGTTTCTTTTGGCTTTTACGTCTTGTCAGTGAGTGAGTGAATGAAAAAGGCAAGGAAGAAGAGAGGCAGGAAGTAGCACACATTCTCAAGGGTATTTTCATCTGTAACAGGCAGAGGTAAGAAGGACCTGGTGGGTTTTTTCTCTCTTCCTCTTTAATAACTTTTTTTTTTCAGAGCAGTTTCATTTTCACAGCTAAATTGAGCAGAAGATGCAGAGACTCACCATGTGCCTCCCCTCCCACACGAGCAGCCTCCCCTCCCCCTTTCTCCACATTCCCTACCAGGGTGGTACTTTTCCCACAGCTGAGCCACCTACATTGACGCATGCCTGTCACCCCAAGTCCGTCCTTTACAGCAGAGTTTATGCTTACTCTTGTACACGGTGAGGGTTTCAACAAGTTTATCACATGTCCACCATTATGACATGACAATTTTTCCTCTTCTTTTTCTTATGGTTCTGGGCGATAAAGTCCTGGGTCATGCACATGCCAGACAAGGATACTGCTCAGCCACATCCCCTGGCCATTGGTCTGTTAATAAATGCTCAAGTTAGGATTGCTCATTTAATTTAAGAGGGATTAAATGATGGCAAGTGCATTTGTTAGGTCATTATGCCTGTTCAAAGAATGCGTGCTGTTTCCAATTACAACATTAAACCACAATTGTTAACATCATTTGTAAATAGTGCAGACTAGCTCCACTTGCTCATGGGCTTCAAGAGTGGAGGTAAATCAGCCTAGTTAACAGAAGGCACTCGGGGCTGATGGCCCAAACACACACACACACACACACACACACACACACACACACACACACACACACATATATGCAGAATGCACATGGAAGCCCAGGGCCTGCCTGAGTCACAAAGCAAGGTCAAGCCCAGCCTGGGAACCTTAGTCACACCCTGATTCAGTATTAAAAGTTATATAAGGACTAGGACTATAACTCAGAACACGGGTTCTAATCCCCAGGAACACATCCACGCACAGGTACACACATGTGCATGTGCACACAAACAGACACATGCAGGCAGACGATTTGCCTTTTAAAATGATTTTCTTTTTGAGGGTGGAGTTAAGCAAGCAGACACATGCTTATGCTTTGTATAAGTGTTTCCAACCTTGCACATCTGTACCCTTCGTAAAATCCTGGTTGTGGAGTAGTTTATGTGTCTAAGCTAAAAGGGAACATTCTGGAACATTTATAGTGTGTAGTGTCCATCAGACCTTTAGAGTGGGTGATGCACAGACATCATGATAAGCCCATATGGCTGTAGCCTGGTGTTTCATCCCGTTATTGGCTTTGGTATGAGGCCATCCCTCCTCCTTTGTTCGCATGAGCTGGTCTAGGTTGACATTGTGATGTCTGCCTCATGCTGTTGTACAGATAAGGCAGGCACACAGTCCCCTGCCTGTGGTGTTCTGTCCCTCTCACATGCTTTAAGTATCCTGTTGGTAAACTTGCCTTTCTTGTTTGTGCGACTGAAGGATGCTGTGGTTGGTGAGCCTGCCTTGATGTGAGACTTACCTTCTCCTTTCTGCGTTCTGTAAGCACTATGCTATCAGGCCTCGTGTTTGTCTCCATGGGAGTGCCTTTGAAACTCTGCATCTTAGTTTTCAGTGGATACTTGTCTACAGCCAATGCAGAGCGCCATAGTTCTTGCAAAGTGTTCATGAGATGCTGTAAGTTCTGGGTACTATGAGGAACGGAGTGAAGTTAATTCCTTGTGTGCATTTCTGGTGTAGGCTGTGAAGCCGAGTTAAAGATATTTAGCTGATATATTTTGCTCGCAAACATTGGGAGACAGATTTCAATTTGGTGAGATTATGTAAGGGAAACCCTTTCTATCGGCGTCTGATAGGAATATTTACATTATACATTTCCCAAGTCTGGAGACAGAAGGATGAGGTTAGTAGACTGTCACCAGCTTGTAAGTGTCTGTCTGTTTTTGAATCAGTGAATGTAGCTCATGCCAGTAAATTAGATTTGTGTCTCTGCATGATCTATTTCACACATAGGACTTGGAATGGTGTCATTTTCTCGTTTTGTCTTATATGTGTGGTTAAAAGTTTTGCTGACCTTTAAACATGGATAAAATTTAAAAAGACACGAAACCACATTGTGCTTGAGGAATACACACATACACACATGCATGAACACATGTAACACATATACACACATACACACACACATGGATACCTATTTTGGAGAGTGTCTAGGAGCTTGTGTTCTAGTTGATTACTGTAAGGGTTGGTTACTAACATTGGACATGCTCTGAGGACTTCTGGGAGTCGTCACTGACTATTTCTCATCCCCAGGGTGACAAAGCTTATGAGATGAGGGTCTATGAGTTGTCCCAAAATATGCTGCCATTATATATGCTGTCAGATTTTAAAGTTTATACTTAAACATAAGTGAGAGCTAGTAGAAGCAGACAACACACACACACACACACACACACACACGCACACACACACACACACACACTACAGTTTATAAAATTTATCCTATAGTGGCTATCAAATAAGTAATAGTAAAGTCAGTTTTTGCTCTCCCCTACTGTGAAGACAGCATGTCTGTCATCATTGGGAACACTGTGTTCTCAGTAGAGCTAGTCTGCTAATATTATCTAGTAGTTAGAATTCACTATAAATGAAAGCATCAAGATGCCAAACACATGTATGTCTATATTCAGGAGACCCGACCTATTCGTGTTTTCACAACCAATTCTGTTTTCACGAGCAGTCTTACATTAGCGATTTAATATATGAAAGTCTGAGATTCTTAATCAGTAAAATTTAAAGTTATATAGGCTTTAAAAATCATTAGTTTCTCCATAGGAAAATTCTAGGTTTTTCTTTCCTTCTTGGTCTAGAATATTCTTGGTCTTACACTATCTAATTTTCTCAAGAAACAGAAAAAAGGTAAAGTTTCTGTAGTGCAGAAAGGAAAAAACCGGAGAAATGGAGATGGGGTAACAGAACAGAGGCTACAGTTCCTTGAGAACTCAGGTGTCCAGTGAAGTACCAGGAGTCAAAAAGTCATGTGTGGAACTCCAAAGCCCAGGTAAGAATGGGGGTTGTTGTGATATATAAACAAGCTACACAATATCACGAAATAGGCAGACACAGAAATATATATCCCGGAGACTTGAGAAAGGGAATATTTTCTCGAGTAGGTAATTTCTAAAGTAGGAGGTTGTCTCATGGCTCTTGACCTGTTATCCTCCTCCGAGTTTCAAGGGCGCCTTCTTCCTCTAGGATTTGCAGAATGCTTCTCTGCTCGAAGCTTCAGCTTCCTTGGAGGATGTCAGAGATTAACTTGACAAGGATACAACCTCTCCGTAAAGGGACAGGTTCTAGATAGCAGACTCTGAGACAGTACTGAAAATCTCTCAATGTCCATAATGGTGGTGGGAAGCCATGGAGACTGGATTTTCATCAAAGCGTAGGCACCAATTAACAGAACAGAGCCAAGGCTCCCAAATGACTCTTCCAATCCTGTAGGGGAAAGGCGCAGCTAAGGAATAACAGACAAGCATTCTAGTTAGCTTGAGAAGTGAAATCTAGATTGAAAGTGTGGTCCGGGTTGTTAACCTTCATTACATCTCTGGTGTCAACTTTTTGTGAGAATCACCCAATTTTAAATCTAATCTTGGGTTGCCTTCTCTGGATGGTTTGGATTTCTGAGTGTCAGTTTGTTGAAATTAGGGACACTTAAGTAACTTTATTAAGTATCAGTCAACATCAGAGACTTTGTGGCTAGTTTCAGTGGTTCCTCCTGTGGTAACCCCAACCATAAAATTATCTTGTTGCTACTTCAGAACTGTAACATTGTTACTGTTATGAATCTCAACGAAAATATCTGATATGCAGGATACTTGATATGGGATTCCTCCAAAGAAGTCTCTTTCCACAGGTTGAGAGCCACTGCCTATGTGAACCATCCCTCTGGCCAGACATAGGTTTGTAATGGCATAGCAACTTGGAAACATCTGGATTGGCCACATTTTTCATCGGTTTTCCAAACCTTACCGTTAAAGGTCTTTGAAGACATTGCACTCCATCAAGCCCCTCCCCCAGCCTCTGGTGTGAACTATTTGCGAACTTTGAGAAACACCCAATTTTTAATCTAATCTTGGATTAGCCTTGTCTGGATGGTTTGGATTTCTGAGTGTTGGTTTGTTGAAATGTTAACATCTGGAGTGGTGACCCCTGGGCGTCAGGTTTTGGATCTTGGAGTCTGTGTGAGAATGTGGTCTGCAACTTTGGGGCTATAGATCATGACTTTCACATATGTCAGCCATTTTTTTTTTAATTGTTAAGCCTTTGTTTACTTTAGAGGTTTGAAACTATAAATGTTTCCTTGTCTTTGTTTAATTATTGAAGAAGTGGGCTCAATACCAGACAACCCAATGAGAACATTTTCTGTGTCCCATGGGGCTTGGAGACTGATTCGAGGCTGTAGTCTTCATCACAGATGCTGCCTCCTCAGAAGGGATCTGAGGTTGGGAAACAGCTTTGATGTGGCCTGGTAGGTTTCTGGGCCAGTGTTTGAGCCAGCCTTACACAGCATACTGTCAGGTCTGTGGAACCCAATCTCTATCAATGTGATACCGTGGCGGGTATGCAGCAAGGCCAGGTCAGTACCCTGGCTCCTCATGTCTGAGGTCACAGTTAACTTCCCATTCAGGAGATGTCGTGTGATGCGAATCCAGGGATGAATGTATCGCAGGGGACTTGAGCAGCGGTTGGCATTTCTGTATTCTGTCCAGTGGCACCCCCTTTCTTTCCAAGGGGAAGGGTGTCAGGGACACTGAATTCTTGTATCCCAGGCTGAGAGTCCTAGGCTCATACTCACAGACTCTTGTTCTGTGTTGTATTGTGGTCCAGCTCTTGAGCATCCACATCTTGTGGACAGGTGCTTCCAGGCTAATCTGTAGCCAATGACTGTGTCTTACACTGGTGTGCGCAGACCTGTTGTCAGGATTCTCATTTCAGATGTAACCATAGCAACCTCTTTGGCTTACTTGTTCCTGGCCACTGTTGCAGTTAAAGGATCCAGTTTCTATCCAGAGCTGGATATCCTATGAGGCTGCCTTTATCCCGACCTTAGTCTTAGTCATTGGGTGTGAAAAGAGTGGGATTGGATGTTTCAGAAAGAAATCTCTCACTAACTGTTGTTCTGTGAGCCGCACATGTTTTGTAACCAGAAGTTTTTCTGAGTGTCAGTGTATCATGGTGTTAATTCTATACTGGACTGTCAATCTGTTTGCTCTTACCTGAAGGCTGCTCCAGCTTGAGTTCAACTATAGTCTGGGAAGTGAGGATGTTTAATAATCATCATATGAGGGCCCAATCGGACTGAGCATTCTCGTTGCATTACTAAAAGCAAATTCAGACACCAGTGTTCTTTCATGCTCAACCAACATGCTCCACTGTACAATGTGGATGACTTCCTGCCTGCACAGTAGTACCAGGTCCTAAAACAAGCATATGTCTGTGTGCCTACGTTAAACAAGATGGCACAGAATGACTGGCTCTTGGTGGGAAATATATATATATATATATATATATATATATATATATATATGTGTGTGTGTGTGTGTGTGTGTGTGTGTATGTATGTATATATACATACATACACGCTAATAGTCACCAGTGCACCTATTTCATGAACTCTGAATTCCTTTCCTCCCTTCTTCATGGTCCTTGTTCTCTGGGCTCTATCATCTCCTCAGGGAGGCCTTCCTCAAAATCTTATTAAGCATTAACATATGCTCACATCCTAAATTAAATGTAATTTGCAAAATTAGAAATATGCGGAGTCGTAAAACTAATTGGCCTACCTATTACTGCAGACGAGCACTAATTAAAATCTGGAGGTCTTCATCGCTGTTGTTTTGGGGGTGTTATTTACTGACTGAGATCTCACTTTCTAGCATGCTTGTGAGCTCAGACAGGCTTACCTGCCCATGCAGAGCCCATCTCTGTTGCTGGTCTGGCATCCACTCTTCTCTTGGTGGGGCCAACCTGTGTGGGGTGCAGTGAGTGTCAGCGTTGTTGCAGCCCTGTGTCCTCTAATTTTCTTTCATCAATCTAGTGAGCAGAGGGTACCATCTCCCACTACTCTCTCGGGCCTTGGGGCTGACAGTTACATCCCAAGCTGTGGGGCAAGCAAGGTCTGGGTGAATGTCATTAGCTAATGAGAAGTTGGAAAGGACAGATGCAATTACTGTTTTCAAATTTTCTGTTTCACTCAAAGTAGAGTCAAAAGGAAAACATTAAGGAAAGGAAGGAGTTGTGTAAGTGATTCAGTGGAGTTAATAAACAATGTGCAGAGAGATTGGTAGCAGATGGATGCATGCTTCTCTTTGCCTTTCTTCTATTTCTCTCTCCTTTTGGTCTTGGAAGACTAGCTCTCCTGAATTCTCTGTGTTAAACATGAACTCCTGATCTTCCTGCCTCCACCTCCCAACTTCTGGCATGACAGGTGTGTGCCACCACGCCCAGCTTGTTTCTTTGGTATCTTGTGATGGAGTTGCACCAAGTTCTAAACAAAAGGAGCGCACATGCAATTGCATGCAAGGCTAGCGGTGCTGATGGGGAAACCCCAACACCTCTGCCTGGTAGTGGAGCGCTTGATTGCTCTCATCTCTTGGATTTGAATACGAGAGAAAGAATAGGTTCAAGCAGATGAGGAAGGCAGCCCCCAGCTAACTTGGGGAACTCCGTGTTAGAGGGCTTTGAGAGTTATCCGTTTGGTTTACCACTGAGCCTGAATGTGAAGCCTGGGCATGTTGGTTGTTGGTCTGGAAATCATAGCATCCCAGAGGCTCTGGAAATGCAGAGTGGCTTGATGTCTTAACAAGATGAAGACATTAGTGGGGCCCAAGAATGTTTAGAAGCAGCCATGGATAGAAGAGAAGAGCCCAGACTAGGCCTAATGATGGAGAAGAGCCCAGGTTAGGTCTAATGATGGAGAAGAGCCCAGGCTAGACCTAATGATAGAGAAGAGCCCAGGCTAGACCTAATGACAAAGAAGAGCCCAGGCTAGGCCTAATGATAGAGAAGAGCCCAGGCTAGACCTAATGACAAAGAAGAGCCCAGGTTAGGCCTAATGATGGAGAAACTCATGGTATAAAGAGGATGGCATTTCTTTTTTTCTTTCTCTTATCATTGGATGATTCTTTGACATCGTGGAACCATCACAGAGATGCACATCTCAGCTTTGGAGAGGGCCAGGCACGATATGACCATGAGGGCCCCACATGACCATGTCCTCTGCTCAAGAGGGGAACATGTAAATCTCTCACCTCAAATTTTATAAATAACCTCTCAGATACAGAGGCATTACCATCCCCTGTGGCTAGCCCAGAGTGTTGGACTTGAAAGAACTGTGCTTCTGTTACAGTCTCCGTCTCTTTGTTGTCACAAAGTCTGGATTATAATCAATCAATCAGTCAGTCAATCAAACAGACAAACAAATGAACAACAAAGCCACTAACACCCCAGCAGCACCCCCTTAACTCTCTTCTTTCCCAGCCTGCATGCATTCTCATGTTATTCTTTCTCAGTGGTAATCCTGTTGAAAGCAAACAAATATTTGATTCATACTTACAGCCTCCAATAGAGGTGAATCAAGGATTCCCATGGAGTCACTGGGTAGAGTGCTTTCAACTCAGACTGAGATGCAATTCGGCAAACCATCCTTCTCCACTTCTGTTACTTTCCTGTTATCCAGGGTGTCTCTATGTAGCCCAGGCTGGCCTTAAACTTATGGTCTTCCTATCTCAGCCTCCTGAGAGCTGGGATGACTAATATGTCACCACTGTCACCACTCCAGGCTTAACAAACTTAAAGGACCAGACAGGAACCATTTTAGACTTCTGGCTACACAGTGTCTATATTACATTTTTTTCAGCTTTGCTCTTGGGATGGGAAGGAGCAACAGGCAGTGTTTTAGGGGAACTTCATTTCTAGGGATCAGCAGAGACAGCCCAATTTGCTGATTGCAGCTCTTGAAGAAGGGGTTAAATTCTGGAATTTTCAGCTTTAATCCTACGAGTAAAATCACCTGACAAAACTGAAAATTGGCCATTGTTCTTCATGTACAGGATTCAGAGGACTTAGCTACATTTTTGAAAATCCTCTGTCTTTATAACGGCATATCGTTCCCAAGAGAATCATACCTTGGGGAGCACGGCTACACTCTGAAGTTAGATGCTCCGTTGGTTCTGCATTTTGATTTCTCCTGCGTGCTTTTGATAGAATTTAGTAACCAAATTTCTCTCCACATCTCTAAATAAACCGTAGTTTTTTCGAAACTTCCCTTCAAATTCAGTTGGTTACCAAACGGGGAGGGCGAATTGCTTTGATCGCATATCTGGGTCCCCCATTGCCTGTGTGCTTACATGGTCGAGGAGGGCAGGTTTGACATCTCACAGTATTATGCAAATGATGTGCACTTTATTCACAAGTAGCAAGGAGATGACTAACCCTTGCGGGAGGAATTATGGAACATAAGCATCCTTCAGAGTTAATTATCACATATGCTGCTTTGTATTTGTACCATGTAAAGATGTACCTGGCTACTGGAGAAAAACACTATAAATGGAATTTGCATTCAGGCACTTCAACAATGTATTCTAATTGGAAATCTTTATTTGCACCATACTTGAGAGTATTTAGCATTTTGAGCTAGACAAGTCTTGAGGGGGATTTTTTTTTTCTCTCTCTCTCTCAAAGAAATGAGCAATCTAGTTGTTTAATATCCTAT
Organism: Mus pahari; assembly: GCF_900095145.1. Classification (NCBI taxonomy): domain Eukaryota; kingdom Metazoa; phylum Chordata; class Mammalia; order Rodentia; family Muridae; genus Mus; species Mus pahari. Next base: position 70,152,422 of record NC_034600.1, on the reverse strand, counting down.
ATGGAAATGAGTGCTGGTTGTGGAAAAATGAGCACGGTTCATTTTTAAAAGAACCATAAGCAGTTTCTCTATTCTTTTTTAGCAATTGATTTACATTTATTTGTAATTGAAAAAGTGAGTTTTTGTTAAAACAACTGTAGTTTATGCTCTCTCCTTTTTTAAAAAAAATCACTTTCCCCACTAAAAGCTGTATGCATTACCAGAGGGTAGGGCACTCATACAACAAGTGTGTGCCTGGTGATCGCTGCTCATCTGTCTGCCGTTGGTGTCCCTTCTGTCTACAGAGCATAAAACAGTGTTCTGCTGGAAATGTTCTCCCCTGGAGAGTAGAATGATTGGGACGGAGTGGGTGGGAAGACCTGATGAGGCTGTGAATGTCACGGGGGTGTGTCCTACTCACTAATTCTAAGGAAAAGAATATGGTTTTGTCACAGGCTATCATTCTGGTTTTGTGGATTCCCCCCAACCCCCCAAGGCACAGTTAGATAGAGTCAGCCTGGGTGCAAAAATACAGTGAGGTAGGTTGATGAGCTAATGGTCTGTGTATAGTGAGTTCTGGGTACAGTTTTTGAATAAAAGTGTATACCATTGCAAAGTGTGAACTCTGTGACGCAGGCCACTGGAAGTTAAGTATAAGTCACACTTGGTTTCACTCCAAAGGCGTGTAACGATTGTGTGGGAAAATGGGGAGGGGGCTGATAAAAATGGAGAGAGTAAATGCTTTCTCTTATTATAAAGCTTTTGGAAATTATCATCTATTAACTGAGAGTTTCCCAGTGTCACTGTCAGCCAGCGTTACCCTGTGCCTTGCTCACCCAAAGTCCCTTCCCTTGTTCCCCATCTTAATAGTCCATACATATGATTTATGTTCCACATATGAGAGAAAACGTGGCGTTTGTCTTCTGGGTTGGCCTCCTTTAACTTCTCCCTTCAGTCAGAAGTTGTGTGATTAAGAAAACAAGCAACAACCCCAGGTGAGGGTGCGTGGTCCCAGCACCTGACAACTACTGAGAGACCACTAGAATGTAAAGAAGTCATGCCACTATGGAAATCGGTGAGACTACTATGGAAATGCTCCTGAAAGGAGCTGGGCTGGAAAGATGGCCTAGTGCCTCAGGACCAGTGGAGGAAGGAGAGAGCTGATTCCTGAATAGTGTTCCTTCACAATAAACCTTATAGTAATGAAAACAATCCGTACCAGTAAAGGACAAATAAAACCCAGAACACCAACTGGCTGGGTCCAGCAGATTCAGGAAGACACCTCCAGAATGCCAACAAGAGGAGGATTTTATTTAATGTACCCTCAGAAGGCAGAGTACACACACACGACCCTACATTCACAACATGTACACACATACAATAATAATAAATCAAAACTGTAATTATGTGATTTTATTCTTACTGCATATGAAAATATATCAAAAGGACTCTAAGACAACGTATCACAAAGATGCTTTGATCTCCATGTTTTTGACAGTACTGTTCCAAGTTATGCAGTCAGATGCATATTAATGGACACACACACACACACACACACACCATAGAATGTTTTTTAGCCATAAAGAACAAATTATGTTTTTGTGGGAAAATTGATGGGACTAGAGCTTGCCAAATGAAGGGAGCAGATCTTTAGTGCCGTCGATCCTGGGTATCTTTATTTCAATACCTATCACACGGATGGCCTGATTCCGTTGGCGTTAAAGGAAGTACCATTTTGATTCTGATCAGTATCTCTGTAGCTGGTCCCTGGCTCGGTCTTGGGTGCTTTCAGTTTATCCTTTGCTTCTTCTTGGTTGTTTCAGCTCATTGAAGATGTAGATTGGGTCTTCCTGCCTCTGCCTTTTATAATAATATATTCTAAGCAGCAATGCTGTTAAATCCATTTCCAAAATATGTAGGCAGGTCCTACAAGTAGACGTCTGCAGGAAAGGGAAGGAAATCAGTTCTTGACACACACACACATACACACACAGAGTAGGTCTTCAGCCAATTCTTGTTTATATCCTTTTAGCAGAAACAGTCTCTGTTGTGTTCACATGTAACACAGTCAAACAGAAACTCCACGTTGCTTATATATGTGTCTTTGACCCATGGGTTTCTGAGGTGAAGAAGCTGAGTTGTTTTGTAGAGGAGACCCTGTGTGTACAGAAGAGATGTGAGGACAGACTCTGGATCACAAAGAGCTGGGGCTTCTGTTCTAAGGGATTTGGTTCAACCGAATCTATTTTAGGTCCTCTCAGCCTCATGTTCATGGCAGTACAACATTCTACCCACTTAATGCTACAAGAGGTTCGCTAGGGTCTCCCCCTTCAACCAGGGATGTGAGTCCTAGATTAGAGCCCCTTTCAAGCCCCTGTCTGTGCTTACCTCAGCACCTGAGAGATGGATGAAATCTCCGGTCCCTGTGTCAGTCTGTGGCTGCTCTCTGTCTACTCTCTTGCCCTTCATTGGCTGCCCTGGGCCAATCAGGAAGTTTAATTTGTGTCCCCCCAGCCCATGGCAGTACAATGCGGTAGGAAGAAGTTGTAAGCATGCAAGACTGGTTGTGTGCTACAGCCACATGTAGTAGATACGGTCGAGTGCCTGGGATAGGACTAGTTTATCCAATTATTAGGAAAAAAAAATGTATGCCTGATCAAATGAATCTGCAGACGCACTGTTGCTGACATCTGAGATTTAATTATTTCTCCTTTGTCTGGTGTCTTTCCACTTCACCCTTTTTTACCCCATTTCTTAGCAGCTCACGCCTTGGTCCATATCTCATCATTTTAAAGAGAGAATGGAGAAACCTTTGCTATGTATTTTTCTGCTCTAGGTCTTACAAAAATAATTCAATTTTCTACCCATAGTTGATTTGTTAAAATTGCTTACGTATCTTTACCCGACTTTAACCCTTAGGATGACATTTGTGGGGTTCCCTTTGCCCCTTTCAAAAGGAAGTTTTTTTTTCTGTGACCTAGGCAATAAGTGTCTGGGGGACGTCAGAGTTAATATTGTTTTCCAGTGGGTAACAGATGGGTAGCACAGAGTCAAGATGTTTGCATCATTTCTGAAACACGTCAGTAGGTGGATTTGAGCCTGTTAGGCACTCTCATTAGGCCTACACAGTTTTATGAAGACCAAGTTATAGAGCTAAGAGGTGCAATTCTAGACATGTATACTGCAGTCGCAGTAACCAACCCTGGGCAGTTCAAAGTGGCCGAGCCAACCTGAACAGTGTCATGGCTGTGGTGAGTCCATGCTGTATTTGATGTGTTTATAAAAAGATAAAGAGGTCTAAGAATATGTTCTATGGGGGTGTGGTGAGGTGTGGGGGAAGGGGGTGTCTCATTGGGCCCATGCCAAGGCATCCCTTCTCCCTGAGGGACCAGCCACAGGAAGGTATAGTATAGAATAGAGTTTATTCAGAGCATGGGGAGGGGAGTTAAGAGGGTAGTGGGAAGGGAAGGGAAGGGAAGGGAAGGGAAGAGAAGAGAAGAGAAGAGAAGAGAAGAGAAGAGAAGAGAAGAGAAGAGAAGAGAAGAGAAGAGAAGAGAAGAGAAGAGTAGTGACTGGCCATGGCCATGAGCACGTGGAGAGAAGGGGAAGGGGAGGGGAAGAGAGGGGGAACAAGATCGAGAGGCAAGAGAGGGAGAAGGGGGCAAGCAGCCCCTTTTATAGTGGGCCAGGCCAACCTGACTGTTGCCAGGTCACTGTAGGGTGGAGTTTAGACAGAATGCTAACAATATTGACATTTAGGATCCAGGAGGTTGAACACCAACGTTCAAGCTCAGTTGCTTCACTTGCTTTCTCTAAAGCTATAAGAGCAAAATGCCGATGCCTGAGATTTGTCCTGGATTCTGTGCCCAGGTTGATGACAGGGTTCTGTTAGTTCTTTTCAAACGTCGTGCTTGAACATATGGCTTTACATCCTTGGATGGAAAATGAAATATTCTTGTGGAAAAGAATAGTTTGATTTGAAGACTGTGACTCAGCCTCAAGCCGGTGAACTGAGCAGAAGGGAAGACGGTGTTTAGTGCCATGCTTTTTGCCACAGCCTCCTAATCTTCTAGCCTGAAGTGAGAGAGATGGAGAACTCTTGGGAAAGCACGCTGATGTCTGAGGGTAGATTAAATGGAATGTCTGCTCTTGCTAATTCCTAAGTCTGCTGGACTCAGTCATTTGGTGTTCTGGGTTTTATTCATTCTTTACTGGTGTAGACTGTCTGGTTTTATCATTGTAAGATTTATTTACATTACCTGCCCTTGGAATCCTAGCGTACACAGTAGACCGCATTTTTTGCCACGTCTGACCTAGGATCATAGATAGCATTAAGGAAGCTGATTCATTTGTGATAATCGAGTCAATGTTCTCTTGTTTTCTCCCTGGTGGACGTGGCAATTGTCTGGTCGCTCTTTCATGCTGGGTTTTCAGGGTAACTTGAGTTTCAGGTTGACTCTGTTACATGTAAATACAGTAGGGACTTTTGTTTCAGGTAGGGGAGTGTAAACAAAAAATGGAGTGGAGACCTACTGTGTGGGTCAAGAGATGATTTCCTTCCCTTTCCTGCAGAGAATGCAGTAATGACCTGCTGACCCTCCTCTTCTTCAGGCAAGCTTGGCTTTGCAGAGGTTGGCTTCCCTGCCCTGGGTGCTATAGCTCATTGAGATCTGCTGATGTCAAACCCCACACACCTTTTTTTTTTCTCTCTACTGAGTAGACTGGGTCAGAGTTCAAGCCATTAAGGTTCTATTTGAACCCAAAGAGAAAAACCCGTTTTCTGAAACATGACCTCTAATTACATAAAGTAGATGCCTCTGAGAACAGTATTGTCTCCTAGCCTAGGCTGCAGATCTTGAACAACAATCCAAACCTTGCCTTATGTAATGAAAGAGCATTCAAAACCAAATAGCACCTGTCCGTGATTAAGGAGAAAGTCATTAAGGAGAAAGTCGCTGGGGGTTGGGGGCTGGCAAGAGCCTGCCTAAATCCTGGTGCGAGGGTGCAGGGGTCTCTCTGCACCATTGGCAGGAACAAAGGCTTCTGTGTCTTGTTCCCTCTGTGGCACTCACTGAGGAGTTTGAGGTGAGCAGGGGATGGGGGTGTTGGCTGCTGGCGAAGTTTTGGACTAGTAACGGTACTGTGTAGCTCAGTTTGCCAAGAGAACTCAAAGGCAGTATAGAGGGAGTCTGTCCTGCGAACCGATGGTGTCTCACTAGGACCAAGAGCACTACATTCTATGTAACCTCATCATTTTTTCAAGCTCGACAAGGCTACATAGCCTGGCTTTCTGCTGTCCTTATTTACTTTAATTTTCTTTCCGGCCACCAGCAGTCTAACTCGTTCCCTTCTCATGCTTCAGGAAGTAGAGTTGACATAAAAGTCTTAGGCCTCTTACACGTCACGTGTGGCCTGTTCAGTGTGTACCCTTGAGCATGTGCTAGGTTTCTATGTGGTAGACTGATGAAGAAGCCATAGATTCTTAGGAGCTAGTCCAGGCCATCCAGTTAATCTCCCGTGAAGTCCCTGTGAAGCCACCACCTGCCTTTGATTTCACAGGCTCTTCAGTGATTGTGGTACACACGTCAGTTTCAGCATTGTCGGCCACTTCCTGTGCTGAAGTGTTTGGCAAAGCAAGAGAGTTCGAAGGGGATGCTCTGAGTTATGTTGAACCCAGGTTAGAATCCATTCCCATTCATCACAGTAGAAAGTGGTACTGGGTGTCTCATAGGTGCTGTGCTCGGGCCCAAAGGATCTCCCTTGGGATTTCCTGGGTGAGAAGCAATATCGTCATTTCTGCTGAAATCTCGCAGCACACTGGAACATTTCTTCCTTGAGTGGTGTCTCATTAGGTAGCTTGAAGACATGGAGAAGGTGAAACTGGAGGAGAATGGGCTCTCTGAGGGAGAAATCCTGGGGTGGCATCAGGAGGACCCCAGTGACCAGGGCACTGATCTTGCACTGTGTCGTCTGGACTCGGCTGTGCAGTCTCCTAAATGAAGACCTACCATGTACTATTTGCCTAGTGACTTTTCATTCCTTTATCAACATAGGAAATGTTCATTGAGCCCTTCTTTGTGTTAAGCAAGACATGAAGGAAAAACATATTCTTTGTTTAGTTGACTAAGGATAGGTATAAAGGGTTCTAGAATGTTCTGGGTTGTTCTTTTTTTGTGACAGTGATTAAAACTAGAAAAAGTGGTTTTAAGGCTGGACATACTATACTTGTTGATTGGAGAAAAAAAAAAAGAATACATTAAAATAAAAACCTAGTGCAAGTTTAGGCCGTCATAAAATGTGTGACTCATCTGTTTATATTTGGGGTTAGGCATGACTGGAAATAAGCGGTAGCTATTCCTAGTGTGTGCAGACCTTCTTTCTTTGTCGGGCAGCTACGAGAAAGAGAAGCTGTCATGGCTTGAAGCCCATCTCGCCCTGTCTGGTACACTAATAAACAGCAAAAATACCTCAGCTGCTATCAGTTATTCCCCCCCCCATACTTTATTTTGGATTCTCATTAAGAGTTCTAAATTAGTTGTGGTAATAGACGTGTATTGCTTTCCCGAGTCTTTGGAAGGGAAATGTGGTTTAGAATTGATCTCAGCAGCTTTCATTTCCTGAGGTAGTTGGTTGCGGTTCACTTACCGTATTGACGGGAAAACGCAGGTGATTCATGGAGAATCCTCTGTGAGGACGCTGCCGCCAGTGCTTTCTTTTGAAAGGACCACTCTTTAAGTGCAAATAAATAACAACGAGAGGCCACGATGGACTCTAAAAGCAAATCCCAAGGTGGATGAAAATGCATAATTCATGAGTGCTCGCCGCCTGTGGCAGGATGTATTCCTGGGGGCTCTTCACAGTGTCTGCAGCCAGGCAACCTTTGCATTCCAAGAGAAGCCTCACCTGTCAGGTTCATAGCAACAGCACAATAATCAGCTCAGGCTTTTATGGGTAAAGACTTGTAGGATCAGTTAGAGGAGGTACAGTTTGAAAATTGACCTGTCTATTGTGCGCACAGTTACTTAGAGTGGGGGAAATCATGACATTATCATCTGTAGCATGTCTGTATGCTTACTGTTAATGTCACCATGGATCACGGTGACAGTCTGATGCCAAGGGACTTAGTCATGTTTCATTTACTGGAATGGAAATCTCAAGTGTAGCTTAGCACACTTATTCTTTTTTTTTTCTACCACTATGGGAAAGAAGGACTTACAGAATTTAGTCGGTAAACATTGTTGTATTAATTCTTTTCATCTTAGAATTTTATAGCCAGAGTTTCGTGTTCCTATGTACAGTGACTTTATAGTATTTATCAAGTTCCCATTGAACAGTAACTACCATAGAACAAACACGAAACAAATCCTTTGTTCTACAGACATCAGATATATTTGAATAAATATTGAAAGAAAGCTTTAGGTCATTACTCGGGTCCATTTGACTGCTAATACTTTCAACACAGTATAACAGAATATAAAGGGAATGAGCAATCAGATGACAAATGACTACAGGGGAAGCTTTTCAAGGCCCGAATCAGGTTTTGTAATAAAGGAGAATAGGGGTTCGAATGAATAAGGCCCTTTTGGTCCTAGTTGAGAATATATATATCAGTCATTGCTTGGTGTGTCTGTATCTTAGAAGTCCATGAAACCAGGAGGGAACGCCAAGAGTCTGTTTACAGCTACATGGGCCACTGTGTCACAACAAGACCTCCTCAAGTGTAATGGTCTGTCGGTCACTAGGTCAGTTATACAGACTTTCAGCTGGTGAAATGTCCTCCCCGTTGCATCCAGTACTTAACAAATTCTGTGTGGAGTGTGAAGGAGCCAAAGAGGATAGAGGACTGGCCAAATGGAACCCTAAAACTCTGATGGCTTACTGCTCACCTTCTACCAGGTTTCAGACTCATGTGCTTTAAATAGAGCTCCTTCCCCACTCTGAGGAGTGTTTATTCCTGGAATGAATTTTGATCATACTGATTTCCCCAGGTTCCTCTGCATGCATGCTGGTCTCTCTGCCTCTCTGTCTGACTCTGTTGACTTATGAGCCAACAGAACTACTCAAAGACCTGATGGAGAAGCCTTTGCTTGCAATAGTTCATATCTCACCACTCATATCTCAATAGTTCATATCTCACCCACTCATCTGAAAGAGAGCAGTGCTGAGCAGGGAAACAACCCTTAGAGAAGCAAGAAGCCTTTCTTCTCTTCCTCTTCTGAAGAGCAAGTCTGTCTTTAACAAGCTTAGTTTAGACCCACATCTTGAATCTTCTAGAACCTTCCTCCATGAATACCTTTTCATCCTCCCGCTCTAGTTTCTTTGTTCTTTGCTTCACCCCACATTCCCGTGTAAATTTTCATTCCCTCCAAATTTCTGTTGCAATACAGAAATCAGCCTTGGCAATACTCTGGATTCCTGGAATCACTCTGCCCAGACTCTTGGTGTTGACTGAGGCGAGCCCTCACAAGCAGCTCAGATATTATTTGGGCCTTCCCAAGAGGCAAGCGTTTCCCTTCCAGTAGCAAGGTCATGGAAGGGGCAGGAGACCACAGATCCCTGCCCTGGTCAAACTGAATAATCTGATCGTGTCCTTCTTGAAGTAGCATCTGACTTCACGGAGATACTTCCTAAAACTCTCTTCTTGATACTTGAGCCATCTATGCCTTAGTTTTCTAAGACAGATGACACCTCTGTGGCAACCTAGGTATTTTTTTTTTTTTTTTTTTTTCATTAGGCAACCTGTATCTTTCTGGTCCACAGTTTCCCATTCCTGGGAAAAGCCTGTCCTTGGCTATTTCATGAATGGATTTCAAAGGATTTTCTGATAGTTTTCCAGGAGCACTTCCTGTTTGTTCCCAGGGACGCTAACACTTCGCATTTTCTCATGGTTTTCCAGTTGAAAGCTTATTTATCCTTCAAGGGTACTTGCCCTACCCTTCCAGGCTGCTTTTCCTTTGGGTAAGGAGCTGCACTGGTGAGCCAAGTTGTGGCTTTACAAAACATTAGTTGTTTGCTGGCTGAGGGAGTTATTAACCTCCTATAATCCCCAGTTTTCTCATGGGAAGCGGGGGACTAGTAATAATTTTTTCCTTGTAGGAGGACAGTTAATATGTTGATGTATATAGAGATCAACCATTAAAATTATCTTAGGGAAAATAAGTCATGCATTTAAGTAATTTTGATGTCTCTACTTAGTCAATAAACATTCCTATCTCTTCTGACCTCAGTGGTCATCTCATTTTTCACTCTTATGGTGTTTATATGCATTGTCTCCTTAGGCTGTATCCACTCCCTTCTGCTTACTGTCTGTCCATCAGGTTTCAAACTCACGTGCTACAAATAAAGCTCTGCCTCCACTCTGAGGAGTTTATATTTCTAAATGAATTTTGATCACACTAATTCCCCCAGGTTCTTCTGCATGCTTCTCTCTCTCTCTCTCTCTCTCTCTCTCTCTCTCTCTCTCTCTCTCTCTCTCTCTCTCATCCCTAGAGATATACTCTGAGTATGCATCTGTAGGACTGGCCTGGGATGGGTGAGTTAGAACAGGGAGGTCACTGGAGATCCAGTGTTCTTTCTTTGTGCTGGAAAAACTTTCTGTGTTTTTGTACATTTCCGAACTTTTGAAGACAAAATTCATCTTAGTCAACTATTTGGAAAATTTGGGTTATAGGAGCATGAGTGTATGCATCTGCATGTGAGGATACACCTTTTGTCTTTTTCTTTCTTCCCCCCATCCCTTCCTTCCTCCTCCCTCCCTCCCCCCTCTCTCTTTCTCTCTCTCTCTCTCTCTCTCTCTCTCCAATAATCCCTTCTAATAAGTTTTCATAATACCGAGCCCATTTTATTGTGACAAGGGAAAATATTATCTTAAAAACGCTTTCTTTCAATTTTTACTCATGACATTTTAAAGGTTTGCCTTGGGAACTTAAGCTGGGTTGACAACTCTTAATGTGGCTCTCTCTCCATGGAGAACTCTGCCGCCCCTAAATGGCGGTGATGTTAGAATCGCTGAACAAAAGCTTTGACTGAACCAGACAGTGACAAACGGTAAGTTTAATAACGGAGATTCTTACCAGGCATTGAAGAAACTTGACAGCAAATCACTGTGCGGGAACACGTACTGCTAAGAATCCCCCAAATACAAAGGCTACATTGTCTTTACCTCGTTTCTCTCTTTTGGAATAAAAGTTTTGACCGTGTAGAATAAAGGAACCAATCATTTCTTCCAAATAGAAATTAGTAGGCCTGACAAACTATTTTAGACACTTTCTCTATTTATACTCACTAAAAACACCCTTTGCTTCTTTATTCTCTGTTAATTTTTTTCTTTAAGGTAAGGGAGACTCCCACTCAGCGTGTTTCAGCTTGTGTGTGTGTGTGTGTGTGTGTGTGTGTGTGTGTGTGTGTTTGTGTGTGTGTGTGTGTGTGTGTGTGTGTGGTTTATAGTGTTTGCAAGAGAAATCCTTGTTGTGTAGCCTAGATTGTCCTTGAGTTTTCAATCCTCCTGCCTCAGCTGCTCCAGCGCAGGAATCATAGGGATGCCTACACCACCACCACCACACCCAGTCCCACCTAGCTTCGACAAATAGCTTAGATTCTTCCATTCTGTGTGGTTATAAATCCAACTTGTGATAAATGTGTAAGCAGATGTGACTCACGAGCCCACTGTAACTTTATATTGCTTTCCAAAATGTCAGTAGTTGGTTTTCTGGTATCAAAAACTGCTTAGCCTTGCAGCTTTGAGTTAATGGAGTTTGGCAGTTTCTTGTCCCAGGATGTAGTTATCATACCGAAGTTATCATACTAAACTTAGTCAAGAGAGAAGGGTACCTAGCAGCTTTCCCTGGCGGACACATTTTCTACTGATTGTAAGATAGAAACCCAATCAGAGGATTACTTCTTGTGTGTACCACATGATAATCTTGAAATCAACCCAGAAATAACACTCTGGTCTCCTCCGAACAGGCGGCTGTATGTTCTCATTGCATGTTCCTGCAGATATGGAGTTGTCTGCATAATAATGTCTGCTGTCACACTTAAGAACTCTATTCTGCTGATGCTAGTTAAAGTGGCTAACTAATCCAAATTTGCATTTTCAAAATAGGAACTTTGCAGTGTCTGGCACTTTTTTTTATGTAAGAAGTGCTTAGATGTTATTCGTGCAGATAAAGAAGACACACATGGAGATAGCCTGTGAAGCAATGAACATACCTAGTAGCCTTTGGATCACACGGAGGTTTTGAAGCCATTTTCTTGTCTTTGTGCTGTTAGTGTGTGCTGGTTAATGCATGCCAACGAGCTTTATTAAGTCACAAAGCTGTATTAACCCATGGCGTATTAATAGAAAGCATGCTAATGAGAAATAGAATTGGGCATGTCATGGCGAGTGTTAGCGAATGCCCTGGATTTGCCTCCTCATGCACTTGGGGCATCTTCTGGAGAATGGCTGTGTTCCGATTGGGGCTTCTGTTCTTCAGCCACTCCAAAAACTATGATGTGGAAATAGGACCAAGGAACTCTGCTAAAGTGAAAAGGGAGTGACGCGGATCTTGCTCGTCCACATGCCCAGCATCCAAACACCAGAAGGCATCCACATGTAAGTGATGTCAGTTTGCATGCTGTCAAGTTGGGATCTGCTGGGATGACCCAAGTTAGTCCAAGGGCCTTCGAGGAAGCTTCACTGCATAGTGTTATTTAGACCTTTCTCAAAGGGCTGAAGGCTTGTTAAAGTTAATACAGCTCCTGTTTCTGCTCCTCACTGCTGGATTTAACCCAGAGTTCTCCCATTCTCCCTCATCGACACGTGGACACACCACTGGATGCGTCTTTCGTCAAAGATCAGAGAAACCACATAGGAACCACAGCTCCAGGAAACTCACAGTGTATCAGGAAACCACACAACAAGTCCCATGGTGGCCTCTGTGTGGGTCAGACACTGTCCTAGGACGTGGGGCTATGACGTGTCACATGTTATAAGACTGTAGGTCTTTTGTTTGTAAAGCCGTGAAACTCTTGTATGCATGTGTGTGTGTGTGTGTGTATGTGTGTGTGTGTGTGTGTGTGTGTGTGTGTGTATGTTAGAGAGAGAGAGAGAGAGAGAGAGAGAGAGAGAGAGAGAGAGAGAACATACCTGGTGTATACACTCATTCCTGTGCAGGTGTACAAACTCCCGTGCCTGTAAAGAGATCAGTGGAAGATGTCATTACTCCACCGCTCTTCATTTTATTGTCTTGAGACATGGTCTGCCACTGGAATTTTGCTGGAACCCAGCACTCCCCAGAAATCCTCCTGCTTCTCTCCCCGATGAGCAGAGATTCCAGTCACGTGTATAACCATTCTCAGCTTTCCAGGTGGGATCTGGGGATATGAACTTAGGTCCTCGTGCTTGCTCAGGATGTGCATTTAGCTGCTGAGCCCTCAGTCCTGTTGCAGTTCTCTTGATGAAACCCAAAAGAATGTCCAGATGGATCATAAGCCCGCCATGGGTCTGAGCGGGTTACTACTGGGAGGGGTTGAGGGATCTCATTGGAAAGGGTACACTCACTGTTCCTTACTCCTGAAACTGGGTCACAGAGTTCCCATTCACCAAAGCAATGTATCGATGGCCAAGGTGACTAGAAGAGAAGGCAAGAATCTGCTGGATCTCCTGGTTCCCAACACCGTGGCCTTTTCTTTTGTTAAAAATGGAGCCAAGGCTTCAACTCGCTGCTGCCGCTGCATGCTTTTGCATGCTTTTGCTCCTGTTCTTCTGAAGATGAATAAATCTGTGGCTTTAGTGTCTGTAAGGTATAAATATGAGAGAGGATAGGGTGTGGAGCAGAGCATCCTCCAAAGATGGTTATCAGGAGGGTTAGAGGCTGGGCTTCTCTCAGAAGGAGCAGCTCTTTCCCACTCTCCCCTGTTGGCTTTCATGTGCAAATAGAGGAGCCGTGCTCTAACCAGGACTTCAGGTCCCCATGACTTTGCTCTTCTCAGTGCAAGGCCAGTAGCTTTAAAAGCCACAACCGCTCTTCAGGATCCTCTGCTTTTACATGCCCAACAAAATCTTACAAAAATGTTGTCCTTTCAAAACGTTTGAAAAAAAAACATTTTTTTGTCTTAGGCACGGGCTTCTCCATCCCAGGCTGGCCTTGGATTCTAAATCCCGAGGGCTGGGATGATTGGCACGTTACCACCACACACAGCGGGTCCCGGAATATTCTGTGCCACTTGAGTTGTGTTCTCGGTCCTAAAGCACTGCCCTTTCCGACTGTCAGTGTCTATTCTACTTTAGTAAATATAGAAATAATATCCTTTCATTAAAAAAAAAAGTTCAGTGGATAAGAATTTCTTAGACAATTCCATTCCAGACAATTCCCGAATCTATTAGAGAGGCCATGGGTATTTAGAAGTGAACTAAATATTTTTCCCTTAGAAAATAATTCCCCAGGCTTCTGAGCTCAGTTAGAATCAAAATGGAAGACAGTGTCTTCCAAGGTCAAAGGAATTTTGTGTGTTAAGCCTTAGGCCTGTGGGAGGAAGGAAAGAGAATGTTCTCAGAAATGTCTGTGCTGTAATCTTATCATTTCTTTGGAGGCATTTTGTTTTCCTCTTCTCTTCATAGAATTCAAGATACTGTCAACCCCTTCCCCTGTCCCACCCAGAGAGGATCACCCTGGTTATGTATGAGATGGTCCCCCTAGTTCTCTAGGTTGCTTTGTGGTTCCTGGAGTCTTTGGTTAGGACCAGAAGAGCCGTGAGATGCACCGAGAAGGAAGGGGGTCAGCTGGGCTGATTCTCTTCACTGCTGGCGATCGCCTGGGAGGAAGCTGTTGGTCGAAACAACATGCTTCTATATGTGAGGAAGCTTTCAAAGTTAGCGTCCCGTGAAGCAGCTTGGGAAAACAGAAGGTCTCTCTTTGCATGGGTCACGTGTTCCTGAGGCTCTGCACACAATGTCTGCTCTATGGACAGTTCTGGAAGAGATGGGAGAGGAAGTGGCTGTAGAGTGATAGTTCCTACATTCACGGGAGTTGACTTGTTTTTTATATTCAGGAAATGGATTTCTTCGTTCCTCTTAGGTTGTTGAAAACTGACCTTACATATTTAAATGGTTCTCATAGGAAGCTGAGTGGGTAAAGGAAATTGTTTTAACTTAGCTCTGTAGGTTCTGTCCTTGTTTTGAATTTCTTTGTTTCTATTAGGTTAGCAGGAGAGAGAGAGAGAGAGGGAGAGAGAGAGAGAGAGAGAGAGAGAGAGAGAGAGAGAGAGAGAGAGAGAGATGTATTATAGAAATTAGGACCCCAAACCTCTTCTCACTTACCTTTTCTTAACATTTCCACATAACATTAAGCTGAGGGACACCTTAACTTGTGGGATTGTATTAGCCATCCTTCTATTTAAGGTGGTTTTCAAAGGCTATGACCAGCATGTAGCAGAAAGGACATGTACTGTGGCAGGTCCCTTCCCTTGGCAAAGGGTGAATCTTGTTGGGCAGGACCATGGATGGTAGGAGAAGGACACACCAAAGTAGTGTGCAGGGACCCAGCTGTCTCTTATAAATAACTAGAGCCCTACTGATAGCTATGTGCCAGGGAAGCTGCTAAAACCTGCATTTTCTGACAGTTATGACTTCATCTATGATGTATTCAGAAGTCCCGTTCTGACTCATAAACTGACGCACCGTGCTAAAAAAATATCTCTGAAATATAATTGAGATTCCCTAAAGCATTCTATCCCTTGGCAAATATTTAGACCAGGTTCCATAAAGTTTTAACTTTTTTTTTTTTATAGTCTACAAATGACTATTTTCTCATTTCTAGTTTTTAACAAGCGTCACAAATATTGATCCCATGCCAGAGACAGTTTGTCACAATAACAACCCCAGGTGATGTCAGTCCAGTTTTTAAGGGAGAAAAATGGCCCTAGATTTGTGATCGCAGACACATAGAACTTTATAATGTTATACTTTTATCCTAATAGCATTTTATGTAGTACAATAAGAATTCACACGGCCCCTCTCATGCCAAGATTGAGCAAACGTTTAATATCATCACTTTGCTGGTCAGGGAACTTGAGCTCCAGAAGAGAGAGGTTCTGCTCAGATTCATAATCATTTTCAACAACTAAGTCTTGTCACTTTTAGCCAACTTCATACTGAATGTCACAAGCCTTAAAGCCTTAAAGCCTGAATGTTCTTTGAGATTAGCCTTTCTACCTTTATTTTCCAAGATGGGAAAAGTAAAATTGAACTGAATTGAATTGGCTGTACTGATAGACCGGCTCACTTTGAGACTGAAAACTGTGGGCTGAGGTCTCTTCCAGGTGAGCTGGGTTTTGTAGTTTGTGAGACCTGGGGAGGCTTTCTGGGCTTCTGTGAGAATTACACAGAGCTGATTGGGGCCTGCTGTGTCCTGAGGATTGTATACAAAATAAGCACAACTTATGTAATATGAACAGCTAAGGAATATATATATTCCTGGTTTCTGGCAGGCTTCCTGGAGAGAAAGCAATAAAGGCTTACAAAATCATTTCAGACTGTCTCTATGAGAGTGCCTTCATTATAAGTTCTGAACTATTTGTCACCTTTAGTCTCCCAACGTTTTAAGTAAACATAAAAGATAAATACTTATGCAAATATTCAAATTTTTTCTTGTAGCTATAAAATTTCCCTATTGAAACTCTCAGGATCAAGAACCAATTTATCATTAAGGTTTGCCGTAGTGCCAATATAAATGATCACATTTCTCCTCCCGATGAGATTAAAACTAGTTATACATAATTTTTTTCCTATAAGATATACCTGTCACCCCAAGAGTCCTCATATATGATTTAGAGGAGGAACTGAAGCATACGTTTTAGAATATTTGTTACTGTTTCCAATTGCATTGAGGGAAAAAAAAAAAAGAAAAGAAAAGAAAAGAAAAAAGAAATCACTGTACCTGAGCTATCTGGCTAGGAAGACATTTCTTTTTTTTTTTTTCCCTAAACATTTATTTATTTATTTATTTGTTTGTTTGTTTATTTATTTATTATATGTAAGTACACTGTAGCTGTCTTCAGACACTCCAGAAGAGGAGTGTCAGATCTTGTTACGGATGGTTATGAGCCACCATGTGGTTGCTGGGATTTGAACTTCGGAACTTCGGAAGAGCAGTCGGGTGCTCTTACCCACTGAGCCATCTCACCAGCCCAGAAGACATTTCTTTATGTACTTTCCCAGGCATGATAATGTCAAAGAAACATGGTATTAGATATGTCACAAAGGGGGCTGGGAAGATGACTGCGTCAGTTACTTGGACCCAAGCTCCATCTCAGAAGCCAGGTAAAAGCCAGGCATGGTGGCATGCTTGTAATGCCAGCACTGGGGAGAGAGAAGGCTTCGGGGACTCCATTTACCACTCCAGCTAAATTGGCAAGTTCCAGGCCCGTGAGAGACTGTTTCAAGAAGACCCAAGTGCTAAGGATTAATTGCCAAGGTTGTAGACCGAGCGACTTTTCTGTTGCTGTGATAGTAGAATATGACCTACATATGTACATGGCTTCAAAAGCCTCAGGAACAGAGGTGACAACAGAGGTGAAGTCTCCTGTCTGTCCTCATGAACACACAGAACTCCAGCCCACGTGTTCAGCATCTGCCCGTGCTTTTGTTGGTCCCACTCATTGCTAGCGGACATCCTAGGTTGTGAGGAAACGCAGAGGCAGGCTTAGCCCTTTGGGTGTCACTTTGGATTGGGCTTAAGTAACGCCCAAGATAGATTACTTCTTGACTAGAGATGCGTGTTTCTCCCCTCACCCCATCATTCTCACGTGTCTACATGTATGGCGTGTTTGCAAATGTGTGTGCACGAATGTTTGCTCATTTGTATGGTGGCCCACGGGAAATGTCCAGAATCTTCCTGGGTTACTCTCCACTATATTCTCCCAGGAAGGTTTCCTCAATGGCACCCAGAACTGGTCAGTCTACCTATCTTGCTCAAGACAATCCTAATCTAACTTCCCAGTGCCAGAATTGCAGGCGGTGGCTTGTAGGTCCGATCGCAGTCCCTGCAACCATCAAGCACCTCTAAACTCAAGTGTTCTAACTTTCTATATTAAATAACTTCCTTCAAAAACAGAGGTTATAGCCGGGCGTGGTGGCGCACGCCTTTAATCCCAGCACTCTGGAGGCAGAGGCAGGCGGATTTCTGAGTTCGAGGCCAGCAGCCTGGTCTACAAAGTGAGTTCCAGGACAGCCAGGGCTATACAGAGAAACCCTGTCTCGAAAAACCAAACCAAACCAAACCAAACCAAACCAAACAAACAAACAAACAAAACCCCCAGAGGTTATAGAGCGGATTCATTCAATTCCATGCCCACATTTCTTGCCAGCTCTCATTCCTTTTCTTTTCTTTCTTTTTTTCTTTTCAAGACAGGATTTCTCTGTATAGCCCTGGCTGTCCTGGAACTCACTTTGTAGACCAGGCTGTCCTGGAACTCAGAAATTCACCTGCCTCTGTCTTCCGAGTGCTGGGATTAAAGGCGTGCTTAAGCATCTGATAAAAGCGCTTCACTAGCAAACAGAAAGAGAGGGGCTACAAAGTTTCTTTTGTAGCCTGTATCCTTTCTACCGGCTGAGCTCCATTCTGGGAGGTCCTGCCTCAGAATCCAGGAAGGTTCCTAGGCTTGAAGCTACATTGTGAGATCAATTTTTTGATGGGTAGAGTTCCCCCTTCATCTGCTAGATGGAGATTCTTGTACTAACACCTTCTTGTGGGCTTTGGCCTTTGTTTTATAGGCAACTCATGAACTCAGCTAGTTAGTTTTCCTCTAAATAAAAGGAGGTGGCTACTGGCACACCATTGTAAGATGCTCTGGAGAAGGTTGAATACTTTAAGTAAATCATGCTGGATTAGGACTGTTCTGAATATGTTGAATACGTTGATTTTAATTTGTAACTTTAATTTACCCCTCTGGGTACTGGGTAGGGGTTCATTCTTATTCTCCTGGGATAAACCAGACAACTGCTCTCCTGGTACTCTAGTGCATTTCATAAATCCCCCCAGAACTCTGCTGTATATCACACAGGTAAATCAGCTGAAAGCAGGGGTGTTTGTGACTTTTTAAGAAATTGACCTTACTGAGACACAGTCTCTTACTTACAACTTGATTTTGTCTATTCGATTTCTACCAAGAAAAGAATCTTAGCTGGCCTTAAAACAAAGAATAGAATGTGGTTTTAATTGTGCTTCAGAAAACCAATTTTAGTAACTTAGATTTTAGGTTTGTAAACCAACAGGACTTTAAACCTCTGGGGATTGCTATATAGCATTTCATACCGTGGGTGTCGGAACCCAGCACTCGATTCTTCGTTCACAATGAGACTACATTTACTCTTTGCCTCCTGGGCTGTAATTTCTAGGTTGGTGTATGGGTTTCTGTTAATAGAGTTGGGAGAAGAATCTAAAGGTAGACCTGTCAGGTGTTCTGTTTCCCAAGTCAGCCCAATGCATCAGCCGTAAAGTGGGGGATAGGGGCTGCAAGTTGTGTGTGACGTCAGCCACTGAAGAAGTGTCTAAGACTTTGATGGAGGTGTTATACTATTTAACTTATTAGTCAGGTTTATGTTTTCATTATTGCTTCGTGGTAAAAATGTTTTGAATTGTGGTTTCACCACATACATTTGGGTCTACCAAAAATAGGAGCAGTTGTTTGAAGTGGGTTAGGATTCCAAGTTTCTTCTTCCCCATTTAAGAAATGTTAGCGCGATCCTTGGATGACATAATAAAGACCTTTCTTGAAACTAGGAAGAGTATTTTAGTCATCTTTGTGTTTGTTTCTTTTTTTTTCTGTCTTCCTCCAGCTCTTAATGGTAACCCAGACGGGGAAATTAGCATAGAATGGTGAGAGGAATTTTGACGAAGAATACTACACTTTCCCACACCTGACTTTCAAACAGTGTGGGTTATCTCACTACGGTGAATCATAATTACAAAAAGTGGAGTGAAGAAAAAGCTCCTTTTTTTTTTCTCCTGAATGGATGGGGGGAGGGGGTAAGCTGGGTGAAGAGAGCTCAGGGCCCTGCCAAGAGGGAGCAGAACCAGGTGAGCTCACCAGGAGTTTCTTCTACTGTGTTCTGTGGCCCTGCACAGTGCTTCTCTTCTCACCAGCTCCTCTGGTGGGGAGCTACAGGGCCAGTGGAAGCTTAGCCTTGAAAAGTTTTGCCGTCTTGCATTAATAGAAAACAATTGAATTTTCTGAAGGAAGCGCCACTTCAGTGATTTCTCACCGGCACACGGACGCTATGAAAACGTCCTCCCAGAAAGAATGGGTGAGAGATGTGTGATGTATGATGAGCAGTTCCTCCAAAAAGTTATTTGTAAATTATCAGGGTTTTGTTGTTTAAAAAAAAAAAAAAATCAGCGAAATTGTAGTTCTAAAATGGCTGTCCCTGCCATTTTGTGCTGTGGTGTTCAAGCCTCCTGGATGCTTGATATAAGTAGACGGATAAGAAACCAATACCACACCGCCTGTCCTCCCTATAGGCAGCTGCCGCTGGCCATTGATCACCATTACTTTGTCGTCGTCTCCCCCCCCCCCAACCCCATTGCTGGCCTTCAGGCTTCCGCAGCGGGGGCTTTACTTTCTTCTTTGTTTCTTCCGATTATGGTAGAATGCCGTGACCTCCAGGCTGCTTCCCGCTGTGCCCGAGATCCTCGACGCCCTCCCCGCCCGGCAGGCAGCCTCCCTCCATCCAGTTTGCCTACTTTGACCCTAACTCCCTTTCGTCTCCCCTGTGCTTCCTTGCAGAACTCCAAGATGGGAGGCAAGCTGAGCAAGAAGAAGAAGGGCTACAATGTGAACGACGAGAAGGCCAAGGACAAAGACAAGAAGGCCGAAGGCGCGGGCACCGAGGAGGAGGGGACCCCGAAGGAGAGCGAACCCCAGGCGGCCGCCGACGCCACCGAGGTCAAGGAGAGCGCGGAGGAGAAGCCCAAGGACGCGGCGGACGGCGAGGCCAAGGCGGAGGAGAAGGAGACCGACAAGGCGGCGGCGGCCAAGGAGGAGGCGCCCAAGGCCGAGCCCGAGAAGAGCGAGGGCGCCGCGGAGGAGCAGCCCGAGCCCGCGCCGGCGCCCGAGCAGGAGGCGGCCGCGCCCGGGCCCGCTGCGGGCGGCGAGGCCCCCAAGGCCGGCGAAGCGAGCGCCGAGAGCACGGGCGCGGCCGACGGCGCGGCCCCGGAGGAGGGCGAGGCCAAAAAGACTGAGGCTCCCGCCGCCGCCGGCCCCGAGGCGAAAAGCGACGCGGCCCCGGCGGCTTCAGACTCTAAACCTAGCAGCGCGGAGTCCGCGCCCTCGTCCAAGGAGACGCCCGCCGCCTCCGAGGCGCCCAGTTCCGCGGCCAAGGCCCCCGCGCCCGCCGCGCCCGCAGCCGCCGAGCCCCAGGCCGAGGCACCCGCCGCCGCCGCCAGCTCCGAGCAAAGCGTGGCCGTCAAAGAGTAACCGGGACAGCCTAGCCAGAAGCGACGCCACTCGCAAACGACCTGTCTTCTCACGCTCTCTCTCTCTGTCTCTCACTCTGTCCTCTCTCTGTCTCTCTATCCTATACTAACTTGTTTCAAATTGGAAGTGAGGATATGTATTGCCCAAGGGATTAAATAAACAAAAGGAAAGAAAAGAAAAGAGAAAAAAAAATAAAGAGGATGTGTCCCATCAGGGGAGGGAGGGGGCGGGGAGAATCCAAATAGTATTTTTGTGGGGAAATATCTAATATACCTTCAGTCAACTTGACCAGTCAGTCCTGGATTTTCGAGATCATTGTCTGAAAGTACATCATCTGTACCCTGAACCGCTGTCCCCTAGGCTCCATCCTTAAAAACCCCAGCATCTCTCCCGCGATGCAGCTGGGGAGGGAGGCGTTTGATTCTGCCCACAGGGCCAGTGCCAAGGCAATCAGATCTTTATGAAAGCAGTATTTTCTGTGTTTCCTTTTTAATTTACAGCCTTTTCTTAATTTTTTTGGTATTTTTTTTTAAACGTTCGTGGATGAATGCCAACTTTCAGACGGAGCCCACTTAGCTTGTCCACATGTATCTCAATGCCAACCCTCCATTCTTCCTCTCCAGGTATTTTTGGGAGTGACAAACATTCTCTCATCATACTTAGCCTACCTAGATTTCTCACGACGAGTAATGCATGTCCGTGGTTGGGTGCACCTGTAGTTCTGTTTATTGGTCAGTGGAAATGAAAATAAAAAATATAAAAAATAAAAAAAAAAAGAAGTCTGCGTTCACTGCAGCGCCAGTTTTCTTCCATCTGTGTCTCAGACACCAACACACCACCCATTGGAAAAATGGATAAAAAAATAAATAAAAAAATAAAAAAATGTACAATGGATGCATTGAAATTATATGTAATTGTATAAATGGTGCAACAGTAATAAAGTTAAACAATTAAAAAGTAGTAACCGGCTCTTGGCTTTCTTTTCCCCTCCTTTTTGGTACTGTATGTGTTTTTTCCTGAGTACAATTGAACTGAGGTAAGACTAGGATCCTCAAGTGTTCTTGACTAATATAAGCAAAACACCCCAAACAGTGGGATCCAAGACAGTTATTCCCTAAGATGAACAGGAAAAATCGTCTAAGGATTCACACTCAACCATGGTGTGGGTGTGATTATTAACGCTTTAAGAGAGTGGATAATGTGAATAAATATTAAATGACAACCAAGAGCTGTGTCTAAGGCTAGGAAGAATATTATAATCTTTGAGAAACATCCTATGTGTATAAATTGTGAAGCCAGCCCCAGCATCTAGGCCTGCCTTGCCTGCAGGTGAATTGGTACCAGAGGAAGGCGAGGGACCTGAATGGGATAATAGCCAGGAGAAAACTGCTTCCACCTTACCCAGAGCTCACTTGCTTTGGCTTCAAGGGAGCATAAACTTGTGATCTGTAAGACAAGATCCCCTTTGATAGCTGAAATATGTAGAAGTCTGTGCACATGCCAGCTAGCAATGTATACCACAGGCAGATGCGCTAAGCCGTCACCCCTTGATGACCCCATTACTGGAATAGTGACCGTCTGTGTGCTCAGGGTCCCCCTGTGCCACACATGGGGAAAGAGGCTGGAGAAAGGTGGCTTTTGTACAGACTCGGCATGCACATCAGTTCTTGAGGGTAAGAAAGGAGGTGATTGTCTCTCGAGTCTCTGAGAGAGTAACTTGGGTGCTTTCCAATCCGATACTGGAAACCACTAAAAAAGAAAGAAAGAAAGAAAGAAAGAAAGAAAGAAAGAAAGAAAGAAAGAAAGAAAGAAAGAAAGAAAGAAAGAAACCTAGCCACTGCAAAGATTTCTCAGACCTGAATCAGAGAGTAATGCCCAGAAAAATACATGACAGGTTCATCTTTTAGCGTGTCACTTAGTTTCCGGTAGATTTTGTGAAGGCCGTGAAATGCGCATGAGCGCATGGTCCTGTGGCTCCGAGTCAGTCTGACTCCATTCCTGTGTGCTGCATATAGAGGAGAGAGAACCCCTCTAGATGTTTTCTGAGTATCTGGAATCAGTACCACACCTGGAGAAGCAGAAATGGTAGAGTTGGACTAGCTTAAGGTCCTTTCCGAGTTCAGGCCGTGCTCCGATCACGTCTAACCCTTGGGCCTCTGGTTTTTATAGTGAAGTGATTTTGAACTCTGACTGCATGACAGCGCAACACACATGAATATGTAAAGGCGTTAACCACCAGCCAACTATCTTAGATAAGAAAAACAGCAGGGAATGTCCAGGGCAAGCACAGTTGCCCTCAAATATATAAAATCATGTGGGGAGGCAGGGTTTGTGTATTACAGAAGTGACAGAGTCAACAAACTGGAAGATGTGTATAAAATTACAAATTATCTTTAAAATGAAAAATACTAATTTTTGCAAAATGAATTAAATTTATCACCTACTGTGAAGTAGTTATGAGTATTAAATGTCAGTCATTTATTGCTATAGAACATGCTTTGGGGGAAGTAATATTTAATAGACTTACTTTCTCCACCTACCATCTTAATTAAAGTGTTCACAGGATTTGGGGTGAGAAGAGCCAGCAGGGGCTCTCAGGATAACATTTACCATCCAGAGTCACTGCATAGGATACATGAAGGAAGGTGACACACTTCAGCTTATGCCCTGAAGGATGTGGCATCATTAAAATCCGAGCTACATCTAGTTGCTCATTTCCTAACTGTTATACACTCGAGCACTATAGCATCCTGGAACTCGAGTTCCTTACCAAGGCAGGCAATGTAACAACTAAAATCCACCACCCAATTGGCTTGAATGGAGCATCAGTTTTATAGTGTTCCTTCTAGATGTCAGTTTGACATACAGCAAACTCCAATTATTTCATTTAGTGGAGAAAAATATCTATTTAGAAAACTTTCCAATTTACTTTTTATTTTTATCTACACCCCAAACACTGCCCCCCCCGAGAGGTCCTCCCCCAGCCCCCCATTCCATTCTCCTCTCTGAGAGGGCAGCCCTCCCCGAATACCCCCCCACCTGTCCTACCCATCCTAGTGCATCAAGTCCCTGCCAGAGCAGGGACATTCTCTCCCACTGAGGCCAGATGAGGCAGCCCTGTTGGGGAACAGATACCACAGTCAGGTTACAGCTTTAGGGTTAGCCTTGGCTCCAGTTGTTGGGGGAAGGGCTACATGGAGACTGAGCTGCACAACTGCTACATATACCCCAGGGACCTTTCACTGTTCCAGGATTGGTGAGGTCTATCACCATCATTTAGATTCAGTCCAGCCTTTGGACAGAAACATTGCAGGTGTATTTTATTTGATCTATCTTAACAAATTTGCACAATATTGAAGACTGGATTCTCAGGGGACAATCTTAAATATGTGCCATGGTGGCGTTGGCATCATCAGTAGTTTTGGGATTCACACTATGAGTGTCTTTTTTTTTTTTTTTTTGACACAGTCCTATACACAGTCAATACTCCTGGCTGATCTGGAACTCCTCATACAGACCAGGCTGGTTTCACAGAGGTCTGCCTGTCTTTGTCACCCAAATGCTGGGCTAAAGGCATGTACCACCATTCCCAGCCAACAGGAGCTTTGCAAGAAGAGCTGTGGTTAGTATCATTTGAACTGGCAGTTCCTCCCCCCCCCTTTTTTCTGTCAAGCAGTTGGTATTTAAAGTATTTAGTTTGGGGACAGCGTTGTTCTTTCCAAAGACCCCACCCCCCACCCCCTGCAGCTGATCGAGAAGTAGAAAGGGAACTGCAGCAGGTTTCCGTGATGGTTTGGGATGTCATTAGTTTTGAAATAAGCCATTCTTCATCATGAGATTATATGCTTTCTGACTTAATGACAACATTTTCAGTGGAATATGAAACCTCAGAGGCCGGGAACTGGCAGGGTTAGTACATTCCTCCTCATTCCCAGTGTCCACGCTATTAAGAGCAGCTTGCACCGTGGAGCTGCATGTGTCCAAGCACATCTGGACTCAAGGAGATTCCTAGAGGGAATAACACTGAGAAACAACATGGGCTTGGAAACAGTCCGAGTGCCATTGTATCTGTGAACACACAGCACAACAGAACACACCTTTGTGTCCCTCCCCACCCCCACTTCCATATTGTTTTTGACATGCAAACATCACATTTGCTTCTTGTTATTTTTTGTTGTTGTTCCAAAGTAATTTTATATTCTCCTCGAGTTTTCTCCTCTGGACTCAGGAAATTCACTTTTAATACGATGTATAAATCAACTGGCATTATCTAACTACTTCTACTTCTTCTTCTTCTTCTTCTTCTTCTTCTTCTTCTTCTTCTTCTTCTTCTTTTCCTTCCTTCAGGTCAATGTGTTAAAATGCCAGGAGTCGAGGGACAGATTACCCCACCCTGATTTGGGATCATTTAGCAGAACACTCTTGCTTTCTCTCATTAAGCTTTCTCAGCATCTTCCAAGATTTAAAGGACTAAAGCTTTCTCAAGAAAAAGTGGGGGAGGGGCTTCACATAAAAAAATGTATACTCTATTAATCACTAACCAATTTCAGATGCTATTTAAGATGAGGAATGTTTAGTTTACAAGCTTTCCCTGTATATAGAAACAACTAAGACCCTAAACCAATGTAATTTATTTGTATATTTGTTTGACTTATAAAATGATGTAGATATTTTGATTAAAAGGCTAAAATCCTGAAGGCCAGACACTAGAAAGAAGGGCTCTGCATTGGCAACCTCACCATCTTTTTGCCTTCTAAGCTGTGAGTTCATTCAAACAGAAAATGTTTGAATAGGCACCAATGACTCCTGGCTGGTAATGGAATGGTGAAGCCTTGACTTAGTGTAGCTAAGAGTCACATAACCTGAAATCCAGCCACATAATGACAGTGTTACTCAAAGAGGAGAAGAAAAGGAGGCACCTGTTTGGCCTTGAGGAAAGTGTGTTGACTTGTGACACACTTTTGCTAACAAAAGAAGTGGGGGTGGGAGTCAGGGGGTGAAAAAGAGATGGGAGAAATTCCTGAGCCTTCCATCTGAAGAGAACGCAATCCTGTTAATGGAAGCGAAAGACTATGCTTCAGGATTTTACTGACAGAAACAGCCTGGTTTTGAGTTTTGGCAAGAAAAGGATAGCATGCCTCATTACAAGGGCTTTTTGCACAGGTTTGGGAAATTTGACTTGACAGGTGAACCCCATTAAAAGAAACGACTCTAAGGTTCCGAGCGGCACTGAGCAATCCCTGTCTTGCTCGGCCTCAGCGCAGACATCCAGGAATAGAGCTTGCTCTCAGCCGGAACCACCCACTTCAGCTCCGAAGTCTGACTAGTATGCAAATTCCCCAGAGGGTATTTAAAAAAATTTTTTTTTTAAAAAGCTAAGAATAATAGAGACTGTATTTTGCTTGCTATCTATTCAGCCGCCTTCGCTTCCAGGAGCTGAAATTGCCTTGGTATTCAGGGCAAATTCTAGCTTTTCAAAATAAATAGACACACACACACACACACACACACACACACACACACACACACACACGATCCAAGATATCCCCCAATAATATACCAGCAAGAAGATGAACTACTAGAATGCATATAAGGAGAGTCGCTTACATTTCTGAGGCTAGTTGGAACTTCTGTATAACAAATTTACCTCTTATTTGTTGCTTACTGTTTTCTCTACATTGTGTTGGAGGTTTTACTTTCTGTTGGCTAATCAGGTCTGGTTTACCCCCTGCTTGTCTGCCCCCGGGCTGCATGCTTACATTGGACTAGGATGATAAACAAGTACAAACCCCTTGAACGTACCATTCTTTACACATTCATTTATTTTTATTTCATGTGCATGGTTGTCACGCCTGCACTTATACTTGTACCCATGGTAGCCAGGAGAGGAGTCGAATATCTTGGAACTGGAGTTGTGAGCAGCGGTCATGTGGGTGCGGGGAATTGAACCTGGGTTATCTGTAAAAGCAGCAAGTGCTTTTCACCCGAGAGCCATTTCTCCAGCCCCAGATGTGTCATCTTAAATACAACTCAAGTGTGCCATTCCTCTGGCTTTGTGGAGCCTTTATACTTTATTTGTTCTGGTTGTTCCTAGGCACTAAAGTGTTTTGTCCATCCTCCCCCTAGTTGAATTCATCTGTAAGAATAATGGGCAGATTAATAGAGGATTATTATTCAGAATGTAAGGCAATTCATAATGGTCCCCACATAGGAATGCTTTTCAAAAAAAGATTCTAGAAGGTTCTACCACAAGCTGTTTCCAGAAGGAGGAGAAGTGGTTCTTAAATGGCATTCCATTCGGTTACAAAAGGAATCTTTGTATGGCTGGGCTTTGAGGCTTACATTTCTAATCCCAAAATTTAGGAGGCAGGATCTCCAAGTGCCAGGCTGGAGGGACTCCAGAGTGAATTCCAGGCTAGGACGACAGTGTGAGACCCTGGGGGGGGGGGGAATCTCTGACATATTAAAATGAAAAAATCCATCTCATTCCTGAATGGCAGCCCCAATTCTGCAGTGCTTATGGAAGACAAGGAGTGGGGTTGAAACTGGATGAAAAACCCTTATCTGGGGTTCAGGGATGTGCAGCCCGATGTTCACAAGATTCAGAATCGACCTGAGCTTAGTGTTACTGGTCTAAGGTTTTAAAATAAAATCATTTCATATCTCTGAGGCTCACATCATCAGGAAAAATGAAAAAAAAAATAGTAACATAGTTGCTAGGGATATATTTCATAAGGCCAGGTTCATGGCACACAGTCAGTCCTCCATATTTATGGGCTCTGTATCTGCACATTCAACCATCCAGGGACTGAAAATAGGTTTTAGAACAATTCTATCTGTACTGAATATGCACAGACTTTTTTCTTGTCTCTAGTGACAATTATTTATGTCTTAGATTTGACAAGTAGTCTAGAAGAGATGGGGCACAAGCAGGCAGATGCACATTGGTTGTGAGTAAACATTAGGCATGTTATACAAGGGACTCGAGTATCCTTGCATTTTGGCATCACGGCGATCCTGGAACAAACCGCCTAAGAGTTTGGAAGCTATTCTTTGGGAAGCTTTGGTTCCTTTAAAGAGTTGAGGCCAGGGCTGGAAGATGGCTTAGTGAGCAAAGGCACTTGCTGGTGACAATGATGGCCTCAGTTTGAAGCCTGGGACTCACAGGGTGGACGCAGAGTAACACCTCCTGTAAGTTGTCCTCCATCTTGCTGTGTGAGCCCTGGCATGTGCTCTCACAAACAAGCACGATAATGAGTGAATACGTAAGTAAACAGAATAAAGCATTTAGAAGTGCACAGGGAGCTTTGTCCTGGCCACTTACGTTATAGAGGAACATTTAATAGAAAGATGGTATTTAATGTTTTCTTGAAAATATAGTAAAAAGGACCATGGAATTGAGACTTATGGTACCTAAAAGGACAAACAAGTTTGTGAGAAATTTTAAAATAAGCACAATATGAAAGTATTGTTTCAGGGGACATGAAAAGCCAAGATTTTTTTTCCGAGCATGTTAATCACACTACTGAGATATCTGAGATATATAGAGAATAACAAGTTACCTTTGCATGAAGGGGGTCGGGGTGAGTGTTGCTGGAATTCTTTGCTTACTACTTACCTTTGTGACCAGGAAACAGGTTTGACTTCTCTGAGCCTCATGCTTGCCTAAGAACTGGAGGTCGAGCCTGCCTAGAGGCCTTGTGGCAAGGGTAGAAGATTGGGCTTCTTACAACAGTGTCTCAACAGCCCCGAAAGGGGGGGGGGGGCGTCACCATCACCTGCACTTGCTTCCAGAACACGGGAACAATGGAGGCTGGGATAATTCTCTTCATGTCCTTTAAGCTGATTTTAAGGAACAGATTCTCTTCAAAGGCAAATCTCATGTGACATTTTCATGTGCTGTCTTTCCTGACATGTTCTCTGTTCTCTCTATGTGACATTTTCATGTGCTATCTCTCTTGACATGTTCTCCGTTGCTTCACTCCTTCACCGCTTCCTCCCCACCAAAAACAAAACAGAACAAAACAAACAAACCCAAAGCCTGGCTGCTGTCTGCCAGTAACCAGCAGCCATTCTCCCACTTCAGTTCCTAAGACCCAGTGAGTATGACTTTGGAGTGCAGAACCCTCTCTGCTGGAGTTCAAGATGGACCTCACTTCAGGTCCCCCCGTGGATTACTTACAAGGATCTTAAAGGTTAAGATGTCCAAAGCCTGGGCTGGGGAGATGGCTCATAGGTTGTGAGCACTGACTGCTCTTCAGAGATCCTGAGTTCAATTCCTAGCAACCACATGGTAACTCACAATTATCTATGATGGGTTCTGATGTCTTCTTCTGGTATACACACAGTACACACAGTACAGAACATTGTATACCTAATACATAAGTCTTTTTTTCTTTTTAAACAAAGTTGTCTAAAGGCAAACTTCCAATTGCCCAAAGTTTCCCTTTCAGTCTCCCGAGGCTCACCACTGATGATGTCATCCTGCAGATAAGCAAATGAAGTCATCCAGTTTACCCTTGATTTGCCTTTTTTCACACTTCATAGCCCACATGTCTGGGACTGTTATCTACGTGACAGTGGGAACTGTCATCTATGTGACAATGAGAACTGCCATCCACATGACCATTAGGACTACGTGACCACTAGACTTCTTGCAGTTTACCATGAGTACTTCCTCATAACTTCTCAGCCTCCAAACTCCCCACTAGCTAAAATTTTTTACAGAACAGCTGTTTCGATCTTGCTAAAGAAGAATGCGAAGTTCAACATTCCACACATATATAGTCATGTATCATGTATGCATATGCATGCGCGCACGTGCATACACACACACACACACACACACACACACACACACACACACACAGCTTCAAACCTTCAACTAGTTCTGCATTTCTCAGAGGAAGAGGCAAGATCTTCAGTAGATTAGGCCTATCAGAGGGACCGATGGCCCTCATATGCTTACAGGGATATATTTTAAAACCTTCAAGATGATAAGAGAAAAAGGCAGTAAATGAGACCAACCAGGAGCTCTAATGAGTGAGATCTTGTCCAGGTCTCAGCCAGGAGGCTGGTCCTCCCCTCAGGTTCTCAATGGGACCTCCCTTTCACCTCTTCCTCCATTGTCTGATGTCATCTCTGATGCTATCTTTGTCCCTTTGCTTTGCCTACCAGTGCCTATGACTTCCAGCTGTGCTCTGACGTGCACTCTGCAAGGCACTGGGCTGCCTTTAGGCCTTCATTTTTGCTAGTCATCTGTCTGGAGTTTTCCACAACCCTACTTCCTCCATGAACTCATTCCCTTGTAAACAAGGCCATTATCCCTGACCACCTACCATCCAAGAGCTTCCTTACATACACAACTGACGTCCTCCACATTCGCTTCTATTTTCTCCATAGAGAAACCACCGAGCTGGTACCCTTTCCTTAAATAGTGTCTATAAGTTCTATAGAGCAGAACCTTTTGCCCTTCTCGTTTAATGTTATATCTCTGGGTATAGCACAGGGAGGTCTTATTTGTGGGAACAAATAAATCAATGGTAGTGGGTACAGAATTTAAACCATTGCTTAACAATGTTTGTAATTTAACTTGAGTTAGCCACTGTAAGGAGATGTGACCAGTTTCTTCCAAAACTGTAATCCTGACCAGATACAGGGGGAAGGGAGGGAAGAGTGAAGCAGAGGGAATAGCTTACCACAGGGGCTCCTGTGGTAAGGATCCAAGGGTGAAGGCAGGCCAGAAGAGATAGAAGACCATGGCAGTAGGCATTCAAAGTGGGTAAGTAAAGTAGAAGCAGTGAGTGCAAGATGGGCTGGGATCTGACCCCGGAGACCTTTACAGACTGAGGGCTCAAATCATTATCCCAAGGGTTATGAGAAACCATAGACTACTCGAAGCAGAACAATCACTGTAGGTTTAAGGTGGAGAACTCGGAGGTTGTAGTGAGGGCCCAGAACCCTGGCAGTGAGGTTCTTTGCAGAAGGCAGGCTAATGGAGGTGGCAGCCAGGATGGAAAAACCCAGACTGGAAACATTGTTATTTAGGCAATCATGAGACTTGATGATAATGTGACACTCTCGATCCATCAATAGGATGCA
The DNA here is from genome assembly GCF_900095145.1 of Mus pahari. Classification (NCBI taxonomy): domain Eukaryota; kingdom Metazoa; phylum Chordata; class Mammalia; order Rodentia; family Muridae; genus Mus; species Mus pahari. The sequence goes on along the minus strand of NC_034600.1, from coordinate 70,121,885 downwards.
AAGCTCAGGTAGATGAGTGATTCTTGTGGAGGAGATGAGATCCTTCTAATTACAAGAGAAAAGGCAGCAGAGAGCTTTGTGGAAGGAATTTGCCACCTTGGAGGCTAGTAGCTACTAGCAGAGACTTGGAGAAAGAAGGGACATGGCTAGGAACCTGGGACCATTTTAGGAAGAGGATTGTCTGGACAAAGGGCAGACATCTCAAAATGTCCTCTTGTTTTCCACGAGGCAATGGGATAATTTTTCCAAGCTGTGGAAGGGGTCATGGGCAAAAAATCTTAGGTAAGAAGGCTGCTGGGTAGGGATTGTCCTGAGGCACTTCGACAAGATCGAGGGAAAGAAAGGGGTAGTCCAAAGAGGGCCAAGGGTAAAACTGAGTTGGTTATGATGACACAACCTTGTGCTGGAAAGAATGACAGCATGCAGGCCATGAGAGAAGAGAAGTGCTGGGTCTGGGAGGAGAAAATACAAACGTTATGTGCTCAGTGGTGGTGAAGCGAGACATTGTCCATGATGGTTTTTGACATGGGTGCCGAAGCATGATGAAGGACATGAAGATGAGACTCTGACAGTCTCACATCAGACTGTAAGCCCTGGACCTAGTGAGCAAATATTTGATTTACAAGACATTAGTAGAGGGCGGCTAAATAGATAGTAGAATGGTCTTATCACGCTTCTGAGAAAGGTGGTGAATTTGTCTTCTGCAGAGCTTGATCAATCTTAATGAGAAGAAAGGAAGGACTCCCTCATTTTCTCAAAGATAGCCTTGGTTTTGTGTTAGTACACACAGCATGCTGGTTTTCAAACTACACACACACACACACACACAAACACACACACAGCTGAGTCTATCTTATGTCTCCTAGGTCTTTTTGCTTCCTTACCTTCACTGTCCCTTTGCCCACACTTCGAAGATGCTATCCAGGTTCTGGTTTGAAGCTTGTCTCCAATGCTTTACAGCTCAAACCTCTTTTGAATTTATCATCCTCATCTGGAAAATGGGTGTAATAATGATTTAGCTCATAAGGCTGTCATCAGAACCAAGCAACAGAATTGACCTAAAGCACAGTGGGCGGAATGTTGTAAGAGATTAAAGGAAGTGGACGGTTCTGGTTCTCCCCACCTCTGGCTGTGCTAAACCACTCCCACCCCACTGTCCTCACTCTGTCCCGGAGATGCCCCTGCCCCTGGAACTTCTTTCCTTCCTGTTACTCTTCTCCGCATGCCGTTGTCCACACATTCAGAGTGTATGGAACTGCCTGCTCATTCTCTTTCTGTCCTTGGTCTCTGCTTTTCATGTCCGGAGCTGGAACTAAGGGGCAATCTCTTTACTCACACAAAACTCCCTTGTGTCTAAACCATTGATGTTCCCTGCACCAATGGCTCTGAGTACCCTGGAGCTGAGCACATTTGTAATCTTCTTATCCCCGGTACCTTGAACATTATTGTACACTAAGCATTTTAAACGTATCAGCTGAGACATGAATAACTTATGTACTATGACTTATCTTTTCTCTCCCAAACACACTTGCCCTGTAAAAGGAGACAAAAACTTTAAATGAAAATAACTCTCAGTGTTCAAATTTCAGGTACTATTGAAAAATTTGAAGGAAAAGTAAGGTTACTCTGACTGTCCAGGTCATAGTGCTGTTGATAGGGAACAACTTTGACGTTGAATTATCATGTAGGGCCCTTTTTTATTTTGTCAACGAGCCAATCCTATATCTTATGGTAATATAATGTTTATCTTATTAATACATTTAGAATTTCATATAGTTGACAAAGGAAATATAAATGCTTCATTCTAGGATATACATGAGTGAGTTTAAGGATGACGGAAAAGATAATTTTGTTTGAGCTTTAAGAACTTAAGGGAATCAAGATTCTGGAGTAATAATAGCAGGCGGGATACTGCACATAGCAGGCTTACAAAGAACAAGTCCCCCCGAAACTAGAAAATCAAGAGCAGAAGAAGCTGGCAAACTACATAAGCACCCAGTCAGCAGTCAAGGTCAAAGGAGAGACCTTTGTGACTTCTAAAGCAGAAGATCTGGTTGTATGTGCACCGCATGCTGGTGGCCTCCGCTTCCAGCTGTCCGGCCAGTCCTCATTTTGCCTTTTGGCTTCTTGCTCGTCCTTGAGGGCTTTTCCTGAGTCCACGAACCTTACCTTCTTTCAGCTGGGTTTCTCAGTATTGGTTAGCTAAACAAGAGAAAACATCACTGCTTCAGGTGCAAGTGGTGGGGGAAGGTGTTTAAAGGTAGTTGATGAGAATTATGAAGAAGCCTTTTCTACATACTTTTCCAAAGGTTTTTTTGTTTGTTTGTTTTTTGGTTTTGGTTTTTCAAGACAGGGTTTCTCTGTATAGCCCTGGCTGTCCTGGAACTCACTCTGTAGACCAGGCTGGCCTCGAACTCAGAAATCCGCCTGCCTCTGCCTCCCGAGTGCTGGGATTAAAGGCGTGTACTACCACACCCGGCTCAAAGTTTTTTTAAAAATGACACCAAAGAGGTAAGTGGATTGGTATATAGCTCAGAGCATTTCTCAGACTTCAAATGCATATAGATCACCTGGATCTTTCGTTACATTTCTGATTCTGATTCAGTGGGGTTGAGGCTGGTCAGAAGACTCACATTTTTAAAGATTCCGCAGGAGGTGTTGTGTTGCTGGTCCTTGCTTCATACGAGGCTTCAGGGGACTTCAGGTAATTACAGTTATTCTACACAACTGGGTGTGATCTCTTTCTGAAAACATCTGTCAGAGGTGCGTGTGTAATTGTCCCGGTATGATGCTTAAAAATCAGTACCGTACTGTCTATATTTGAAAGATTGATAATCTTAAGTGCTAAAACGGATGTTGCCTATTTTCCAAAAAAAAAAAAAAAAAAAAAAAATCCCCAAATGACAGCTTTTGTGTCTTCAATTATTTGTAGAGTTATTATTTTCTTAACCCTAAACGTGACTAAAATCAACCCCATACACGACACATCTACACAGGACTGTGGTAGAAATGGGTTCAAATTAAAACTCATAGTTTTCCCAAGTCTTTGTCTTTGAGCACACTTCTCAAAGGGAAGCAATTAAAATACATTCGTTGTCGTTGAAGAACCACGTATTCACAGCTCATCCACTGGGTTGGAAGGGCTTCAAAATGACCATCCCGAGCAAGCAGCAGAAGATCCCAATAGCACTGTTCCTTCCCTGAGCAGCTCCTACTGGGTTCCTTTCTTACTCATTTTACTCCGCGAGAAGACCCTGCTCCCACATATTTATCCTCGTCCCCTGGGTAAAGGGACCAGTCTTCATCTCAGGGGAGCTCAGTGACTATGAAAATCCAGCACTGAAGCTAATGAGGGCACTGGCTTTGGCTTGTGACACAGTCTACCCCTCAACCCTACTTAGGATCAGAAACACATCCAGTAATCTATGTCCCTCCCCTCTGTTTTGCTTCTCCAGAGTTGAATTTAAACTCTACCTGCTCATTTCTTACAGAGTCTGCTTCTTGGTCCTTGGCCCATTGCAGACGGATGGGTTCCATATGCAGCTAACTAAAGCTTCTAAAATTCTGTTCAGACACCGCCTGAAAAATGCAACTTTCACCTGTTTCAGGGTACCTTCCCCCCAGACCCATACAGATCCATATATCTTCTAACATCGAGGAGGCTTGCCTGGATTGGGTGTAGTTTGTCGAATTCTCCAAATGTGAGCTTTTGTTGCCCTCGGCTCTATCCCTCCCTGATTTGGCAGGAGTTGGGAGACTGAAATTCTCCATGTTATGAGGTTGGTTCACATCTGGGTCTACTTCCTCCATTACTTCTCTGAATTACTGCAAAGGGAAAGACCAAAAACTGGGCCCTGACCGTGACCATGCTGGATGCATGTCCTGAAAGTAACCAGAGGAGCAGGCGTGCTTTCTGATTTAGTCCTCTCTCCTGGCTTCTTATGCTAGTGCCCTAAACTTATTTCTGCTTACTTGTTTGTATTCCAGATGGCTGGATTTTCTGAAAGTTTGACTTCTAGACTAAGAGATATGTTTCCATACTAAAGTCCTGGGGGACTAAGCTTTTGGTCTTCATAAGGTTTATTCTCTATCCTCAATGGCTAATATATTAAGTTAAGACAAAAGACTATTATTCGTGTGACAATCAGGCCTGGAGACTCATCACCTGTTTGTCTAGTCAGCCCTCTGAAAGGGCAACATTCCAGAGAAACACCGACTGGGCTTAGGAGGGAGTGTCACTGCAGACAATAGGTCCATGTGAAGGCATAGAGGGTCTGCTCATATTTATTAAACACAGGAAACAGAGAAAAACGAGACAGAGATATCGAAGACCATGACTTTTAGAATATTTTAAGTTTGTATGTGGACAAACCAGTGACCAGAACATGTGTGTTTGCCTGTGATACTTGTATAGACAGAGCTAGGTGGAAAAGATTCACACATCCATGTGTTGGGAAATAACTCAGCCACGGTAATCAGTGCAGTGAAGGGGTGGGCACTATGGTTGCGGTTGCTTTCTTTACCTGTTTGAGCTGCCAAAAATCCATGCTGTACTACTGCTATGCTAATGGCAAGGTGTTGAACAACCAGTTTAAAATTTCCCCATAAAATGAAAATAGGACTGACTGGAAATGGGGTTGGAACATCTTAAACATTTTTATTATAAATATGTCTAGACAATGAAAAATAGACATTTAGTTTGGATCACTCACACACTGGGGAAGCATTCTTTTAATGTAAGTATTTGTAGTTTATGTTAAGAACAGTTACCCAGTGAAGCCTTCCTTCTGCTGGCCATACCCACTCATATTTCCAACAGTGGTACATGAGAAATGTATGAAGTGTATTTTGTGAAGACAAAGTAGAACCCTTAATGAATGAATTAGTATCCTGACATCATTCTTATCTGGGGACAGTGGGATCAGGCTTATGGGACATCATAAGGTGGGTCAACAAATACATAGAAGAAAACTAGAAAGGCAATATAAGAAAATTCTTGTCATGAAGCCCACACATGGATGTCTAGGAGTTCTTAGTCCCAGCAATTGGCCCAGCAATGCTCTAAGATAATGGAGTAAGTGAAACACTTTAGGGCCCCATTATTCAGTCCCATACGCTGCTCATCCACAAGACCAACCCCAGACAGCCTCGTATCATCTATAAGATAGACTTTTCCATACATAATACACATGATCAAATTTAATTAAGAAATTAAGCACAGTATGAGATTATAAACAATAATAGTAAAACCAGAACAATTATAAAAAATAAATTGTAAAAACAAGACAAACACTATTCTGGTATCCTAGGGTCAGAATAAACACTGAGGTATTCAAACACTTGCTCTAATAATCAAAGTGACTACTAAGTGACTAGGTGGTGAGTACTACATAGAGGTTGGGTATTATATAGAGGTTGGGTATTATATAGAGGTTGGGTATTATATAGAGGTTGGGTATTATATAGAGGTTGGGTATTATATAGA
>NC_034600.1:70073652-70111334 GCF_900095145.1 Mus pahari | reverse complement strand
GACAATATCTAATAAAAAATTGAAAAAAAGAAGTTGGGTATTATATAGAGGTTGGGTATTATATAGAGGTTGGGTATTATATAGAGGTTGGGTATTATATAGAGGTGAGTATTATATAGAGACTGGGTATTATATAGAGGCTGGGTATTATATAGAGGCTACACAAAGAGATATTCCCAGTTAAGATGGAGTAGACAGACCAAGGAAATTTTATCATGCTACTCAGAACAACATACAGCTTAAAGCTTATGAATTGCTTACTTTTAGATTGCACCATTAAATATTCTCGAGCTATATTTGCCTGTGAGTAACTGAACCCATGAAGAAAAACCACACATGGGGGTGGGGTGGGGGAACTAAGTGAGGAAGGAAAAGGCAGTCAGCTATAAAGAGCTGCTACATCCCAGCTCAAGTTCACATGGAGTCACATGATTCAGAAACCCTTGATAGTGTCCTTGGGCTACATAGCACAGCAAAATGTCTGCCCAGCATAAAGACAATGGAGTCACAAAGAACAGCTTCAGGCATGCTTGGTGTCATTCACAGGTCAGCTCCTTTCAATTTTTATTCATTGTTCTCTGTGGATATGCTATTATGAAGAGAGCCTTCCCCTCCCTCCGATCATCCTTCTATCTCCTGGTACCAAGGGAAGCCCCATCAGTCTTTGACCTTAAGTAGGCAATGTGTTAGCATATTACATTGTGCTTCACACACAGTGTAGAAATGCAGAACTTTCATCTGTGACTATCTCTGCCTTTATTCCCAGTTACATGCAAACATGAACTCTTATTGTGTCTTCCTGCTTCATCTAGACAGCCAGGAGGTGCAATGGTTAGAGCCCAGAAGGATGTAGAAACTGTGGTAAACTGCTCCGAGTCAGCTGCAGCTCAGTCTTACAGATGGTTGCTGTAAGTGGATGTAGGTCCTAAGTGACCATGCATTTTTCTTCACAGGAAGCCTTTGAATTAGATTTTTTTACTTGATTTTTTTTTTCAGAATTTTTATAGGTAAGTTAATGTAGCACTTAACATGTATGAGCCAAACATAAAGTTTTGTCAGCGAGATCTGGTGTGTGTTAGAATCTGTCACCCCACTGTGAGCTGTTCCCCATTCCTCGTGACCTGCTTCTAGTCAAGAATATATTTAAAGCAAAGATGTTTATTAAGATACAACTTCAAGATGGATTACTACGGTTATATTGTATAATAAATGTGTATGTAATTCTAATGACTTAATCTTGGTTGTCAACTTGACATGCCTTGGAAGAAGGAATCCCAACTGAAGAATTTCCTTGATCAGACTGGATCGTAGGCATGTCTGTGGCACATAGTTTTTGATTGTTAGTTGATGTAGGAGGACATAGACCACTGTGGACAATATCATCCTTAGGCACATGGGCCTGGTTTGTCTAGGAAAGAATAACTGAATAGGAGCAAGCCAGTGAGTAGAATTCCTTCATGGTTTCTGTTTCTGCTTCTGCTCTGTTGTTCCTGCCCGGCTTGAATTCCTGCCATGATTTCCCTCAATGATGGACTGCAAATAGTCAAATAGAATAAACCTGTTTCATCCCCAGTTTGGGTATAGTTTACTAAGCAACAGGAAACACATTAAACAGTAATAACATATTGTAATAATATAGCTCTGGAAAGCAATATCTTTCCCTTTAATCATAGTAGGCATATGCTGTATGCTGAGGACGAAGATAAGTGGTAGAGGATGAAAGAGAGAGAAAGAGAGAGAGAGAGAGAGAGAGAGAGAGAGAGAGAGAGAGAGAGAGAGAGAGAGAGAGAGAGAGAGTCACAGAGATACAAAGAGACACACACAGAGAGAGACAGGGAACTTTTGGATTTATAGCAGAATGAAGTAAAGGTTCAGTTAGTATCCTATAGAGCTTACAAACTTTCTTAGCTATAAAATATAGTTTGGGGCAAACTTAGTACTGTATGAAAACAATTCTAATTAGATTAAATCTAAGAATGGCCACATCTACAGTACAGAGAACATGTGTTTAACTAAATCATGGAACTAGGAAAGTCTGAATGGATTTTGTAGAACAAAGGAAGTACTTTCAATATATAATAGTTTCTTTAAACATTGTTTACTTTAAATACATAAAGGAATAAAGACTACTTGCTTTCTTATTTTACTTTATGAAGCTCTGGTGATTGAACCCAGGAGAGACTTGTTTCAATTGACAAAATGACATATATTCTCATATGATACTTGTCTTAGTCAGGGTTTCTATTCCTGCACAAACATCATTACCAAGAAACAAGTTGGGGAGGAAAGGGTTTATTCAGCTTACATTTCCATAACTGCTGTTCATCACCAAAGGATGCAGGACTGGAACTCCAGCAGGTCAGAAAGCAGGAGCTGATGCAGAGGCCATGGAGGGATGTTCTTTACTGACTTGCTTCCCCTGGCTTGCTCAGCCTGCTCTCTTATAGAATTCAAGACTACCAGCCCAGAGATGGTCCTACCCACAAGGGGCCTCTCACCCTTGATCACTAATTGAGAAAATGCCCCACAGCTGGATCTCATGGAGGCATTTCCCCAACTAAAGCTCCTTTCTCTGTAATAACTTCAGCTGTGTCAAGTTGATACAAAACTAGCCAGTACAATACTGTATAGTATGTGAGTAATTTCTACTGCTAAAGATGAATTTGTTGTTCTCATATGAACTCTTTTGTAAGGTTCTTGGCCTCAATTCAAGTACTGGAAGAGTTATCTTGTCACCCTTGAGGTAAAAAAAATATCTCCCTTTTGTATCTGACACATACCTCAGGAGCCTCACAGTTTAACTTTTGATGATCTTTGGTAGCTACTCTTAGTTGACTTTGTGGCCAGTGCTTTGTGCTAATCATAGTAACTGCACAGCAGATGGAAGAACACCAAGCATTCCATTCCCTAGGCCAACCCGGAGTACTCCTGAGGCCCATGAGCCTGCTGACTGACACATGACTGTACCAGTCTCAGGGAGCCTCTGAGAACACTGATTTCTTTTCTTTTGTTTGTTCTTGTTCTTCTTGTTCTTGTTCTTGTTCTTGTTCTTGTTCTTGTTCTTGTTCTTGTTCTTGTTCTTGTTCTTGTTCTTCTTCTTGTTCTTGTTCTTCTTCTTGTTCTTCTTCTTGTTCTTCTTGTTCTTNTTCTTCTTGTTCTTGTTCTTGTTCTTGTTCTTGTTCTTCTTCTTCTTCTTCTTCTTCTTCTTCTTCTTCTTCTTCTTCTTCTTCTTCTTCTTCTTCTAATTTTTTCTAATCTCTTTGGATGATGGTTAATGTTAACTGCCAACTTGACACGATTTAGAATCGCCTAGAGGTGGGGGGAACCATCCTGATTGCATGATGAAGTGGGAAGACCCACCCAGTGTGAGTGACACCATTCTTCAGCTGAGAGCTCAGATTGTAGACCCAGAGAGTGGGAACTGGGCACTGGCGTGCATTCATCTCTGTCCGTTTCCAGATATGGGCTGCGATATGATCAGCCACCTTAGGCTCCAGCTGGCTGCCTACACTTCCCCCGCTATGATAGACTGTGCCCTTAAACTGTAAGCCAAAAACCCCTCCTCCTTTCTAAGTTGCTTTTGTCTGTGTATTGTATCACAGCAACAGAGAAAGTAACTAAAACACCGTATCAGCCTTGAGACTTCTGTTCTTCACTTGCCTCCAAACCCTGGCTATTTAAATGAGTTCGCCACAGTGCTGGGGCAGATTTTCTGAGCTCAGTTGGGCAGTCAGTCAGTTGAGAGCATAAGCTCCTCCCTAAAGGTCACCATTGTCGTGGCCACTGTTGTCACACTGAGACTCCTGATTTCTTCTGAAAACTGTGGCACAGTGGTTTTCCCACTCGGTCTCACAACACTGAACCTCTTGTCTTCAATGTGTTCTTTTGCAAAAGTGTTTGCTCTTGTTGATATTCAATATTGGCCCACAATCAGAGTAAGGGCAGACAATCTATTGAGAAGCCACAGCGGAACTTAAGGACTCTGAATTTACACATTTGGGAGACTAGCCACAGGAATGATTTCTCTGTATTTTTGTTTTTTTAAATTAACGCATCCAGAACCTGCCAGTCTATCCCCACTCGACTTACACAGGCGGGAGAGAGGACCTGGAGCCAAGATGTAAAAGTACCACCATCCATCATGCAGAAGAGTCTGTTGGTGGTTTCTTGCTGCAGCATATTTACTCATGCCGTCTTGCTTATTTTGTAATTAAACCCATAAGGACATGGGTTTAACAACAGACCCCTTTCAGAAATCCTGATAGTGTTAAGCTGACTGCTGGCTGGTAAGGTTTGTAGAGCTCTGTGAGGGTGACATCAACTGGGTAGGTTGAACTAGGTGAAAATGGCTTTTTCTTACAGAATCGTAGCTTTTATTTTATTTTATTTTATTTTATTTTTTATCTTACTTTATTCCCCAGACTGATCTAAAATACTTGTGCACAAAGGACTAAAATCCCTCTGTTAGTCTTTGCAGTCCTGGCAACCATGTGTCCCTTGGGTTTTCAAGTTCCAAGAAGGGACATTTACTAAGCCTATTTGCTCAGCAACTAACAGGAATGGAGCATGTGGCCCCTTTGCTTATTCACCCAGTGCCAAAACATTAATGGTCAGCCATGCGAATCCTTTCTCTTGGAGACTTTCTAGGTAGGGCGCAGAAAAGTCCATATCTCAGGCACAGTGTACCACGCACTGCCTGTTTGTGCACCTGGGGTGGTTCAGGTCCACAAAGGGGGAGGTTAGGGTGATGACTCAGTTGGTAAGGGTGCCCACTGAACAAACAAGAGGGTGTGCGTTCAAATGTCCGGCAAAGAGGGCAGGTGTGGCTGCAAGGCCTTGAAACCCTAGTGCTAGGCAGGAAGACAAATACGTTCTGGGAACTCACTGGCCAGCCAGTCTCGTCAAAACAAAGAGACTTCAGTTCAGCAGAAGGCCTGGTCATGAGGATAAATGACTCTGGTGGTCCTCTGACCTCTACACGTATGTGCATAGGATCATATATCCTCAGACTCACTTGCATGTGACATATACACATGAACATACACACATGCATACACACATACATACATGGACACATACATATCTGTTAATGAGTCTAAAAGGTTAAGAGGTATTTTTCTTGTAGAGAAATGTTGCATATAATGACACTTATCTTGTTTGGAGTTTGACCTAAGCTATGATGGTTGCTCATTTTTTTGCACTTGAGCCACTCAAGTGCAAAAAAATGCAGACACTATTGCATACGCCAGCAAGATTTTGCTGAAAGGACCCTGATATAGCTGTCTCTTGTGAGGCTATGCCAGTGCCTGGCAAACACAGAAGTGGATGCTCACAGTCAGCTATCGGATCAAACACGGGGCCCCCAATAAAGGAGCTAGAGAAAGTACCCAAGGAGCTGAAAAGGTCTGGAACTCTATAGGTGGAACAACAATACGAACTAACCAGTACCCCCAGAGCTCGTGTCTCTAGCTGCATATGTAGCAGAAGATGGTCTAGTCAGCCATCATTGGGAAGAGAGGCCCCTTGGTCTTGCAACTTTATATGCTCCAGTACAGGGGAACACCAGGGCCAAGAAGGGGGAGTGGGTGGGTAGGGGAGCAGGGCGGAGGGTATAAGGGACTTTGAGGATAGCATTTGAAATGTAAATGAAGTAAATACCAAATAAAAATTGAAAAAAAATTTTTTTTAAAAAGTGAAGGCTGCTTGGTACTCCGTTTTTAACATTTCGGGAGAATTTTTTGAATAATTCCAACTGCTTTGCAAAATGATCAGTTCAAAAGGCAGAGCCATACACTTACAGATATAATGCTTGCCTTGGTCTCTGCAAGTGGGGGGAGACCTGCTAGCAAATGCATTAGTGAGGATCATGCAAATTCTACAGAAAAATGCTTAGTGTGTTGAGGGAAGATGGTCTCTTTCTCTTAAAACAGCCATTCAGTCATTCTGAAGGACTTAAAATTAGCTTCTGGTAGAAAGAAACATTGACATTACTTGAGTGAACACAATTTCCCCCTCAAGTATCCTGTAGTAAATGATCATATAATAAGTTCTTAGTGGACTTTTTTCTTCTTTCCTTAAAGATAGAGCTGATACTAGAATTCTAAGTATAGTCCTTAGTGTCTTGCACAACACAGGCATTTCAATTCAATTGACTAGGTGGATTCACTTCAATTCAGTGTGTGCCCTGCCATCTTTGGTGAATTTCAGGGATCAGAAAAAGAGAACAATATATATTTAGAAAGTATCATGGTACCAGCACTACCCCCTTGGAGGTTGAAAACTAAGTTGCAGGGAGACAAAGATGGTCTAAAGTCTGAGCTCAGAATATCTCTCAAGGCCAAACCCTTGAAATGATCATCAAGTGACCAAATGCGGAGTTACAAAGCTCTAGATAAAACTGGAATTTTTATTGTCACAATTTGCTTACATGCTGTTGACTTTAGGTGGCAAAGTATGGGCGGGGGTCAGTCTTGTGTGATAATACTTCCAGCAGTGAGTGATTTCAGCAGTTGTGTGCTAAGTAAATAAAGGAGAGATCAATTTAATGCCAAATGATATCATCAGAACTACGAGCTCTCCCTTTCTGCCTGCTCTTTACAACAATATTTCTGCAATTCCAGGGTAAACTCCAGATGAAGTCCACTGGTAAATCTGAGTGCAAGTCATTATTTCCTTGTATGATGAGATTAGTGACCCGCCGGCCCAGCGACCTGCTGATTTCTCCAATCCCTGGAAGCAAACCCTTGTAGGGGAATTTTGTGAATAGCTTATTTCTCCATAAAGGTTTGGTCCGACTCCTTCTCGCCCTCCAGTGTGGAGCAATATTTAGTGGTATGCTTTTCAGTACTGTTTTTATTGACAATATTAACTACCATGTATTGAGCTCTTATGGACTGGGTACTGATTTAAGGCTCAAATATAATCTGATCCTGGGGGATGGGGGATCATTTTTATATATTTCCAGATTGTCAATGTGATTTGAAATAGAGGGGGGACTGAAAAGAACAAAGTTGAGGGGCTGGAGAGATGGCTCAGCAATGAAGGATTCTGCTGCTTTTGCAGAGGACCTACATCTTGTTTCCAGAACCAACACAGTAGCTTATAACCATCTATACCCTCAGCTCCAGGAAAGGCGGTGCACGCTTCTGGCATCTGTGGACATAAGGCGTGTACACGGTGGACATAAATATATGCAGGCAAAAGCTAATGAATAAATTGTTAAAATGAGAGGAATATATACCTGAAAACAAATCTCAAGTACTTATATACAAATTTTCATGGTAGCATTCATTATTCATAATAAGCAAAGGGTTTAGACAACTCAGACATTGTTTATCGGTGGACCAGTTGACAGGAAGTTATTGTACATTCATGCAATGGAGTATGTGCTATTTGGTTAGGAAAGGAATGAGGTAGGTGTTACAGTGTCCCTGAAGAAACTCTGAAGACATTCTTTAAGAAGTGAGACTAAAACAAAGCCAGAAAAGGTTGCATCTTGAATGAGCCCCATCGATGCGACATACTGAGAATAAGCAAATCCATAGGCACAAAGTGGATTGATGATTGCTGAAAGCTGGAGGGGTGGGGGATGGGAAGGGAGTGCATGTGGACCCGGAGCTTTCTTTTTAGTTGATGCAAATATTCTAGAACTGGGCAGAAATAAACCTTTGGTTATACCAAAGGGTGATTGCGCTAACCGCCACTGAATTCTAGACTTGGAAGGGATCGATTTTATGCGATGCGAATTTCTCTTCAATAATGATTAAAAGAAGAAGGAAAGCTGAAACAAGAAGCAGCAATCTAACTTTCCATACACCTGGTCTTCACACTTTTCATTGTCAACTTGACACACGCAGTACTGGCTTGATGCAGACTAGATGAAGTGTGGGGTTGGCCTCCCTTCAGGCCTCTGATCAAAGGCCCACATGCTGTCACAGATGGCTACTACTTTTGTTTCTTGCATATTTTTCTTTAAAATTTTAAAGCATTCTTCATAAATTGATTCTCTATGTATCTATGTATCATCTATGAATCATCTATCTATCTATCATCTATCTACATACATACTTACTGATCATCTATCTTCTGCTATTGTTATGCTTCTGCTCTTAATGGAATAGAACTTCGATGACATCATGCACTTTATTATTTTTATTCACGGTTGCGCCTTAAGTCTTGCCTAGCACATAACAGGTGCTGAACATCACTCATTTCCTGAGGGGATGTATGAATGATATCGGGTCCCGTGCTGTTAGAATCCCAGCACTCAGTGTGCAAAAACAGGAGGGGTACTGAGTTTAAGGTCAGTCTGTGCTGACTGACGGATTCCAGGTTAGTTTACCTGCAAAGGTGAGACCCTGCCTTTTTCAAAAGTAGAAGAAAATTCAACTCCCTTTTTGCCTGACTGCATGAACTGAGACATTGCTCTCTACCTATTTTACTGTCTCCTCTTCTCAGGCCTTTGGCCTCTACCTTCAGCTCTCCTGGGTTTCAAAAAGCCCAAACATAAACACACATATATACGTGTATCTAAGTGGCAGGTCTCTCTTACTGACTGTGCTAATCCAAAGACCAGAGAAGAGGGATCCAACAGGGAGAGCTACGCAGCAATCTTGCCAAGGGAAACTCAACCAGGCCAGCTCTATAAAGACATTTAGGAAAGACAGGGTGAAAATCTATTTAATGATTTCTTTTCCCTCTGAGTATTATGAAAAAGAAATAATCTTGCCAAAGTCAAGCAATTTAAATTCTGCTCAACAAACATTTATTGTGTGCAGACTGTGGGACACATCCCATTTTGCAGCAAAAGCAAAAATTGAGTTGGATTTCTAAAGAATCTTAAAGGTCATTGTTATCAATGTGACAAGTATATGAATACCCTCTCCTTGGTCTTTTTGGGGATATTTCTGCCGTGTTCTCATACAAAATATGTTTTCCTTTATTTTATCCTACATTTTGGAATACATGATTAATTTTCAATATATTTAAGACTTTTCTTAAATGTTTCATATTATTTGTAACCATGTGTTTTTTGTATATTAAAAGTCTTGTTTGTAATCATACATTACATATTCATTCATTATATGAATGTGATTATATATTGTATTCTTATGTGTGACTTTCTGCCTCCTCCCAGGATTAAAATTTACTCCCCACTCCTCGTCACCTATGTGCATGGGCTGGATATTTCTTTAAGGTTTTAACTTTGATCAATAGGCAGGATGAAAACCAGGACTGGGCTATAATTCTTCTGACTATCGGTCCATTGTGTAAATTAGTTAAAGTTCTAGGGCTCAATTTCCTTTCCTACAAAATTTACAGGCAATAAAATACGGAAAAGTAGCCTCTTAGATTCGTTGCTGGAACCATCGGCTGCATTATAATTCATAAGAACGATGGCAGAGGGACAGATGGCTGATAGGTGGCAGTCTATGAAGCTGACCCTAAATTAGCATAAATTGAACATTTATTTAGTTGCTTGGAAAGGCGAGATACAGTTAAAGGGTTGTGTAGGACACTGCTGAGATAGGAAAGGGGCCTTCGATTATGCTAAGACTGACACAGTATAAGATAAGATACTTGGCTAGAAATTAATTTTAGTGTGTGTGCATGCATGCATGCATGCCTGTGTGTGTGTGTGTGTGTGTGTGTGTGTGAGAGAGAGAGAGAGAGAGAGAGAGAGAGAGAGAGAGAGAGAGAGAGAGAGAGAGATTCATATACGTGTATGTGAATGTGGCACATGCAGTGTGTGTCGGTGTCCTGGTATCATTCTCCTCCTGTGACAGAATCTTCAAGACAGGATCTCTTACTGATCTTGGTGTTAGATTGGCAGCCAACAAACATCCTCAACCTCCCTGTCTCCTCCCTGCTCCACACTGAGAGTACGTGTGTGTGTGTGTGTGTGTGTGTGTGTGTGTGTGTGTGCATGAGATCACTCTCATCTTTTTGTGTGTCCGTGCCACTCAGGTCTTCAGGTTTGAGCAGCAAGCGCCCCTGCCCAGTGAGCCCCTTTCCCAGGCAGTTTTCTAGGAAATATTTTATAAGCTATGGAGAGACGTAAAGGCTTTTCAAATGCCGTTCTGCTGCTTTGAATATCCCCTAACGGTAAGCTGAAGGATCAGTGTAATGTTCAGTAGGAGCTGACTGTGGTCTGAAAGCAACTTCTTGTCACTGCAAGGCCGGATGGGCAGGAGGATTTATTCTGGAGCTCAGCGATCTGTCCTTGGGAAGGTGCATGGAGAAAGGGGCGGACAAGAAGATAAGGGAGGTCTCACCATTGCTTGACTTAACTTCTCCCTGGAGGCTCTTGTGTTTCAACACTTGGCACCCAGCTCCTGACACTGCAGTAGGAGGTTATAGAACCCTTTGCAGCCGAACTGGAGGAAATCAGTCGTGGGGGTGGGCTCAGCCTGCCAAGGTTCTGGCTCTGTTGAGATGTCACCAAGCAACCTCTTCCTTTTGCTGCCACAGCAGGGAGTTGCCATTAACCCTGCCATGCCTGCCCCACCGTGATAGACTATACTCTAAACTGTCAGTCGGAAGAGGTCCCTTCTCCTTTAAGTTGCTTCTTTCAGATATTTCATCACTGCAATGAAAAAAACCACCAGCTGGGACTAGGAGATTGACGGTGTGCCGGTGTCTGGCGGATCTTTTGATGGCGATGTCTGGCGATGTTTTAGGTGATGGGTTTTTGAAAGGCTGCATAGAGAAGACAGTGTTTGATGAAGTTTTCTTTACGTGGCTATGCTAGAATGGATAGAATGGATTGAAATACGCATGGCTCCAAGAGAGTAGATCTACTTACTGCAGTTTTATTGGACTACGTGAGGCCCTGCACCTGTCTGCCTCTCCCTCTCCCTCTCCCTCTCCCTCTCCCTCTCCCTCTCCCTCTCCCTCTCCCTCTCCCTCTCCCTCTCCCCCTCCCCCTCCCCTTCCCCTCCCTCCTGCTCTCCAGCTCTCCGCTCTCAGCTCTCAGCTCTCTCACTCTCACTCTCGCTCCCACTCTGGTTCTCCCCTCTCCCCACCACTCTCTGAAAACACGTAGCAAACACCTGCGATACATGAAAGGTTGTGCGTGCGTGTGTAGGGAGGTCTGTGAAGCTTGCAGTCTTCAGAGCTGGCTCGGTCTCAAACACCTTAGATTTTCCTCTGCTCCATTTAAAATTTGTTAAGTTTTAAATAACTGCCAAGCAATAATGAGAATCACCATTTAAAGTTATTAAATACAAAATTGTCAGGTAACAATCAGAATTATTTGTTATACAAAAATTACGGATTGAGTTAGTATTTTAACAAAACACTCGGGCATCTTGGGGTTATTAACGTCAGTTCCTGTCAAAATACAGCAAGCATAATCAAGAATTGGCTCTATATGAACTAACCAGTACCCTCAGAGCTCCCTGGGATAAAACCACCAACCAAGAAAACACATGGTGGGACTCACGGTCCAGCTGCATATGTAGCAGAGGATGGCCTAGCCTAGGTCATCAATGGGAGGAAAGGCCCTTGGTCCTGTGAAGGTTCTATGCCCTTTTATACAGGGGAATGCCAGGGCCAGGAAGCAGGGGGAGTGAGGAGGGGATAGGGGGGTTTTGAAGGGGAAACAAGGAAAGGGGACAACATTTGAAATGTAAATAAAGAAAATATCTAAAAAAGAAAAAAAAAATTCAGCTCTATCTGGGGCTCTTTTAAATGCAAGCACTCTTGAACCAGAATCTCTGTGGTCATGGCCTGTTAGTCTGTGCTTTAATCAGGTTTCTGGGTGATTTCTTCCTGTGCTCCGGTATGAGTAGCACAACTCAAAGATCAACAAAGATTTTGCCATGGACTTTTATTATTATTATTATTAATCATTTATTCATTTACATTTTAAATGGTAGCTCCCCTTCCCTGATGCCCCTCCACAAACCTCCCTATCCCATCTCCCCCTCTGTCTCCCTCCCCTTTGCCTCTATGAGGGTGCTCCTCCACCACCCACACACCCTCCTGCCCCACTGCCCTAGCATTCCCCTACACTGAAGCATCTAGCCTTCACAGGACCAAGGGCCTCCCCTCCCACTGATGCCAGATAAGGCCATCCTCTACATATGCGCTGGAGCAATGGGTCCCTCCCATGTGTACCTTTGGTTGATGGTTTAGTCCCTGGGAGCTCTGGTTGGTTGATACTGTTGTTCTTCCTATGGGGTTGCAAACCCTTTCAGTTTCACAGTCCTCTGCCTGCCATGGGCTTTTCATCTGTGCAAGTTACAGATTTAGATTTTGATAAGAAGCATTTGGTCTATATAGTGCAATGGGTCTGCACTATATGAACATCTTATTTTTTTCATGAAATTGAAAACATTGCTATGATGAAAACCATTCACTGAGTCAAGGGAAAAGTCTTATTAGAAAGAAGATATATGAAGAATTGGGTTAAAAGGTTGGGAAAGATGCTTAAAAATAATTTGAAGTGAGTTTTCATCTTCTTCTTCTCTTCTTCTTCTTCTTTTTCTTCTTCTTCTTCCTCCTCTTCCTCCTCCTCCTCCTCCTCCTCCTCCTCCTCCTCCTCTTCTTCTTCTTCTTCTTTGATTTTTTGAGATAGGGCTTCTCTGTATAGCCCTGGCTGTCCTGGAACTCACTCTGTAGACCAGACTGGCCTTGAACTCAGAAATCTGCCTGCCTCTGCCTCCCAAGTGCTGGGATAAAATGCATGCACCAGCACTGCCTGGCTTTTTAATATTACTTTTGAAATAGGGTCTTGTCTTACACAGAAAAGGATGACCTTGGCCTTTCAAAAATATTTTTTATTGATAATTTGAAATTTTCACTTTATGGATATAATCTCCAATGTATCTTGATTGTACTTACCCCCATTCCCTCAGGACTCACCAAGCTATCTTCCTCAGGACTCCACATCCTCTTTTTAATTATCGTTATTAGTGCTGATCATATTCAAGTGGATATGGGGCAGCCATCTAATGGGGGCATAGGTCACCTACTTAGTGACCACAAAGAAAAATGACTCTCCTTCCCTCAGCAGCCACTGACTGGTCAGCTAGGAGTGGCTTTGAGAATCCCTCTTCAGTGCCGGAAACTTGACTGGCTTGATGCTGCGCATGTCTTGTTCAAGTGGGTGCGGCCAAAGTGAGTTGGTATGGCGGGATGGACCAGAGTTATAAATAGTGAACTTGTCCATCAAAGAATGGTTGAATGAGAGGATTGTCTGGCTCTTTTAATGTTAAATTGTGATCTTAGAGACCAAACCTGCAGTTCAGATGATAAAGCTCTAGAAGGCTGCGTCCTTCTATGCAATTTTCTCCTATGGTCTCTGAGATGTCTGTAAACAAGTACAGAGTTCTCTTCAAGTACAAAGTTCTGGGGCTGGAGAGATGGCTCACTGGTTAAGTGCACTGACTGCTTTTCCAGAGGTCCTGAGTTCAATTCCCAGCAACCACATGGTGGCTCACAACCGACTGTAATGAGATTCTGATGCCCTCCTTTGGAGTGTCTGAAGACAGCCACAGTGTACTTATAAATAAAGTAAATAAATAAATCTTAAAATAAAATAAAATAGTTTAAAAAGAAATACAAAGTTCTGGGAAGCGTGAGATGGTCTCACACGTCTTTTTAAACTAACATCTAAATAGATTAGTATTTTGTTTATGCATTCATTTAGTCAACAATCTTGCAACAGCACCAGGTACTGTTTCTCAGATATAGAGGTACACATTTGCTTTCCTTGTTGTACTTCGGCTGGCGCTCTAAGAATTTAGGAGTGCTGTCAGGGACAGAATATTGGGAATAATCATAACAGCCAGGTAACTTATCTAGTCCATTAGAGGTGATAATTGCTAGGAAATCAAGGTGGAGGGCAGGAGTGGGGGTGGGAATTAAAGGCATAGCACATTGTTAACACGTTTTTTGAGTCTCACAGAACTAAGATTCCTCGAACAAAGGTTTTGAGCAGATAAGGGAGGTACTAAGATTAGCTTGTAGATACCATGGACTAGAATTATCCAGGGAAACACATATATAGTACTAATTAATATCGTTTTGAAAGTCTAATATATTGATCTTTTTTCTTTCTGTCTCATTTTATGCTTAACGTTTGGTGAAGGCTTACCTGACATTAAAGTGACTAATGAGATCTGGTCCCTGCCGATGAGCAGTTATTTTTTTTTTTTTTCTCTTTTCCTTTCTGTCCTTTTGCCTCAAACCTGTGGTGTCTATCCCTCCATACGTCGTTTGTCATCTGGAATGTCCTCAAGAACCCTAAGAAATGCACACACCTTACCCGTCTCGGTCTCGAAGTAGTTCTGTTAACTCACCCCTCCCAGCAGCGGCTGGTCCGAGTCTGAGAATCTCTGGTGTAAATCAGTGTTCTGTGACCTGTGGTCCAAGACTGGTGATACTCTCTCTATCTCTGTATGCCTGTCTCTCTGTCTCTCTCCCGCCTCCCTCCTTCCTCTTCCTTTTTCCTTTCATTCTTTCTGTCTTCAGGGTTTCGTTATGTAGCCCAGCTGGTCTGGGGCTTTATCCTCCTGCCTCAGCCTCCTGAGAGCTGGGTGTATAAGCAGTCAGGTAATACACTGTCCACCTTGGTAGTTATAGTATCAGATGATGCGTAACAAAGGACTTCTATTTCATGAACTGTGACAATTGTCTAAAATATGAGTTTCAGTGTCTGCCGGCACATACAGCTTTTGAATCACAGTCTGGCACATGCGTTTACCTTCAGCCTGTAGTCCGTGGCAACCATCCTTCCAGCAGAGTCCGTGAGCAGTTGTAGCAGAGACTTTTATGATGGGGAAGGGACCAGGCAGGGGTTCTCAGCTTTCTTAACGCTGAGACCCTTTCATACAGCTCCTCATGCTGTGGTGACCCCTAACCTTAACATCATCTCATTGCTATTTCATAACGGCAATTTGACTACTGTTATGAATTATAATGGAAACACTTGATATGCAGGAAGGCTGTGGGAGGTCTCAGCCCACAGGTTGAGAACCATTAGCATAGCGGCACAGTGGAGGGAGTATATAGTTCAGTTTTTCACACCACAACTGCAACGTGGAACAGAACCAGCCTGGAACCAGAGGTAGCTACATCTTCCAGGCTCCACCCCCACCTCTTTTTTTTTTTTTTTTTTTTTTTTTTAACTGCTACATCTACCTACAAACCTCCATCTCCCTTCTAGGACTTAGGTCTCAAAGTTCTACAGGCTACCAAAGAAAATGACCCAAAATACTCAAAACATGAAACTGTAGAGGCCATTCCAGATTTCAGCTGTGTGACCCAAAAATTCCTGAAAAACAAAACAAAACAAAAAAAAGGCTGTATCTGCACAGATTGGTTGTCAACACATAAACCACAGCTCTCGTAAAGGGGAGAGAGTTGATGCTGGAGCCATTCTGAATGGCCATGGCCCTGGAGCAACAGCCCAAATTCCATGCTCCGACAGGGAAGCAGTTTTATGAGGATTTACGTAAGAGACCAAGTTGTAAATCAAGGCAAGTTTAAAGTACATTGGTGGGTACATCCGAGAAGCAGCTGCGGTAAGAGGGGGAGACTTCGTTTAGGCTTAAGGTGCTGTCTGATGATAGTCTTACCTTTTCTGTTGATGGAACCTAGTGGGCCTGTGAGGTCAACAGATTCCAAGGATCTTTAATGTGTTAGTCACAGGATGTTAGCTCGGAACACAAAGTAAGGAATGGCTGTTCTGGGGTGCTAAAGCTAGCCCAAGATAAGGTAATTAGCCAACCAGACAATCTCTGCAGACAGTCCCTTTTAGGGAGTTCTAGTTCCTCACCACAACACTCAAAGAGCTTAATGTGTTTACTATCTATCTCTTTACAGTAGCCTTCATTGATCCTGGCTCTCGTGGTGGAGTTTCTTATTCTACTCTTACTCTGCTACTCTTCTCCAAAGTCGCTGTCAGTGGTACCAAGAATCTCTTCTCTGCTGGGGGAACTCAGGGTCACAGAGGTTAACTATTGTTTGAGCACAATACTGGGCCAGGAAGTAGAAGCCCCAGATTTCCATATGCAAACGCAATATGCATGCGCCCATGGAGAACATGGCTCCCTTGTAGTTTGCATTCCTGTTTTCATTTCCAGGTCTCAGACACAAATTTTCTTAGCATTTGAATAAGGTTCTGCCTTGAGAGGAAAGGACTGTGCTGCCGGCCAAAGACTGGCTGCCACATTTGCTTCTGTCTGGAATACTCTGGTAGGAAAGTGGTTGGTGACTGCAAATCGTTGTAATGAATACTGTGGTCAAGAACCTTGGCAGTTGTCATTCTCCATGAGGGTGTATGTCTGTCGAGTTCAGGCCTTCACGACCTGACAAAGGCCCTCTCTTCACAACTGTGTGAGTTAAAGACTTGGACACACTGTGTACCAAGGTAAAGCACGGTGGGTGCTGCTGGATTGCTTGGGGCAAGACAGAGTGATGCAGTATTTTCACTCTGCCTGGCCCCTCATCTTCTTCATCAGCACGGTGATTATTTGCTCAGTGTTAGCGTACTAACACTGGAACTGTGATCTGTGCTAAAATTAATCTTTTAAATCGCTTATTAATGTCTGCAGAGCAGAGCAACTGTGCACAGGCCAGAGAAGTGAGCAACTTTTAATACAAAGATGAATTTTGGCTTTAATTTCACATTGATTTAATTATCTGAATGTCTGCAAATGACACAATTCCATCTTACTTTTCCCTGGAGATATGTCATTGAATTCTTAATTCCTTCCAAGGAGACTGTCTGGGAGTGTTTGTAAAGTCCAATTCATGATTTTATTGTTTGATTTTCACATGGCCAGCTGGGCTGTGACTGTGGGATTGTGTGCGTGTGTGTTTGTACACTCATCTTCTCAGAATGAAAAGACTGGCTTCAGTTCTACACTCAGCAGCGAAGGATGGAGAAAGAACACTCTGCAAGCTTCAAATGATAACAGCCACAAAAGAGGCCTCATTTCAATAAAAAATATCGTGGCTGAAAGATTAGTAAAAGTTTTGTCTTAGATAAGTCAGTTCTCCCACAGGGAGAGCAGAGTCTGAAAGCCAGGAAGCCACAGTTCACTCCCCTGCCAACAGGGAAGACACAGTCCTGGGTGACGGGCGAGTGGGAGGCGTGGGCTCCTGGGCAGATGGAGAGGCATTCATGCTGTTTCGACAGGGGACTTTCTCCTCTACCTTTCTTCTCCCCAGTACCCCACCCCACGCCCCTCCTTCTCTCTATCCTTCTAATTCATCTGCAGTTTTTATTGTGAAGCGTTTAAAACACAAGAAGAAAAAAGAAAAAGAAAAAAGAAAGATTATCTCTGTCATTTCTTTAGATTTGTCCAGCTAGACTTAACATTGCTGCGCATTTGCTTTGCGCATGTGTCTGGCTGGGATGGGCATTCTCCATCCTCATATCTTTCTGGGTATGTCTCTATCTTCATCCATCCCTTACTGACTGCCGTGTTGTCTGTCTCCACATTTTCCTTTGTGAAGTATTTTGTGAGTGAGTGGCAGATCTTGGGAGTCTCAGTTCACAAGTACCTCAGCGTTCGCGTCTTCAAAATAGACCTCTCCCCGTACATGCTCATTACATTTAAACTAATTGTCAATAATTTCTGGATGTTATTACGTATTTATACTTATTGAGTTTATATCTAAATTATAGTTTGGATCTGGGAAATTCCATCTTCTTAAAATTTTCTTTTCTTTTTTTTTTTCCTGGCTCAGGTTTTAAAGCTTTTTAGAAAAAAACCCCAACCAACCAACCAACCAACCAACCAGCCAACCAACCAACCAACCAACCAACACAACCAACAACCAATACAACCAACCAACACAACCAACCAACCCACCCACCCACACAACCCAACCCAACCCAACCCAACCCAACCCAACCCAACCCAAACCACACAACCCCAAAATGTAATAATCAACCCACTTAGAAATGATGAAATGTATTCATTATTCACGTGTGGCTTGTAATTTCTCATCCACAGTTTTGTGTATTTATTTAAGTTGCTATTAATTTTTGTTGATTCTCATCCAAGTCCTGGCGGTCAGACTCCCCCTGTGTGACTCCTGAATTTTGGATGAATATTGCTTGTTTCTTTGGGGATTATTAGAGGGAATTATTTGAGGTTTGGTTTGAACTTAAGAAGACACTGCAGCATGTGATTTCACTCACGTTGCCACAGAGACAACTTCAATCCAGTGCTCTGCATGTTTCAGACAACAGGAGAGTGGAATTTGGAACGGAAAACCCATCTGAGGTCTGAGGGTTATTTTCCATTCGGCACTCACACCCTTGAAGAAAGCTGAGGTGGGATTTTGGGTTGGTTCTGGTCTCCTTTTGTGCAAGGCATACATCTTATTTGCCTCTGAAGTCTCAGTTTTAGAAAGGCTCCTATTTCACAGCTTGGATGTCCCTGGACTCTATTGCACCACTGAAGTTCGGTGCTAAATGCTCAGAACTCAATCACCCGAGTAACTCATTTCTCAGACCCTCTTGGTTCCATTTATGAGGAAACCCAGCATGATGCTC
Source organism: Mus pahari (assembly GCF_900095145.1). Taxonomy (NCBI): domain Eukaryota; kingdom Metazoa; phylum Chordata; class Mammalia; order Rodentia; family Muridae; genus Mus; species Mus pahari. Next base: position 70,092,817 of record NC_034600.1, on the reverse strand, counting down.
ATTCTGCCAGAAAGAAGTCATCCACAACTCAAGGAAGAAGATGGTCAGATTTATCATAAAGAAAAGGGACGGTCAAGGCTTGTATTTGATTTCCAGTCCTAAATTAGCCTAGAATAACGAAGACCTGAACTACATAACATTTTCTGTTTTATCAAAAGCATTAAGAGTGTGTTGACATCCTCTGGCCAAGTGCCAAATGCTTTGGGAGGAATGGAAGTTGTATGTTGTTCAAATGGGCTGTTTTGGTCACTTTCAATCAGGAGGAGACTAAAGAAAGTTCACCTAGTAACTAATAACTGCTAATTAACAGTAGGAAGTTCACCTAGTAACTAATAACTGCTAGTTAACAGTAGGAAGGTTCCTGCTTCTGTATTTAGAGCACCACGCTCTTCCCTACAAGGCAAAGTCTCCATATGCAACCCAGCCTGGCCTGACCTCAGGAGCTTCCTGCCTCAGCCTCTGAAATTCTGGGATCATAGACACACTGAATTCAGTGTGTAAATGTTTTTATTATCACCTAAACATCTAGTATGTCCACCCTAGATACATTCTATTCTCACTTCTGCTTTTAACCAACCCATGATACGCGTTCAATCTTTGTAGATGGGTCCTTCCTAGACGTTGATATAAGAGGACTCACATAAATAAAGTTCCAATGTCTCATGACTGATTTCTTTTACTCAGAGCATGCTTTTTCGATTCCTTCACGATGTAGTACATACTAACCTTTCAGTCACTTGCGCTTCCCTGCAGGATGACGACACATCTTGCTCATCCACCATCACTTGATGACCATTTGGAATATTCCCAAGTAGCTAATAAAGAATAATGTTGCTGTCAGAGTTCTTGATGATAGTCATCAGGAAACTCTTATTTACTGCTAGCAGGACCGGGGACTAGAATAGTCATCAGGGAAAGCAGCGTGGAGGTTTCTCAAAAAACTAAAAATAGAACTGCTGTGTGACCCAGTTACCCAAGGCTGGAGCAGTTTTCTGAAGGTTTGCTTTGTTTACTGCACAGAGAATTGGCCGTCTCTGTTTACCGTTCCCCTCTTCCCAGTACTGAGGAAATGGAAGCAGCCTAGACGCCCAGTGCCAGATGACAGGAGAACTAAAACGGGCACACACAAACAATGGAATTCTGATCTGATAGTAAGAATCACAAAATCGTGAGTATTTTAGGAAAGTAGACGGAGCTGGGAAGCATTATAGTCAGTGAGGTAATCCGAGCTCAGCAAGACGATAGCAGTGAGTTCTTGGTCACATGTGGATCCTGGATTCTCATGTTCATGTGTGTTCACAGATGGGCATAAGTGTGGATAAAGGTAAAACACCTAGAAAGGGGACAAAGGGTAAAAAAAGAGATGAAGGATGGAGAGTGGAGAGGAACACTCAGGGCATGGACGCTGGAAAGAGAAGAAAGGGGACAACACCTGGATGACATGTTTTGTTTGAAAATGTCAGTGAGATGCCCAATACATTATATGGTAATTTCCAAGAAAAAAGGAAGAGTGTTGGTGTGCACATTCCTAGGGATGTATGCTTTTATTTCTTTTTTTGAATGGATTGCTGAGAATGAAATGGCCGGGGACTCTTAGTGACTTCGGTTACTCTATGTTTAAGTTTGGCTTTCTAAGGAGCCACATTGCCATCTGAAGTGGATTCACCATGGGAAGTTGTGTCAGCACATTGTGAAAGGCTTTTACCCCCTTAATGTCCACATCAGCATTTGTTAGTCATCACAGATGAGGTGAGAGGTGGTGTGGTGCGCCATGGTGGTTATGGTTTGTTTTGATTTTCTTTATTGATTAACGTTGAATTCTGACATGTGCTCTCATTTCTAAAATATCTGCTCAAATCTTCTACTGATTATCTTCTCATCCTAAAAAAAGCCTCAATGAATCCTCCATATCGATAGGGATAAGAGTGCGCTGCATTCTTACTGGGTTGTTCTCATGTGAGTGACCCAGCTGCCAAACGGACAATCATACTTTTGTAGATTAAATAAATGCAAACTGGTATTTTGTCCCATTGGTTCACAAAGTTAAATGTTCTCCTCCCAAACCATGCTGACACACGTGCAGTGTGGGTCAAGTTTAGGAAAACAGAGAGTAACAATGACACTACAATGACACTATGCCCTGCTCCATAGGGACATAGACGTTGCTTCAGAAATATTTACTACACATGCCAAGGAAAGGAACTAATCCCTGGATGTCAGATTCTGGGTAAGCGGTGCTCCCCCAAGGAGGCTAGAGAGATGGCTCAGTGGTTAAGAGCACTGAGCGCTCTTCCAAAGGTCCTGAGTTCAATTCCCAGCAACCACATGGCATCTGGCATGGGATCTGATGCCCTCTTCTGGTGTGTCCGAAGATAGCTACAGTGTACTCATATAAATAAAATGAATGAATCTAAAAAAAAAAAAAAAAGAGGTGCACCCCTGAGCCTACAATTAAGGAAATGAAGATATATTTAGGGTCTGTTCCTTTGCCATGTTGCTGATCTGGAAACCATCTAGAAAGTATCCAGTATGTCTCCTCAGCTCTTCTGTTCTTTAGTACCCCAGAGCCGAATGCAATCTCATTAATAGCTGCCACACTTAAACTTTCATGGAATTTTCTTTCATGCCGGATCACCTCTATGTCTTATATCTAATTTTCCGTATGGAACCAAACTGACCTTCCTCCCCCTGTGTCAGTGCAGACCTCACACCCTCAGCATTAGCTCTTTGCTTTGCCATTTCGTCTTCTGACAGAGATGACACATCTAGCCGGCCACTTCCTTACCCTCCTCTGCCTAAATTTGATAGTTTCCTCAGCATTCAATTCCCCTTTGAGTTCTATTTTATTCTTGTCAGAACACATCTTTTATTTTGTTGCTCTTTTCTTGTTTGGCCCCTCTACTACTTGAGGGTTTGTCTATATGGGTTGTCACAAGGGTATATTCTCTATGACATATTCCTGGGTATACAGAGGGAGTCTGGGAAAGGCTTTCTACAGCAGCATCCTGGAGAATGAGTGACATTGTAGAGTAATGTCATCAAACACTACTAGAGAGGGTGCGACAGAATCCCCACTTACTTGAAGGCCAGACTTCAATGTTACTTACAATGCTTTAGTTAAATGGTCTTCTGGATTTAGTGCTTGGGAAACCTGGGGCATTGTTTCTAGAGTGGGTTTGGTTTGAGATGCTATGGAAGATAATATCTGGAGCTCAGACCTGAGAGAAGCAAGATGATGAAACTCCAGACTACTGAGTTGTCTGGTATGTGGGCCAACAGGCCCTTCTACTCCGGTTTATTGCTATGTCTGGTTTTCCATTTCCTTCTTCCAGTGGAGTCCCCAGGGAATGTTAAATGCCTACCCAACATACTAATGTCTATGCTATGCAAAGTGATGGTTGCCAAATCAGTTTATGGACATAATTCTTGCCTAAGGAAACTCAGGGTTAGGGATGGTGATCTGTGTAAAGCAAACATATCATTTATTTTCTTGTTTTAGGGTGCTTAGGTCATCATTCGACCTGTAGAATCATATAAGTTGGCTTTACTTTCTCTTGGAAAAGAAGTCTATCCTAGGGCTAAAGTTTTAAAGGATCTTGAAAAATCCTTGCCTTTAAGATCTGACACACGTATCCTGCCTTGATGACTTTCTGTGGGCTTCTTACGTGATGTCGTAAAGGTAGTGGGCGTTAGTGAGTGAGGTGCTTTTGGTTAAACATCCCAGCTCTTTTCTCTGGGCAGAATAAGATCCCGCCCATGACTTTGCTCTTTCAGCTTGTCTCTTGCAGGTCTCTTGGCAACACCCCAAGGGGAAAAGTGAAGCAAGGAGGTTCCTGTCTTGGTGGCTAGAATTTCCTCAATCTTGGTAACTCTTGGTACTAAAAGCAGTTCTGGTTTCTCAATATATAACGTATAATTGGCAGAGAATTCATTTGATATTCCAACACTTCATTTACTTGGCATAGTTAAGGAATGAAAGCCTTTTTATTAAGCCAATTATTAAGCAATCTTGCCTCTTTGATCACTAAAACATATATTTAACTGTCTTCACAAGCTATAGGGCATATGTCTTTGCATCACTGAGATTTTCTATGGGCCACAGTCTAATGCCACCTTCGTAGGTTATGCTGACCATGGGGGACTCCAACTTCTGTAGTGTTGTTAGTCAGTGTCTTGGTGTAGCCAGGGACTCTGTTGAAGGTAGATGTAGTTAATCCTTCACCACAGGGTCTCAGGCTGCTTGCTTTGCTTCATTCTGTCTTGAATGGGGAAGTCTGTTTTCTCAGAGTCTTGCCGGGGCCTTATTCTTGCTGACAGCTTGTTATCTCTTTCTTGATGGTAGTTCTCTTTGAGCCATTTACTTCCTCCTCTCCCCAGCTTCAGACTTTACTAATTTTATACCAGAATTTACCAGACTTTAGAGGCTGGACAAATGGCTCGCTAGATTTGTTAGAACTTAAAACTGTCAGCCCGGAGGCACCTTCTCTACTGTAGCTCAAACGCTGGATACTTAATGAACACACTGTATTATCTCTGATTGGCTAGTCCATAAAACTTAAAGCCTTTTCAACTATAAATAATTGAAGACATGAACTAGTAACCTCCTCAGAAGGGGAGTGCTCTTACGTTATGCCTTAGCCAGGACTCATCACAGGACTAACATCACTGTATGAATACCAGGAAACAAAATTTGGTCACGAGTTCCTGAGTACAGTGGTTGGAATATGTGTAAATAGCTTTAATGAGTACCAAATACACTGCTTAACTTTAACCAAAAGAACCTGGAAATACTCAAAGGGTCAAATTATTTTAAGTTCCTTCCCAGTACTTGACCATGATGTGTTGAATTCTCCCAACTGGATTGGAGATTATACTCTTCCAATTGGCACTCTACTTGTAAAACGAGCCTACCCTGGTTTCTTTTTACATAGATGGTGGATCCACCTCTCTCTCTTCCCTTATTAGCTCTTTCTGTTTGACTTTTAGATTCCATTGCAGACATGGTCTTGACTTTGGAGACTTGCCGCCCGACTCTGCTGACTTTAACCATGGTGGGAACAGTCTGGCAGTTCTGATCATCAGACACTCTCATCGTATCCCTCCTGACTCCTTCCTTCCACCCAGCTCTCTCTTTTCAATGCAGCTTTGCCACCAGTTTGATCCTCTACAAAGTGTGATGCTTCCTTTAGACTTACCTTTTCCAAATGATCCCTCTAACCAATGTTCCCATTAAACCCCGTCTTCTCACAGGTCCTTAATTACGTGCCAAGCAGCCAGAAACTAGTTACCTCTTTACCCAAAGGCAAACTGTAAAGGGTAGTTTTGCATTCTTGGGTTCACTCACACTGGTTCCTCAGGGAAATAAAACTGTCAGCACAACATGTCTGGGTACAGAACAGAGAATGATGGCATGGCGTACAATTCAAAGGACTGCCGCGGGCTAAATCCACGATGTAAGTTTTAATTAAACCAAAACGGCCAGACATGGGTGAGTGCCCTAGAATGGAACACCATCACTATTCATGTTAATTTTAAATGTGAATATATGAAAGCTCTTGCACGCATTATTTCATAATTAAATTTTTTCATAAGTTACAAATGTCCCAGATAACTCCTAAAGGAAGGCTGCAGAGGACAATCCACTGAATGACATTTGGTATTTCAGAAGTTCTTTTCTTAGTCATTATATTTGTAGCCACCACCGTGTTTTCTTTTTCTTTTTTATATGGTTTTCAAGAGTGTAAGATAGCTCTGTCTTTGAGGTGAACATGGTTAATGACTACTACCACACCTTAAAAAAACATTTTGGGTTCTTTGGGTACATGCTAGGTCAGAGGTTAAAGCAAGATGAAGACATGTATTGGAGTTTTGGAGTTTCCAGTGTTTAAATCAGCTAGTCCAGAAAGCACATGTGTTTGTCAACCCAATAAATGTTATCTTTTTCTTTTCCAGTTGAGTATTATCCTGGCAACTGGTCTTAGCAAGTCAAATGTTGTGCCTTATGTAAAATGCTCTCTGTTTTCATACTTTGTTACATTAGAAGTTTACGTTTTCTGCCTCTACTAACAAGAACATTTTTACTATCCCTGACTTGAGTGGAAACAGGTAGGTAGGTCACAGCTATTTGTACTTGCGTCACAGTTAGGAAACAAGGCTGATATAAGGTTGATAAGACCATTTTCAGTTGAACCAGATTATCAGGAAGGACGGACCTGGCAGGACACATCAGAAGCCCAAGCTCAACCCTGGGGCTATGAGGAGAACTGGGCGTAGGGGAAGGTTCTGTGGTGTGCAAAAATGAATTTTCACACAAGAAATACTTTTTTTTTTTTTAAAATTGTAATGTCCCTTACATCATGCCATGCCTGAGATATCTGCTGTGCAGGGGTTCAAGTTCATGAAAATATGTAATCAACCCTCACCTGAGATACACCCTGACGTTGATTTAGCCAGGTACTTCCTGCAAGACCATGTCTACCTTGGTAATACCATGCATGCTTTATTTGTAAAATAGGAATGATAACAACCCCACAAAGAGTTCAGAAGAACAAACACTGTAACAGGGCATCACATTTGGACAGTGAAAGATGTAGGTAGGTAAATTTGTAGAAGAAAAGCAGAGGGGAGAGCTGTGCAGCCAACACCCAGGGAACTGGAGTTGGGAATTGAGATTAACCATTACAGCCATGTTGCTAAAATAATGCTGAACAACCTGCATGATTTCCATATTGGATATTTATGTCTCTTTAGAATCAGTTCTAAAGTTTTTTGAGCACCTGCCTTTGCTCCTAAGGTCAGCCTTGGGAATGCCAAGTCAGGCTGTTCTACATTGTTTGTTGAACTGTAGCCTTCATCAAGCCCACCAGAATACTTTAAAATGATTCCCTATTTAATTTAGGATCATTTTGATAGATTGACTGGATAATTTTATGCATAATTTTAACACACCATGGGTAGACCAAGTGTCAGGAGTGAGGTTTTGCAAGGTTTGAAATATTTCCCTCATTGCCTTTTATGTTTATAGAGCAAATCTCAAGTATGAAAGGCATGGTCTTGACACAAGAAGGTGAGTTCTGACCACAATCAAGCATCATAGAGAACAAAGAGCAAACATAACAATAAAGTGGGGGTGGGGGAGGAAGCAGAAATGAAATCCGGAGAGAATAAATTTCTGTTTGGGAAGTGTAGAATTCTTTCTCCATTTCATTTAATGCCTCATATTACAGAATTTAAAAATGCAGAGAATTTGAAAGTGTTTCAGGAAACGCCCGCGAACCCATCCCCCAGCCTTTGCTACCAACATTTTCTTTGACTTGGTATGTTGCTCATCTTTCTAAGAATGCAAAGAAAACTTAAATCAGATTTCTTTTAGGGTCAGGATTCAGTTAGTCAGATCTGTGGACTCCAGTTTCCTGGTTTGGAAGCACCTGCCATCACTTCCGGGACCAGCATTTCCTGGTTTGGGAACATCTGCCTTAACTTCCAGGATCTGCAGTAGTGATGTCTGTCCATTCAACCCAAAGCTGCTTTTTGAGTTTTCTGGATGTACCCGCCTCTCCATAGAGCCTGGTGGTGAAGCTGCACAGGAACCATATGGGCAGTCTGTTAGCCTGATGCTCTCCTAGACCCTACTCCCTAGCACTCTGAGCTAGTCAATCTCAAAAAGCAGTTATGGTTGTGATTTTGATGTGTTAGTGGATTTGGAAGCCCCAGGCCTTGATAGAACTGAAAACCAGTATCTTAGAGCTTTTGAACAAAGAAAGGAATGGGGGAGGGGGTTCAATAATGTGACAGATAGCCAAGTACAAAGCTCTGTGATCTATATTCTTAGTGTGGGATAGATAAGTTATTAGTGCTGTGGGAGGACCAGAGTCATAAACTGAGTCCAAGAGAATCAGCAGTGTTTGATGAAGCCGAGAAATAGGAGTTAGGCGATTCAAATTGGAAATCTACGGAATGGAGAGTGTAACTGCATGGATAGGAGTGGAGAGCCAGCGATGAGCTCACCCGGGCTGTGGGTTTGGTTGGAGGTCAATGCTAGGCATAGAGCAAGGCAAGCTTCCCCAAAGTGTTCCTGATCAGCCCCGAGGGGCACTAGCCTCTGGTCGTTCTCTATAACTTCCTTCCTTGGGTTTTAGTTTGACTCCGTCCAGTATTCTTAACCTGAAGCTCAGCGGAGCCCCTCTGCTGGGAGGAAGCATTCTCTAGTCTGATTTCTCCTGCTCTTCTTGATTTTCTGTACTTGCTAATTTGAGCTCCTGAGACTTCCAGTGCCTTTTTCTTACTATGGCATTGGTTCCTTGTTCCGAAACCTTGTTCGGTTCATAGCAAACACAGCATTCAGATTTCTTTCAAATGTGCTTATCTCCAAGATCTCTCACTTCTACCACTCTGATGCTCTTTTGGTGATTACTATTATTTATTTTTCATTCATGAGTTTACTTTAGTCCTCAATTATTAACCCCAATAAGCAAGAACAAGAACACAGCCAGGTTGTGTTACTTCGGAGACCTTTGGATCGTTGACATGACATAACATTGGGACTATAGGGGTTGCAATAACTGCCACTCTTATGATCTCACAGTTTCAGAAGATCCTAAATCCAGACATAGCTAGCTGGTGGTTTAGGCTCAGTTATTTTCTTTTTGAGGCTGTGAGTAAGATGTTGCCTGGCTCTGAGGCCATCTCGAATGGCACAAAAGAACCCGTGTTTTTTATGTTTTCTTTTAATTATTTTATTAGATATTTTCTTCATTTACATTTCAAATGCTATCCCGAATGACCCCTATANCCTCCCCCCTCCCTGCTCCCCTACCCACCCACTCCCACTGCTTGGCCCAGGCCTTCCCCTGTACTGGGTCATATAAAGTTTGCAAGACCAAGGGGCCTCTCTTCCCAACGATGGCTGAATATGCCCTCTTCTGCTACATTTGCAGCTTGAGACACGAGCTCTGGGGGTACTGGTTAGTTCATATTGTTGTTCCACCTATAGGTTTGCAGAAGAACCAGTGTTTTAGCTCACACGTGTAGTTTTCAGAAAAGCACCAGCCTTTAGCACTATTATTAGAGTCCAGCGTCTTTCCTAGTAGACTTTCTGCATCAAAGTTATGCTAGGAAGAGGGATAACGAGGTAGAGTATACCTGAAATCTTAGGTGTGTGTGTGTGTGTGTGTGTGTGTGTTCATGTGTAAAAGTGCAGGCACAAACGTGCCACCGTGAAAGTCAGAGGACAGCCTTAGGAGTCAGTTCTCACTTCTACTTTGTTGGGACTTTGTTTGAGGTTCTCTGGTTTTGTTGTTTGTTCTTTAGTATGCTAGGTCAGGTGTTCTGTGAGCATCTGGGGATTCTGTTGTCCTTATCTTCTGTCACGTAAACACTGGGATTAGGAACACGTGCTGAGCCTGGCTTTATGTGGGTTTGGGGGATTCAGACTGCACGGTCAGCATTTCCCTCGCTGGGCTGTCTCTCTAGTCCTGTACACCAATCTCAGGAGTGACACACCTTCTCCTGCATGCTGTTTGCCCAGCACAGAACAATCTTTGTCCAGTGCAGGAGGGGAGGGGATTATGAAAGATAGGGGTATCAGGCGGTCTAGGCCGGCTACTGTAAGAACATCACCTCAGCTTGGTTGTCCAACCGTTTCTCAGTTACATTGTTATCGAAATGCTTCCAATCTCTGTGTTGTTTGAGAACGAAACAAGGGAGGTTCTGAACAACTTATCGGGAAAGTATCGGTACATGGACTGAGTAGCTTTTGTGTCCCGAAGGCCACCGTGGTCACTGAGGAGGTCACAGAAGCAACGAGAGATGAGCTCTTATCCTGAAGGTCTTTCTGATATGGTTGAGAAAACAGAACATACCCGCCACACACCCCCAAGGTACTCAGAACCCACTTTCTCACGGTAAACTATGCAAACTCAACTCAACCATTGCTTAGGCAAAATGAAGAATTTCCGGAAAGACCTGTGCAGCTGGGAAAGGGCAGAGGTGTGGGCACAGTCAGATGAAAAGCACCGATCCCACCAGAGCTCTTTCTGCTCCTCTCCCATGTCAGTTGCTTTCTCTGCACTGAGGGCCCTCGTTCAGCCAGGCTGTTTTTTTTCACATAACTTCTTGGCCTACACCTTGAGGCTGCGTCATGAAGACGATAGTGTTTGTGTATAGTTAGTTCAAAGGGCCTTGATGGGTACAGCCTGAGTTCTAGACTGATCAGTGGGTCTTCCTCTCTTTGTTCAGTCCTCACTAAGCATGAGGATTCTGGCAGACAATGGAAAGCAAGTGCTGGATTTACAAATACGAGGGGAGGGGAATGCCGAGACCAGAGTGATAGGGATGGAGTGGGGGAGGTTAGGAGATCTGCTTGGATTGAAGAAGGACAGTTCTTCAGGGTTCCTTCACACGGGAGAATGTGCGAGGGAAGACGAGTCTAGAGGTTACAAGAGGTTATGACTGCTCCTTCCATTTTGTAAAAAATTATTATTCTTTAATCTTTTTTTTATTACAGTTATTATGCCCTGCCATCTGCCTTCCTACTGTTCTTCATCCCATTACCCCCCCCTCAAAAAAAAAGAGGATGTCTCCACTTCCCCACCCCCACTCCACTGGATTCCCTGGGGACTCAGGTCTCTCAAGGATTAGGTGCATCTTCTCTCACTGAGGTCAGACCACGTAGACCTCCGCTGCACGTGTATTGAGGGCCTCATATAAGCTGGTGCATGCTGCCTGGTTGGTGGCTCAGTGTCTGAGAGATCTCAGGGGTCCAGGTTAGTTGAGACTGCTGGTTTTCCTATGGGGTTGCCCCCCTCCCCAGCTTCTTCCAGCTTTTCCCTAATTTAACCACAGGGGTCCCTGGCTTCTGTCCATTGGCTGGGTGTATCTGCATCTGACTCTTTGAGCTGCTTGTTGGGCCTTCAGCTCTTCTCCCTTTGTTCCGTTTATTTGGTTGAGTCTTCCTGGTTTGCCCAGGCCTAATCTGTAGGATGTCAGCTGGTTGTGTTTAAATTTTTCCTGGGCTGTGTTCTGTGCAGCACACAGTTTGCTGAAAAGTACTTGGCCTGTAACAGGTCACAGGAGTTTCTGGGCAAGGTCTTCGCCTTGAAGGAAAATGTGAGAGAGCAAAGGAGATGGAAATGCCTTTGTTTTCACAGAAGTACAGTCAGAATGAGTAATTGAGAAACTGATAACTGAACTCAGGGCTATTATCTGAGCTGTTAAAAGAAGATGGATGAGGCATGGGGGTGTTTGTGCATCTGCGCACACAGTAGGAAGGAGTTCGGGACTCTGTGCTTCTTCTGCTAATGCTTTCATCAGTTGGCTGAAGAGGGCAGAAATCTTTCCTGGATGAACGAGCTGCTCTTCCAAAATGACACACTTGAAGTCAGTAGGTAGGTGTGTGAACGGTGTGACTTTACGAAGATTGCTCTCTAACTTCAATCAAAGGCTTTAAAGCAGTCAATGTTTCCTGTAGAATGTAGAATGTTTCCAGAGAAATGTTTCCTCTAGTCTTGGGCATCTGAATACTTGGTCCCCCTCTGTTTAGGGGAGGCTCAGGAGGTGTAGCCCTGCTGCAGGAAGTGTGTCACTGGGGGCGGGCTTTGACAACACTGTTCTGCCACTTCTGGTTCAAGCTGTCTCTGCTTTGTGCCTTTGGCTGAGACGTGAGCTCTCAGCTTCCTGCTCCTACCACCATGACTGGCTACCATACTTCCCTTCCATGACGGACCTTTAGCTTTCTGGAATTGTGAGCCAAAATAAACTCTCATTTGTTTTTGTTTTGTTTTGTTTTGTTTGTCCTGTAAGAAGCCTTGGTCATGGTGTTTTATTATAGCAACAGAAATGTAACTAATAAAATGCTCAATAACAAAGTGCCTTTGTCAGACGCAAGCTATTTTATGCTATTGTTTAAAAATAAAGATAGATAAAATATCTCTAGGAGACACAGGACACTTCTATAAATTCATATTAAAATATTTAATGCTTTTTTGATTAAAAATAACTGAGATAGGATCAAACTTTATAACCTAGCTGGATTCAAACTGTATTCCTCTTGCTTTGTGTCATAGGCATGTCTTACCATCCTAGCTCCTGGCTTTTTTTTTTTTTTTTCTTTTTTTTTCTCAAGACAGTGTTTCTCTGTGTAGCCCTGGCTGTCTTGAAACTCACTCTGCAGACTGGGCTGGCCTCAAACTCAGAAATCTGCCTGTCTCTGCCTCCCAAGTGCTGGTATTAAAGGCGTGTGCCAACACTGCCTGACCTTGCTTTCTAAAATAGGATGTGAAGTATGTTAATCTCTCTCTCTCTCTCTCTCTCTCTCTCTCTCTCTCTCTCTCTCTCTCTCTCTCTCCTCCCGTGGGTGTGGGTGTGAGTGGTATACGATTACAGTCATGAATTTCAATTTCTATTTAATTTAAAAATTGGCCTAGAGCTGATTGTGATATTAAATTCTCATTTTCCTTTATATCACATATAATTCATGTATCTAAGGAGGAATTCTGTCTGCAAAATAACACTGTAGTCTCAGACATTGGTCTCTCTAAGAATATTTATGTCCTAGACTGCTTAGCTCCATGATTGGCCTGGATATTAACATTCTATTAGGACAGTTTCCCTATAATGTGACTCTTCTAAACAGGCAGATGTGAGTTAACTTGTCCCTGCTGTTGATCAATTTCTTCAGAACCAGAGGAAAAGTTGCAGTCGTCCCATGTCCTCTGCTACAGGATTTTCTGTCAAGTGACAGATCCTGGATACATCCCAAGTCAGGTAAAGCCCAATCTTTAAAGGCCCTGGAAGAACACAGCCAGTTGTCCTGCAAGACACAGAACACTGAGATCTCTTAGAAAGGGCCCAGTGATGGGGTTTTGGAGTTCTGTTACAAGGCATCGCAATTTGCCTGTTTTTAAAGAGAGGATTGTTTTTGGAAACCTGTGATCCTCTTGTTAGCCTCAACCTCCTTCACTTGTAGGTGTTTCAGAGAAATCTGAGCCCCAGTGAAGCTATTTTTATGAAGTCTCTTACTCCCTCTTCACCCCTCCCCCAACTTGCTTGTAAGGAGAAAGTAAGTAAAAATAGGCTTGATACAAGTATACCCTGGCCAGTTTAACTGGCTACACATCAACGATTCATTAGATTTCTATGAGTAAATTACTTTATTAATTCACTTATTTGGCAAACGTTTACGATGGGCCTGTGGTTGGCAAGTGACAGAGTTAATGTGATTCTTTTTTTTTATATGGCAACATTCCAATGTGAACCCACCTGCGAATGCCATGCTCAGGTAAACACCAGGTAGATGTCATAGCCAAGTGGATGGATATGTTTGTGATGGGCTAGAGGGCGAACTAAGTCACTTCTTCAACATGGAATTTATAGCCTAATGTCTACAAATGTTGAGTCTGACATGGCCTTAGATGGGACAGAGTGCCATGTTCACTTCCCTTAGGACAGGGCCAGCATGGGCCTCCATGAGTGTTGATGGCTTCTATGGGCATAAGGACATATTTTACATTCCTCCTCTGAGGAATGTCCTCCCTGTTAACATTGCTAATGACTCTGTGATAATCAGAGACAGCACCAGTCCAGGTGGCAAAGGTGTGGCTATGTCTCAGCAAAATGGGAAATGCGGGGACCCGCAGAACAGCCCTTAAGGCTGTAGGAAAGAACTCTAAAAATCCAGAGTTCAATGATACATAATTTCTCAACTATGTAAAAAATGTCAGGATGCAATATGAATTGTGTAAGGAGCTTTACAAATCTAAAGGAACAGAGGCAGCTACACAGTAAGCCAGATTGTCAGAAAGATACAAAGACAGGCAGGTAAAAGCATAGGCAGATTCCTGAGTTCAAGATCAGCCTGGGATAGAGTGACTTTAGGTTCAGGCATGGTCGGAATGGTGATTCCAGAGCAGGGTCCTGCCTAGCTATTTTCTTTATTAGATATTTTCTTTATTTATATTTCAAATGGTATCCCCTTTCCTGGGTTCCCCTCTGAAAACCCCTATCCCCTCCTCACTCCCCCACCAACCCACTGAAAGACTCCATAGTGGGGATACCCTTATTCGGGATTTTGTGATGTCCAGAAGCTCACAAGAGACCATCCTTGCTGTAATTACACAAGGTTTATTGACAGGAACCAGTGCACATGGGTCAACTCATATCCCACACAGGGATACGAGTCAACCTCGAGTTGCTGGACAAAGGGGTATTTAAAGGAAAAAAAAAAACAAAAAACACAACCAAAGGGGGGTAGGGAGGGCGTCATTTGAAAATACTGAAAATACCAGTGAAGAATCACACGGGGAGTGGAAAGTTACAAGGAGAAACACCTGGTAATCACACAATTGTTTTTATGATATTGATTGCTGAACTGGCTTGGGTAATCACCTGGCTTGGGTAATCATTTGTTCTGTGGTCAGCCAGTTCTCAGAACAGGCTGTAGTCAGCCAAGCTCCAGGAACAGGCTGCTTTAGGGCATAACTAATTTTCTTCCTTGGCTTTAACTTGGTTTAGGGGGTCAAACTTAAATTTTTACCTTACACCACCCACTCCCGATTCCTGGCCCTGGCATTCCCCTACACTGGGGCATAGAGCCTTAACAGAATCTAGGGCCTCCCCTCCCACTGATGATGAACAAGGCCATCCTCTGCTACATATGTGACTGGAGCCATGGGGCCCTCCATGTGTACTCTATGGTTGGTGCTTTAGTCCCTGGGAGCTCTGGGGGTACTGGTTGGTTCATATTGTTGTTCCTCCTATGGGACTGCAAACCCCTTCGGCTCCTTGGATCCTTTCTTTAGTTCCTCCACTGGGGACCCTGTGCTCAGTACAAAGGTTGGCTGAGAGCATCCACCTCTGTTTTTGTCAGACATTGGAAAAGCCTCTCAGGAGACAGCTATATCAGGGACTTGTCAGCAAGCACTTGTTGGCATCCATAATAGTGTCTGGGTTTGATGACTGTATATGGGGTTGATTCCCAGGTGAGACAGTCCCTAGATGGCTTTTCCTTCAGTCTCTGCTCCACATTTTGTCTCTGTAACTCCTCCCGTGGGTATTTTGTTCCCTTCTTTTTTTTTTTTTTTTTTTTTTTGGTTTTTCGAGTCAGGGTTTCTCTGGATCAAAGTATCCATACTTTGGTCATCCTTCTTCTTGAGCTTCATGTGGTCTGTGAATTGTATCTTGGGTATTCTGAGCTTCTAGGTTAATATCCACTTATCAGTGAGTGCATACCATGTGTGTTCTTTGTGATTGGGTTACATCACTCAGGATGATATTTTCTAGTTCCACCCATTTGCCTAAGAATTTCATAAATTCACTGTTTTTAATAGCTGAATAGTACACCATTGTCTAAATGTACCACATTTTCTGTATCCATTCCTCTGTTGAAGGACATCTGGGTTCTTTCCAGCTTCTGGCTATTATAAATAAGACTGCTATGAACATAGAGGAGCATGTGTCCTTATTACATGTTGGAGCATCTTCTGAGAATATGCCCAAGAGTGGTATTGCTGGATCCTCAGTTAGTACTATGTCCAGTTTTTTTTTTTTTTTTTTTTGGTAACCACCAGACTGATTTCCAGAGTGGTTGTACCAGCTTACAACCTCATCAGCAATGGAGGAGTGTTCCTCTTTCTCCACATCCTGGCCAGCATATGCTTTCACCTGAGTTTTTGGTCTTAGTCATTCTGACTGGTATGAGGTGGAATCTCAACAGTTGTTTTGATTTGCGTTTCCCTGATGATTAAGGATGTTGAACATTTCTTTAGGTGCTTCTCAGCCATTTGGTATTCCTCAGTTGAGAATTCTTTGTTTAGCTCTGTACCCCATTTTTATTAGGGTTATTTGGTTTTCTGGAGTCTAACTTCTTGAGTTCTTAGTATATATTGGATATTAGCCCTAGGGTTGGTAAAGATCTTTCCCCAATCTGTTGGTTACGATTTTGTCCTATTGACAGTGTCCTTTGCCTTACAGAAGNTTTGCANTTTTATGAGGTCCCATNTGTCAGTTCTTGATCTTAGAGCATAAGCTGCTGGTATTCTGTTGATGAAAATTTCCCCTGTGTCCATGTCCTTGAGGCTCTTCCTCACTTTCTTTTCTATTAGTTTCAGTGTGTCTGGTTTTATGTGGAGTTCCTTGATCCACTTGGACTTGAGCTTTGTATAAGGAGATAAGAATGGATCGATTTGTACTCTTCTACATGCTAACCGCCAGTTGNGCCAGCACCATTTGTTGAAAATGCTCTTTTTTCCACTGGATGATCAAGTGACCATAGGTATGTGGGTTCATTTCTGCGTCTTCAGTTCTATTCCATTGATCTACCTGCCTGTCACTGTAACAATACCATGCAGTTTTTATCACTATTGCTCTGTAGAACAGCTTGAGGTCAGGGATGGTGATTCCACCAGAAGTTCTTTTATTGTTGAGAACAGTTTTTGCTAACCTAGTTTTTTTTTTTTTTTTTTTTTTGAGACAAGGTTTCTCTGTGTAGCCCTGGCTGCCCTGGAACTCACTTTGTAGACCAGGCTGCTCTCAAACTCAGAAATCTGCCTCCCTCTGCCTCTCGAGTGCTGGGATTAAAGGCAGGTTTTTTTGTTATTACAGATGAGTTTGCAAATTTCTCTTTCTAACTCTATGAAGAATTGTGTTGGAATTTTGATGGGAATAGCGTTGAATTTGTAGATTGCTTTCAGCAGGATGATCATTTTTACTATATTAATCCTGCCAATCTATGAGCATGAGAGATCTTTCCATCTTCTGAGATCTTTGATTTCTTTCTACAGAGACTTGAAGTTCCTGTCACAAATAATTTTCATTTGCTTAGAGTTACACCAAGGTATTTTATATTGTTTGTGACTATTGTGAAGGGTGTTGCTTCCCTAATTTTTTTCTCAGCTTGTTTATCCTTTGAGTAGAGGAAGACCACTGATTTGTTTGAGTTAATTTTATATCCAGCAATTTTGCTGAAGTTGTTTATCAGGTTTAGGAGTTCTCCGGTAGAATTTTTGTCACTTAAGTACATCTGCAAATAGTAATATTTTGACTTCTTCCTTTCCAATTTGTATTCCTTTGATCTCCTTTTGTTGTCAAATTGTTCTGGCTAGAATTTCAAGTACTATATTGAATAGGTAGGGAGAGAGTGGATAGCCTTGTCTAGTCCCTGATTTTCGTGGGATTGCTTCAAGTTTCTCTCCATTTAGTTTGATGTTGGCTACTGGTTTTCTGTAGATTGCTTTTATTATGTTTAGGAATGGGCCTCGAATTCCTGATCTTTCCAAAACTTTTATCATGAAGGTTTTTTTTTTTTGTTTGTTTGTTTTTTTTTTTGTTTTTTTTGTCAAATGCTTTTTTAGCATCTAATGAAATGATCATATGAGTTTTTTTCCTTGAGTTTGTTTATATGGTGGATTACATTTATGGATTTCCATATATTGAACCATCCCTGTATCCCTGGGATGAAGCCTACTTGATCATGATGGATGATCGTTTTGATGTGTTCTTGAATTTGGTTTACGAGAATTTTATTGCATATTTTAACATCAATATTCATAAGGGAAATTGGTCTGAAGTTATCAATCTTTGTTGGGTCTTTGTGTGTTCTGGGTATCAGAGTAATTGTGGCTTCCTAGAACGAGTTGGGTCCAGTTCCTTCAGCTCCTATTTTATGGAATAATTTGAGCAGTATTGGCATTAGGTCTTCTTTGAAGGTCTGATAGGACTCTGCACTGTACCCATCTAGTCCTGGGCTTTTTTTGGTTGGGAGACTATTAATGATTGTTTCTATTTCTTTAGGTTATATGGGACTGTTTAGATATTTTATCTGGTCCTGTTTAACTTTAGTAACTGGTATCTGTCTAGAAAATTGTCCATTCATCCAGATTTTCCAGTTTTGTTGAGTATAGGCTTTTGTAGTAGGATTTGATGATATTTTGGATTTCCTCAGGTTCTGTTGTTATGTCTCCCTTTTCATTTCTGATTTTGTTAATTAGAACACTGTCTCTGTGCCCTCTGGTTAGTCTGAGTAAGGGTTTATCTATCTTGTTGATTTTCTTAAAGAGCCACCTCCTGGTTTTGTTGATTCTTTGTATAGTTCTTTTTGTTTCTACTTGATTGATTTCAGCCCTGATTTTGATTATTTCCTGCTGTCTACTCCTCTTGGGTGTATTTGCTTCTTTTTGTTCTAGGGCTTTCAGGTGTGCTGTCAAGCTGCTACTGTAAGCTCTCTCCAGTTTCTTTTTGGAGGCACTGAGAACTATGAATTTTCCTCTTACCACTGCTTTTACTGTGTCCCATAGCTTTTGGTATGATGTTTCTTCATTTTCATTAAATTCTAAAAAGTCTTTAATTTCTTTCTTTATTTCTTTCTTGACCAAGTTATCATTGAGTAGAGCGTTGTTCAGCTTCCATCTGTATGTGTGTCTTCCATTGTTTTTGTTGCAATTTAAGATCCGCCTTAATTCGTGGTGATCTGACAGGGTGCATGAGATTATTTTAATCTTCTTGTATCTGTTGAGGCCTGTTTTGTGGTTGATTATATGGTCAGTTTTGGAGAAGATACCATGAGGTGCTGAGAAGAAGGTATATTATTTTGCTTTTGATGAAATGTTTTATAAATATCTGTTAGATCCATTTGGTTCATAACTTCTGTTAGTTTCACTGTGTCTCTGTTTAGTTTCCATGATCTGGTCAATGTTGAGACTGGGGTGTTAAAGTCTCCCACTATTATTGTGTGGGGTGTGATGTGTGCTTTGAACTTTAGTAAAGTTTTATGAATGTGGGTGCCCTTGCATTTGGAGCGTAGATGTTCAGAATTGAGAGTTCGTCTTGCTGGACATTTCCTTTGACCAGTATAAAGTGTTCTTATCCTTTTTGATAACTTTTGGGTGAAAGTTGATTTTATTCAATATTAGAATGACTACTCCAGCTTGTTTCTCAGGACCATTTGCTTGGAAAATTGTTTTCCAGCCTTTTACTCTGAGGTATTATCTGTCTTTATCACTGAGGTGCATTTACTGTATGCAGCAAAATGTTGGGTCCTGTTTATGTAGCCAGTCTGTTAGTCTATATCTTTTTCTTGGGGAATTGAGTCCACTGATGTTAAGAGGTATTAAGGAAAAGTGATTGTTACTTCCTGTTATATTTGTTGTTAGAGGTAGAATTATGTTTTTTTTTT
>NC_034600.1:70066840-70073087 GCF_900095145.1 Mus pahari | reverse complement strand
CAGTCTATTTGGAGTTCTATAGGCTTCTTGTATGTTCATGGGCATATGTTCTTTAGGTTAGGAAAGTTTTCTTCTATAATTTTGTTGAGGATATTTACTTTCCTTTTAAGTTGGGAATCTTTGCTCTCTTCTATACTTATTATCCTTAGGTTTGGTCTTCTCAATGTGTCCTGGATTTCCTAGATGTTTTGGTTTAGGAGCTTTTTGCTTTTTGCATTTTTTTTGACTGCTGTGTCAATATTTTCTATGGTATCTTCTGCACCTGAGAGTCTCTCTTCTATCTCTTGTATTCTGTTGGTGATGCTTGCATCTATGTCTTCTGATCTCTTTTCAGGACATTCTAACTTCACGGTTGTCTTTGTGATTTCTTTAGTGTTTCTATTTCCATTTTTAGATTTTGGATGGTTTTGTTCATTTCCTTCACCTGTTTCATTGTGTTTTCCTGTAATTCCTTAAGGGATTTTTGTGTTTCCTCTTTAAGGGCTTCCACCTGTTTACCTGTGTTCTCCTGTATTTGTTTAAGGGAGTTATTTATGTCCTTATTAAAGTCCTCTGTCACTGTCATGAGAAGTGATTTTAGATCCAAGTCTTGCTTTTCCTTTGTGATGGTGTATCCAGGACTTGTTATGGTGGGAGAATTGGATTCTGATGATGCCAAGTAACCTTGCTTTCTGTTGCTTTTGTTCTTACACTTGCCGCCCGCCATCTGAATATCTCTTGTGCTACCTGCTCTTGATATCTGACTGGAGCCTGTTCTTCTTGTAATCCTGGTTGTGTCAGAACTCCTCAGAGTCCAGTTGTCTCTGTGATCCTGTGATCCTGAGAGTCTGTGATCCTGAGATTTTGGGTGTGTCAGAGTTCCTGGGAGTCAAGCTGCCTCTGGGACTCTGAGATCCTGGTGTGACCAAGCTCTTGGGATTCCGGATCCTGGGGTCCTGGCTGTGTTAGAATGCCTGGGATTTGAGCATCCTCTGGGTGCTGTGGGTCTGGCTGCAGAGTTTGCACCCAAGGTAAGCTGGCACAGATCAGAGTGAACCTGAGTCACTGGTCAGGTGGAGTTCCTGTGTCCCTGGATCCTGCTGGTAACAATTACTCCCCATGGTGTTAGAACAGATGTTGTCCTTCTCACCCTGATCCTAAGATTCTGGGCTTGCTAGAGCACCTGGGAGTGGAGTCTCCTCTGGGTGCTGTGGGTCTGGCTGCAGAGTTTGTGCCCAAGTCAACAGGCACAGACAGGAAGCCCCCACCCAGCTATCTTATTGTCTGTGTTTATGCTTGCTGTCTCTCCCTAAGAGTCAAGGGGCTAAGGTTACAGGAGACTGATTATGGGATGGTCCAGAGGGAACCTAGAATAAATAGCTGAATTGATAGGTAAATAAGAATCTGGGCATTTGGTTTGTATGGGATGAGCTAGCAAAAAGCTATAGCAGTTCTGTTTTAGAATTTTTTTCTATTGAGACCTGAGCTATCTGGAGATTTCTGGAGAGGAAACACAGCACTTTAAGAATCTTTTCTAGGGGCTGGAGGGATGGCTCAGCAGTTAAGAGCACTGATTGTTCTTTCAGAGGTTCTGAGTTCAATTCCCAGCAACCACATTGTGGCTCACAACCATCTGTAATGGGCTCTGATGCCCTCTTCTGGAGTGTCTGAAGACAGTTAGGTACAGTGTACTCATACTTAAATTAAATAAATTTTTTTTTAAAAAAATTTGTTCTGACAGGAGTTCTCATTTTAGTTAGAAAATCCATGGAGAGTGAACACAGCCCTTTTAGAAGTTTTCTAATAGAATTTCTAACAGAAATCCCAATAATTACATAGAGAGGTGGCACAGTTCTTTTAGACCATTTTTTTTTAGTGGCTATTCAGAAAAGGCTGTCTGAAGAGCATAAAGTTTTCTTAGAATTCTTTTGGCTTTCTGATTTTGATTGGGAAACCCAAGAATTACTTTTAGAATTTTTCTAACAGGATTTCTGACTTCATCAGAAGACTCGAGAATTTTTTTGTAGCATATTTTCTAACTTTGGTCAGAAAACTCATGAGCTATCCAGGGAGCTTTTAGAATTCTTACTAGCAGAGAGAGCTGTCTTGAGCAGAAAGCTAGCTGTCTCAACTAGAGAGTGTTTTAGAATAGCAAGAAAAAACTGTCTAGAGCAGAGAAGAATACACACACACACACACACACACACACAAACCTACCACAAGAGAAAGAGACAGAGAGAGACAGATACAAAGTCTGAAAAGCCATCTCAGCAGAAGGTAGGTAGCCAGGTTGGACACATGATATGACTTTGAGTCGTTTCTTTTGCCGCTGCCAGACACCCTTTCTTCTCAGAACCCTTCTCCAAGCCAAGGCTGGTCCTTGGCATACAAATGCAAAGCTTTCTATGTTTTGTTATAACACACATGATTGCAATGCTTGTAGCATACTAACCATCTTGCTCTTAAGAGAAAATAGCTCTTAAATTTCAAATGGTTGACTGGTCATGAACTTGGGGAGCAAGTTCTGCTTTGACATGAGAGGCCATACTTTATTTCTTCAGTTCACAAATGCAGTCACTGAAAGAACTTCATCCCTGTTTATTGTAGATAAACACAAGAACAAGTTATTTCTTAACTGAAAACAGATTCTCTTTCTATACAATATGTCTCTACCTTCCAGTGTCACCCCGCCCTCATCCAATTCCTCCCTCCACCTCCTCTTAGAAAAGAGCAAGACTTCAAGAGTCAATAACCAAACAAGACAAAACAGGATACAATAAGACAAGGCAAGAATACCTTTTTTTCTAAGGATAGAAAAATGTTGCCATGTTGGCATTTAGGGTTTCCTGCAAATTTTGCATACCAGGTGAACAATGGCTGTAGCCTTCACTGTAGCTCTTTTTAATCCAGTAAAGAGCCTCACCGGTCAAGGAATGGTTATTTTCTAATAAGCAGTGCAAGGTACCTTAGCATCTCACAACTATGCTCATTGGAAAAGAGTTAAGTTTGGAGCTCTGTATTTTGGCCTTGAAAACTTTCACGGCAGTAGACAGCAGGACCCTTGTTTTCCATCTGCACACTGGAGATGCTATGGACACGAATGGGCAGCTACCGGGCAGGCCAAGAACTCCTCATTTCCTCCCAGTAAATGCTGAAGCTTGATGCTAAGAACTACAAGAGCAGGCCAGTATTGGAGTGAGGAAAGAGTCTAGGTCCTGGGAACCGGTCAAGCTCTCTGATGCAGTACCCTTGGAGCATTCTTATGCTTACTTATTAGAGTCCCATGACAGTAGTTCTCTGGTCTACTTCAAATTGCCACCACAAACAACCTAAACCCATGGTCTTATTGCTACATATTCCGAGGGTCAGCTATCCAGCCCGGCCTGGTCTCTGGAATTCAAGTCAAAGTGATAGCTAGGTAGCGTTCCTCCCAGAGACTCTGGAATCTCTTTCCTCACCTTCTTCGATTTCTGGATCCTGCAAAGCTTTTCGGGTTGTTGTCTGTTCCCATCTCCTCACTGTTAGTAGCAGAGTCTCCAAAAGTTTCTGTTTCCTGCATCTGCTAACACCTGTCCTCTCGTGCTGCACCTTCCCCGAGGCTGGAGAGGGCCACCTGGGCAACCCAAGGCAATTTCTTATCTCGAGGTCCTTAGTCCCAGCTGTGCAATTTACTTCATCACAGAATGTGACACGGCCTCAGCTTCTGGGGACTTTAGTACCTTGGGAGGCCTTCCCTTCAGTTTTATGTTTAGAAGCTCTCTTCTGCTGGGGTCAGGGTAATTCACCCCAGGGGAGAATTTTAAAGAGGTATGCAACAGCAAACCCACCAAGAAGAAAGAAAGAAAGAAAAAAACCCAAACAGTCATCAAGATAAACAGTGTTTTAAAGTATTAAAATAGAAGTTCATACAAAGTCCATGCTGGAAAAATTCCAAATTACAATAGAAACATTTTCATTTCTGTCAGGCTGCCGTATGACTCAGCGTGGTGACATTCACTGCGGCCAGCATCTGATACAGACTGGTTGCATGAGGCATACTTGCATTAGGCTTTGGAAAGATCAACGGAAGGAGGCAGGGATCTGTTAGAGCACTCTTCAAGTTGGCTAGGTTGTGAGACTGGCAACTCAAAGCAAGAGAAAGTGTGGCTAGTCTCCAAGGCACAGGCTGTTCGCCAGAGCTTTTGCTCTGGGACAGCGTCAGGGGTCTGTGGTCCTCAGCCACGTTGCCTTTCAGCTTGTGAGGATTCTGTGAGGTAAGCGTTGTCCTTTATGAAGTTCCTCTCTCTGTGCACACAGCCAGTGTTCAGTTATTTGCATCTAATGACCCTGAACAGCATAACTTATCACAGAGAAGAGCACCTGATGGGGTGGCTTTAGCCACAGCTATGTGGCAGGCTGACCTCATTAAGAGTGTCACGACAGTTTCTTATCTGAGGAAATGAAGCATAAAGCACGTCATCTAAAAGCCTCTTCCAGTGTTTTCTGGGATATAAAAACCTTTTCATTTATCCATCCCAGTATTGCCTGACTTTCAAACTAGGGCTTTATTAGCGATAAGAAGATATCGGCTTCATCTCTGTTCACTGAATAACAGAACAATTCCGGTTTGAATCATAGTTTAGACATTGGAAAGATCTCCACTTCCTCTCTCATATTCTGATATTAGCGTAGAATTTTTCCTGGTTTCAAATTTCAAAATTTCCACATTATATTTTCTGATTCTGAGTTCCACCATTTGTTTGTTTGTTTGTTTGTTTGTTTACTTATTTTTTTCTTTGAGAGACTGATGATGGCATTGTCAGAGATACTTGGCTTGTTTAGTTTCTCTTTAAAAGATTTCATGTCTTCTTGTCTGACTCCATTTAACTGAATTGACTAGATATGAAAATGATCTGTTCATTGAAAGAGTAAAGCTTTCCATCATGAGAACGATAACTGACATCAGATAGAGGTTTTTTCCTAGTAGGAGATAGCAGGAATTAAACAAGCAAATATTGGGATTGCTAAGGGAGGTGGTTGAAGGGAAGTGGACCTGTAGTACCTTTTCTGGAAGCTGGGTCAGCATCAGCAGTTTGGAGAGCAATGGCGGTTGGCTTTAAATGGCTCACCTGCTCCCATTTGCTGACTCATCCTCACTAAGGGGAAGCAACAGTTTTCATATGCAAAACCAAGCAGTGTTCTGGCCAGGCCTGGAGATTGCTGGAATGATAAGAGTGCTGAGCTCTGCAAGCCTGGGACCTGGCTTCCAACACCCAACAGCAGCTGGAAAAGCTGGGCAAAGTTGGCTGCAGTCCCAGGGTGGTGGTGGTGGTGGGGTGAATGGCAGATCCTGGGAACTTGCTGGTCAACTAGCCTGGCCTACCTAGTGAGCATCTGGTTCAGTTAGAAACCCTGTCCCTAGGCAATAAGGCACAGAGCAGAGATAGAGGTAATGGTCACATGTCCTGCTTGACATGGCAAGCATGTGTGAGTGCGCCATACACCCTTATATGAACACACGAATGTGCATGCAACACACAGAGACCACAATACATGTACCCTAAATCTTCCAACACAGACATACAACCTGCTCTCTCTTTCCTCTCTCCTACACACACTACACACAAACTACCCGTGCAATATATATACCACAGACACACATGTACGCACATATATACATACACTGCACATCACACACATAAAGAGAACACTCATAAATACACACTCTCCCATCCCGCTTCATATGTTCTACTCCCCTCCTACATTACACATATACATAAATACAAACTACACACACACACACACACACACAACACACATATCATATATACACTACATACATCCACATCCAAATACCCCCACCCGCCATGCACACAACAAAGTGGCTCCTGCTAGCTACTCCTCATCAGTTCTCTCTCTGTCTGTGCTCCAAAATTTCCCATGGTAGAATCAGCATCCAGCAGTTTTGAAATTTGAGTTACTTGGACTCAATTCTGTTCAACAAGAGGGAAGCCATACCTGGTACTAGAGACCTAGTTCACAATTCACCGCTAATGAAGTCATGGCTATTGGAGAATCTACAACCACAAATTTAACTAAGCCAGTATAATCCCTAGCCACAATCTGTAAATATTTCTCCTTATAGCCTGAAAGACCCCCGAAGGGAGCCCCTCGCTCCAGTCTCGGGAAGGACGCGCACCCAGTAGGACGCTGAGACCCACTTGCTGTAAACACACGAGGAAGTTTATTGAAGACAGGACAAGACAAGAGCTCAGGCCAGCATGCTGGG
>NC_034600.1:70043775-70059725 GCF_900095145.1 Mus pahari | reverse complement strand
CATTCCACAGGGGCGTTGGATCATTATGACCAGGGGCTTTGGGACATTGTGATTGTTCCAGGAAACTTTCCGCTCAGGAATGCTCCAGGAACCATTGTGCAGCAAGGGAGGGTGAAAAGTTCATGTTTTCACAGACCCCACTTCTTCTTTTGGGTAGCTAGGCAGCTTATTAATTTTTAGCCCTACAGCCATAGATAACTAGAGTCTTCAACCTTCATCAAGGAAACATCTCTTTGCAACAGACAGTGACTACTACAGGAAAGCATAACCAAGCAAACTTCAGAGCAGGTGAAAACATCTACAAAGCACCCTCACACCCAAGGCTCTGGGGACACCGCAGAAGACAGGACTGAAGGAAGCCAGGAGCCAGAGGATTAGTTTGCTATGGGATTGCGTTTCCTAGTAACATCAGGACCACATCCATAAGGTCCCACCAACATGACTGTCCAAGCAAGAGTTGCACAAGGACAGCACCAGTGGTCATGCTAAGGTGGACAGGATAAAAGTTCAGGAGGCCTCAACCTTAGAAAGAGCGATGGGCAACGGAGGAGAGATAGGAGGAGGAGACGTGGCTCTCCCCCGGGGAAGAGCACACTGATTGGTTGTCCAATGCCAAGCACAGCCCTAAAAACAGACATACGGATACGGATAACATGATACAGCTCCAGCAGACCACATTTAGGAATATGTGCTTGCACACATATATACACACACGTGTGCATGAAATAACAGGGAAAGACTAGGCCATGGATTAGAAGGAATGCAGGGAGTAGCTTATGGAAGGTTTTGGAGGGAGAAAAGGCAGAGAAGAAATATTGTAATTATGTTATAATATTTTAAGAGTAAAATAAATAAATAAAATTTAAATGTGAGCATTGTGTGACCCACCTCTGCCCTCCGGTCTCATTTCTCGCAGATCCTCTTACTGCCTCTTTCCGGTAGCATGCATTTGTCAAACCCGCCATGTTGCCTCTGCCTCGGTGCACGGTGCTTTAACTGTGAACACGGCTTTCTCTCCTACCCTGCAGATCTTCCCTCCGGAGCACCTTTCCTCGTCCCCGCAATGCAAGCCACTGTTTTTCTCCAAGACTTCGCCCTACTTTATCTTTCCTTCAGAACGTATATCAGCATCTACTAATAAATGCATATTTACTGTTTGTTCTCTGTCTCACATTTTATCATGTAAGCTTCATCAAGGGTACAAAATGGCTGTCTTATCCAACCTTGCACCCTTAGCATCTTAAATGGTTCCTTGCTTCTTTTTTACTTAAAAATCACTTATCAATACGTGAAGCTCACCTTCTACTCTTTAAAAATTCTCCGAGAGTGAGATCAGATGCAAAACAAGCGGGTGGTATTAACACGGAGGAAAGACATAGCGGAAATAATAAGATGAAAGCAAACGCTGGAGCGGTTGTAGTGCAGTACAGTGTGCGTCAGGAAATGATAGAGTAATGGTCACAGGGAGGGGGCTGAGCGGGGGACTGGAGTAAGTGCCCAAGAAGCTTTCCTAAAGCGCTTCGTTACAACTGACCTCTCCTGAGTCCCAGAATGTCTCCTGGTTCCTGGCCTGGAAGCTATGTCTCATAGTTCCAGAAAGTTCCAGCAGAGATCTTACCAACAGGAGACTTGCCCATGAGATTAGATGCTGAGAGAAATGCAAACCCTTCCTTTCTGGGTTCATCAGTGGCTACAGGTTCCCTGTGCCTGCGATCCTGTCACCAACCTCTCTCTACAGGCTCCTGAACAGCAGGTTGGATGAGTCCAGAGTCCAGCAGATAGCTCCCAATCTGTCAAAACATCTCTCCCTTCCCGGCTCTCCAACCTTTTCCACAATGTAATCAAATCCCCCATGTTAAATACTTCTCCGCTAGAAAGATTCGAAGTGTTTTTCTTTACTTCCTGACTGAATCTAAGCTGACACCCACATGCCCCTTAGTGTGCGGTCACTATGAGTCCTGACCTCCAGTCACTCATGCTGTCAGGACAGTGCAACTCCGTTGAATTTACATTATAATTTCATTAAAAAATTGAAAAGCTTATCCAGCAGGGAAGAACGTTACGCCGTGACTACCATGAAGACAGCCCTTTCGAGGATGGCAGATGGCTCCGTTTGTAAAGATGTTGCCTTACACGTGTGAAGAAGATCCAGTGTTCAATCCCCCCCATCCCTATCCCACCCCCATCCCCTCCCCCACCCCCACCCTAAACCCATAAGGCAATATAAAAAGCCAGGCCTGATGGTGCATACTTATAATCCCAGTATGGGGGAGGCAAAGAGAGGCAGCTCTCTGGGGCTTGTGTGTGTGTGTGTGGGGGGGGGGGAGTCCTTTGACTCTTGGAGGGAGCAGCATTAGTCCAGATGAGAAGAGCTTTTTAAAAACTGTATGTGTATTTATACACAGAACTATGTGCATAGTAAATAGTAAGTAAATAAGATGACTCCTTGGAGTGTTTTCAGGAACTCTCACTGTTCCTTTTCCTCTCCCCTCTCAGATTTGCCTCCCTGTCCATCCTTCCATTCTTTGGTCAGACCCCTGCTCTTTTTTTCTCCATCACTCCTCACCTGCCCTGTCCTCCCATTGTTCTCAGTTTACTTCCCCCTCTTGAGCATCTTTTCATTCCCAAAGAAAGTTATCTTCCAACTGTGGATTTGCGCGTTTAGCTCCACCCTTTAAACCCCACATCCGCCATCCCAACCACTCTGCTTCTCCCTCCTGCGTTTTAATTTTGCTCTCTTCTGTGATAAGGGCCCGTAGCTACATGATTTCTTTTCTCTCTTTATCAAATTGCAGACACTACCTCCTGGGATGATATATAGATCTGTTAGTCCTGAAGGGCTGGTTGCCTTAGCAACAAGGGAAATCTTAGTCGTTTGAGCAAAACCTTATAAAAAAAAAAAAAGCAGGCTCACGAGGGACTAATAGTCACCTCATTAAATGTCTGCTCGGCTCTTTCTTTGCTAACTGTGGTCATTCTCTGATTGTTAATTAGAAGAGCAATTAATTGAATAAGCTCCCTGAAAGGAAGGTATGATAATACAGAGCTCCTCAGCAGACAAACTCGACAGCCCCAAGTCACCATATCTTTTTGGTCGGCTAATTGCAACCCAGCCAATCTTCATCCATACCTGACATATGCATTCAGCGGTTAGGTTGAATGTCTGCCATCCCTTGAGCCTGGCCAGTGTCCATTGCCTAACAAACCTTGGGCAATAAGGAAGCAGAATTTGGATGGAGAACAGAGCGTGTCTGGTTCTGCCAACTGCAGTCTTAAAAAAAAAAAAAAAACAAAAAAAAAACAAAAAACAAAAAAAAACAGGTATGTGACTCCCTGAGGCAGACAAAAAGAAAAAGAAAGAAGCGAAACAAAACAACAATAAAAAGCTATCCTCAGTTCTCTCAGGTGAGATCAATGAAATAAGTTATTTAATCGATGGCAAAGGGAGTTCTTATTAATGGTGGTTATGTCTTTTGGGTAAATATATGTGGAAAGCTTAAGAGACTTATATCAGGATTTCTCAGAGAAGCAGTGCACACACACACACACACACACATACACACACACACACACACGCACACACGCACACATGGGCACACACTTATGGAGTGATCAGCTGAGACTGACTTACATAATGCAGGAGGTTGGCACATCTGAAACTGGTAGGGCCGGTGTGGGCTGGACCTCCCCAGGCTACTGTTTTCACTGTCGGGAGCTATGTGCTGCTGAGCCTGCTGGAGTCTGAAAAGAAAGGCAGTGGTTGGACTAAAGGTGACTGTAGTCACTCTGGAAAGGTCCTCATCCTTCAATGACTTTCTCAATGATAGAACCTGTGCTAGGTAAAAGCATTGGGAAGGCTGGGAAGAAAGTTCTCTAAGTTGATGAATCCTAATATACTTTATATTATTTATTATTATATATTTATTGTGCCATCGAGCTAGCAAATAATCCTATGCTTTGACAATGGAAAACTCTTCTCATGGGTAAAATCAAAATCTGTTAAATTTGAAGATATTTCGGTTAAGGTAACATTTTCATTAATGTGTAGGGTTTACTTAAAACAAATGATGATTGGCTTTAATGACTGAATTGGGTAAATGACGAAAAGCAAAGTCAACCAGTGGGCTAAGCTATCCCTGCCATGTGTATGTGTGTGTGTGTGTGTGTGTGTGTGTGTGTGTGTATGCATGTGCTCGAGTATGCACCAACTACACTCACACATGTGTAGCATGTTGTATACTTGCTATAACTTGTCAGTTTCCCCACTAGATTACCTTCTCTTGGACAGCTATGCCTTAGGTACCCAGATAACATCTTTCCCGTTATGAATGATTTGAATATGAAGTCTCCCCTCAGAAGGTTTATGCATTGAAGAACTGTCGGCCAGCCGGTGGATTCAACCACTGAGAAGTGGTTAGACTCTGCAGGATCCAATCGGCTCAGTGGATTGACCCACTTAATGAAGCTACACCTTGATGGCGGCGGCGGGAGGCAATGTTAGGAGGTGGGGCCTGCCTGGAGGGTTCACACTCGGGGACACACCTTGCACACACACACCCTCTCTCCTTTCTCGATGCCTTGAGGTGAGCAGCTCTGCTCTGAAAGGAACTGTGACTTTCATCAGGATGTTCTTTCCCGAGCCTGAAACAATGTAGCCCTCTGACCATGCACTGCACCTTTGGAAGCTGTTGGCTAGTTCCTATTCAGTGGTTTCCTTGGTTATCTGCTAGTGATGAAGTATGTCACTAATGTCTTCTGTGGATGCTGGAGCCCTCGTGGCATCATGGGTTCTTGAGGATGGCTACACTAAGATACTTGATTCCTCAGCATTGCTAGAGTACAGTACTCAGTTTATTCAGTTAAAGGTCAATCTAGGGGTTTTCTGGGGAAGTGGTTTGTAGACATAATTTTTTACAATGGCTGGTTAACATGGATGGGACAGTTGGGCCACACCCAGTTGGTTATGAGGGTCATAGGAATGAAAGTTAGGGATCTTGAAGGAAGAAGAAATTTGGCCACATTTCTCTCTCTCAACTTAAAATGCATGCTCGGTCCACATTACATACTTGCCGGAAAGTTGCCTTAAGTCATCTCATATGATAAGAAGGTAAAAAAAACAAAAACAAAAACAAAAACAAAAAAACAAAGAAAAATACCCATTTACCAGTTAGTAATTGCTTAGTTTAATAGACTACAGAAGTCATGTAGACTACAGAAGTTATGCTGCTACGAATCTGTTTCTGTAGATGAAAGAGCCAGTTTACTGTAAATGACTAATGAGTTTTGAACCTTTTTCCCCCCATGATGGATTAAATGTAGGGTTTATTGAACAAGACAGTGACATCTTAGAAGATTAATTTACTTAGCTGTGGGATTCAACTTTGAAAGTATTCACTGCCAAATATTTCTTAGAGTTGAGCGTCTCATTATAAAAATAGGCAAACAATAATAGCTCAGATTACCACCACAAAGGCCACAGATTCCTCTGCAAAGGGTTGGCACCCACAAACAGTGGCGTTGAAAAGCTTCACCATGACCAAGAGGGGAAGCTCCAGACACATGACAGACAGATAGACAGACACCACATGAAGTTTTAGTTCAGACCTTTCAAAGGAATGCTAGAAATGGGCCTTTACTTAAAACCAAACAGTAGATTAAGGATGTGGGTCGGTTTTCTGAGAAAGCTTCTGAGTGGAGAATGGCATTGGTGTTTAGGATATGGGTTGATGGATGGCCCTTATCATTATTGGAGCCAAGAGAGATTTAGGAAGATCCCGAATGTGAAGTTTGTTCCTGGAATGCAGCAATCAGTGCCTCCCTTCTGGAAACAGGAACCCCTTTCTGGCAGAGAAGGCAAAATGGGTAACAAGTATTTCTCAAAAGTGAATTTTCTCTGTGCATCTTAAAATGTGTGGTTTGCAAATGTCCATGAGTATAGCTAAACTAACAGGGTCAGGATTCGTTGGTTTTGCTCGCTTTGGTTTGGTTAGAGATTTGGTTTGCAATTTTCATGCAACTTCGAGCATGAATTTTAAGCTGAGTGATAGAAATGGAAATAAGTTTCTTCTTCCTTCAAGAAGCCCCAGTTTTCATTCTTATGACCCTTGAAACAGATTGGTGAGATGCCCACCCATCTTATCGGGGTTAACCACCAGTTGTAGATATTTCTGAAGTGACCACAGAAGAATATACTTAGCGACATTATTTCAAAACTTTCAAATTCACCTCTCTCTGGTTTCCTGAGCCCTTTGGTTTAGGTTCATTCTCTAAGAATTCTTCTCCAGTTTAAACTTTTCATTCCCAAATAGTGTGGGCTCATGGCCACAGAGAATATGGTTGTCTCTGTGTCAAACGCAACTAGGGCAATGCCCTCAAAAATCAATGAAGAAGCACCTTAGCTCCTGCCTTCAGAAAGTATTGCTTCTTGAAGACCGGACTGTGAACCACAAAGCAATCCTTCCGGGAGGCTTGGATGTTTCTTTACATTGCTGAGTGGTCCCTGAATCCACACGTGTCAAAATTATGCTCAATCCTAACTGTAGTCCTACATTGCCAGGCCTGTGGGAAAATTTCCTGGGTTCTTAAACTCTACTAACAGAACATCTTTCTAAGTTATCCTACCTCAGTCGATATATATATATATATATATATATATATATATATATATATATACACATAAACACACACACATATTTTTTCTCTCAAGTTCTTCTTCATCTGTCTTCCATGCAATCCCAACAAAACACCTTTCTTTACCTTCCTCACTCACAGGATAATGAGATCAGCCTCATCCGTCCCAGGGCTTGGTCCCAGGTTCTAGTCACCTGGCAGATTTATCTAAGCATTTACTAGCCAGGCAGGTCTCTACCCCAAGAAACGGATAGGACTGTCTCCACAGTATTAAGTAGCACTGACCCGGAGTCAAATGGTTCCTGGTCTCCACAAGGCTTTGTTTGATTCCCTTCTCTCTTTACCTCAGAGGCGCTTCTCTCCGTCCAAGCTCCGAGTGGTCTGCTTGTCCTTTGGCTACCGATTTACAGGAGGGTTAGAGGGCTTTCTAGCCAGTAGCCAACTTCCCCTGCCTCAGCACCTTGTCTGTGGCAACAGAAAAGTAGAGATGGGACAAGAGGAGGCTCCCAACTCCTGTGGGAGTAGGGAGTGTTGCTGTGAACCTTCAGGAAGTTGGAGGGACTCTCTAATGCACAGCTTGCTATCATGAGCCCCGTCTTAGTGTTTTCAGCTTTTCTCCGTGTATTTTGCAGACAAAATTTGTTTTAGCTATGTCTTTCGCTTCTTTCTTCTTCTTTCCCCAATTCCTCCCATGTGGTCTTCCACCCTCAGCAGCTTCTTCTGCGTTCGTGTCCCATAGGACCCTTGCCCTTTCTATCCCTTTCCGTCCACTCTTGCTGTTTTCTGGTTGGTGCTCTCCTATCTGACGAGGGTTTTATTTTATTTTATTTTATTTTATTAATAATATCTATTTTACTATTATTCAACACTCCAAAGTGTAGGAGAGTGATTTCATTTGCTTACATTGTCAAATGTTTTTAAAGTACATTTTCCCTTCTTAGGTTGCAATATTAATTGACATGCATAGCAAATAAATATTAAGTTTTAGAAGCTTTTAGAGAAGAACGGTACTCATCAATTTCTCATTAAATAAGGTGATCAGCCATTGGCATGTCTATGTTACTTGATTCAACGTGAAAAAGACAGATTTACTGATATCATTTAGTTAACTGGGTAACATATCACAGGCATACTTAATAAGTTTCCCTTACTGCTTCCCTGTTTATAGACAGTTGGTTTGCTCATGATTTTGGGACATTAAGCATTAACTGAGGTCAGATCCTTGTCTGCACTCCTCGCTGTACTGTAATTTCGGAGTGACTTTCTGTTGTAGAGTTCCGGGTAGAAGGCTATAATCACTTTAAGGAGTTTTAGGAGCAAATTGTGGTTTTGGAAATTGGAGATATTTTTGTGCTGTGGATAATTATGACAGATAAAAATTATTCAGAGCCAAGCCTGTCATTAGCTGCCAGCTGTGCATATTCATATTTATACTTAATTTATTAATATTAATATGCATTGTTTATATTTATATGAGAGTTGTGCTTTTGAATATCAATATCCACTAATTTCTTTTCTTTTCTTTTTTTGTTATTTTCTTAGTTTTTGAGGGTAGAACAGCTTTCTGTGTTTTCCAGCTTGGTATTTAACATTTGTATTCAAAGGACTCTGCATCTTCAACCTTTAGAATAGCTGGGATTACAGCTGATGCCACAGAGCCTACTCGGTGTCTTTGTTTATAACCAGCAAGGGATCCAGTGGGTGTGGATGGGGCAGATTCAGTAGACAGTATGTTTACTTAAAGGGAAAACAAAAGGTCTTTACCCTGTCAAAGACGAGATTCCAGGCATCCCTGAGTCTATGCCTTTTTACTTGGGCTGCAGTGAGTGGCCTTCTTGGAGAATCACGGCTGTAGGTCTGACCTGCTCTTCTCTTCCCAGATGAGGTATTTATTCTCTGTCATCTCAAAACATTTTCTTCTCTCGGAATATTTTCCCCGTGTTTTCCTTTTTATCAGAACTTGTGCTTTTGAAAAGCCAACACCGCTCTCTTTGCCGTCCCCCCCTTACGTCGCGTTGAGAGTAGTGTGTTTTCTACGTTGTCTAACCAGGCAGAGCAATTAGTGCCCAAGGAGACCGGAGGCTGACTGCCTGGCAGGAGGAATGGTTTTCATGGGAACAGCACTGAAAGCCTGGCGCTGGGCGAGGACCCTTGCCAGCAGCCTCGTTTGCTGCTGGCCCTCTAGTTTGGCTGCGTTAAGAGTTGTTTATACTTCGGATGCGCTAATGAACAGCCCCTCTCACGGAGCAGGTCCTTGGAATAGTTTCATCCCAGCATGTGCCCACTCAGTCAGAGAATCAGCAGAGAGGCTGCTGTGCTCTCTGCATGCCTGCTAAGCTTATTCAGCAATTGTGCAGTCCTGCTTTTTTTTTTTTTTTTTTTTTAATACCTCCTGGGTGAAGGCTTTCATCAGGCCCAGGTCTTTCAGGATTGAGCAATTGGACAAATGGGCGGGGTCTTGATTGTGACCCTGGAGCTGGAATGAGGAAAATCTCAGGCAAAGCCTTGTGTCTCAAGGAAGCCACATTCTAGAAAGCATCTCCAGGTACGGATAAGCAAACGCGCAGTAGGCGAGATACTGATTAGTATCCGCTGAGACTTAGACACCCTGCTGGGACCGCAGCGAGCTCGTGCCTTCGAAAAGCTAAGCCCCTCCCTTTCCTTTGCCTGGTGCGGTGCTGTGAGTAGTGTGTTGATGGAGTTGCCTGGGAGTGTGTCTCCCAGATCACTTCTAAAGAAGACCTCAGAATGGTGTGTCGAGGGGAGGAACCTCAGGAGTGCGGGAAGAAAACTGAAGGATTTGGTAGAAGGATAGCTAGGAAGAAGGCCAATCCAGAAGGGACCGAATGAGGAACG
Organism: Mus pahari; assembly: GCF_900095145.1. NCBI lineage: Eukaryota > Metazoa > Chordata > Mammalia > Rodentia > Muridae > Mus > Mus pahari. The sequence goes on along the minus strand of NC_034600.1, from coordinate 70,050,239 downwards.
GAGTGTGGTGTGAACCAAGTCTCCATTTGAGTAAGGCGGGGCCAGAGTAAGCCAATGGGGTTTTGTTCAGACTTAGAAGTTCATCGAGGTGCCTTTGTCAAGCAGAAGGGAGAGATGTACTGTGGCCCGTGTGCCAACAGCATTCTGCTGTGTTGTGTTACAGAACAACAGAGGGGATAAAAATGCTGGCCAGGAGCTCCTGCGGTAGAGTGGTCCAGAGGGAGAAGGTGATGGGGCTGGCTTAGAATGGTATTGGAGATGGGAAGTCATGTTGGGATTGAACCAGCAAGCAGTTTACTCCAGATGGGTGTCTCAACACTTCAACTTATTTCTTTCTCTTTAAATTTTTTTTTTTTTGAGTACTGCATTTAAATAATTTCCCTTTCTTCTCTTTCCTCCAACTTCTCCTGTTTTCTCCTTACCTCTGAAAACACACACACACACACACACACACACACACACACACACACACACACTTACAGACACACAGGCACACACGCACACATGCACTGAACCTGCTGAGCCCATTTAGTGTTGCTTATATATATATATATATATATAGTTTTAGAGTTGACTCCTTGGTATTGGATAACCAGTGAGGGACCTTATTCTACAGGAAGACGGAGTCTTCCTCTCGGGGCACTCACTAACTGCCTGTAGCTCTTGAGCTATGGGGGGGGGGGGGCTTGTGAGATCGCCGGAGATGCTTTACTGTCTTTTAAAAATTAGCATATGCTAATTGTAGAGAATGGAGATCTTAGCCTGACATCTCTATACACGTCTACCGCGGACTGTGATCATATTTCCCTCCTAGATCAGTCTTCTTTGTCCCCTGTTCCCTCGCTCTCTGCTCATTGCAGATACTAACTTCCTATACATCATGGATACCCCCACCCCCTCAGGGGCTTAGTCCCACAGAACTGCTTTGTGAAAGTACTAAGATACAACCTGGGTGTGTGCAAGGCTTGTTGGGATGAGTCAGGTGAGCTTGTGAAGAAAGAGTTAAAACTTACCCTTTCATTTTTTCCCCTCTTTTTTTTTTTTTTTTTTTTGATGTTTTGACATTAGTATAATGGATATTCATATGATACAAAAATAAATACAATTCAACGGTAACATACCTGGGACTTTAATCTACAACTCTTACAAGTTTGTGTTCTTTTCTTCTAGACTGGGTTTCTTCAGGCGTTGATCCTTGAGGCTTAGATTTCTTGTTAAAGGGATTAATTCTTGTTTCTTCTCACACCCAAGTATGCTTTAGTTGGTCTTGCCATTGGGTCCAGGAATCTATATTTCAAGAAGCCTTACACATGGTTCTTGAACTCATATTTGAAGAAACACCCCAAAGTCTAATGGCTTCTAGGGTCTTTATGTAAACCTCAACACTGCCTGATGGACCTGCAAGATTTAGTGACCAGAGGCAACTAGTTACAGATTATGACTTGATACCAACAATTCTGAGTGAGGGCAGTGACAAGCCATATGTTTTTGTCCCCTGTTCAAAAATCCAAGTGGAAGAGTGAGATGGTTTGAAGTGTTTGCTTCTCATAACCTTTTCAGTTCTTGCTGTCATCTACTCTTCTACTGCTTGTGTTATAAGCAAGAAGGAGCATCTCTAGTTGACCTCCGTACTTACAAACACTGTGATAGCAACTCCAAATGACGCCTTCACTGGCGTGTGTTTTCTTCCCTCCAGCACATCCCTCTGCATCTGGCGACTGACCTTTAGTATCAGAACCTTTCTCCTTATATGTAGTTGTGACTCCAGCCACACTGGAGAGGGGCAAGGCCGTGAACGGACTGATGGTTTGACCTTTGAAATGTCACTCTGAAGCTCTCAAGCTGTGAGGTGGAAATGGGAAAAAAATGCCGTGCCAAGTGTTTTAGAGCCTGACCACTGTAATTCACTCCACTCCCACCAAGGGGAAGAAACTATTTGTGTCTTACTTTATACAGGGTTGAGAGAAGGGAACACAAGCAAATAGCAAAGGGCGCCATCTGTCTGGGGGCTTGGATCAGTTGGTAGAATTCATGCTGAGGTATGCATATTACAGGTAAGGACTTCCCAGGGTTGGATAGAAGGAGGATTTTGGTGAATGAGGTCTCTAAATATGCAATTTCCATGCAGCTCTTTCTTGGATAATGAGTCACAGTGGTGCTCAATCACTTTCTTTCCCACTTCTTTTTTTCAAAGTCCTATTTGTGTAGCTTTATATGCAATGGCATGCTCCCCCCTCCCCATATGTCAATTCTCATGGTATGCCCTTATTTTGATAAATAAGCCTCAAGAAGACTAAAACCTGAACAGCTCAAAGCGCTAAAAACCGGCATGCACACTTCATCCAGACACTGAAAGTTTCCCTTTCCAGTTCGTGAACAGATGCATTTTAAAAAAATGTTTTACATTTTATTGGTTATTAATTATAAAAATGTGTTATATATTTGCTATGGTTACCTTTCCCTGGCTTTTACAAGACAGGCTTTGCCAACAGTCAGGGTCAGAGGGCCCTATATTCCTCAGGTGAGCTATTGGCTACTGACCGATTCTGGGTGTGGGGGAGTCACTGTTTGCAGTTGTGTATACATTAGTGAGTCTACAAGCTTTGGTGGGTAGTTTCAAACCTGTGGGAAAGGCATTTGTAGGGAAGAGTGGGCACTGGCAGGAGGGAGATGAGAGGGTGTGTGTGTGTGTGTTAGAGGGTAATCAGGACACAGCACAGCTAATGCACAACATCATCAAAGAACAAGTTTAATTAATGCAGGATGTTATAAAATGCAGGTTTGTTATTTTAATGAAATTCAAAATAATAATATTTCTAACTCCTAAGACGATTGTACCATTCAAATACTCATTTGAGTATAATGTATTCAAACCACATTGAGTGAGGTAAGAATACAAAGGAGTTAGAACTATGTAAACTTCAAAGAACCTGCTGGAATCCACATGTTATGGTGGGGTGGTAAACAGAACACACCTCCACACGAAGTGATGCCGCTTTCTGGTCAATCTTGTGAGGGAATGAGATACAAATATGATATCCAGAGGAAAGGGAGGAGACAAAATGTCTCACTTATAAATAAGGAGCTTATACATGAGTTTGAAAAATGTCTGAAGGTAAGCGTCCAGTTGCTCTGGTATTCAAATCATTTTGTTTCAAAAGATCAGCATTCAAACACATGGTAACAAATAATAAAACATTCAGAAACCACTTTAACACTGTGTTCTGTCATCGATGTTGGAAGGGCTAAACCCTGGTTAATGACTTTTGGAGTCGTGGTGAGGTCTTGCAATGTGTGAACTCTCCCTTTCGCTGGTGCTGCCTGCCCAGCTTGGTTGTAAGCTAATTGGAGTGTTTAAAATTCCTATCCTGAAAAGCTGAAAGAGAAAATGAAAACTGGTCCATGAGAGATCTAGAAGAGTCACAGAGAGAGGGTGGGCCAATGTCCCTGAGGAGGAGGAGGAAAGGGACAGGAATCAGGAGACAGGTCAACTGACAGGAAGAGCCAGCCATTTCCCTATTTCTGTGGGGAGTAAAGTCAGAGTCCTGGGGCAGACACATGATGGCATGACACTGTACCTTACACAACAAGACCAATGACTTCAATCAGTTTGCTGAAGGAAGAAGTAACTTTTTTTTCTTTTTAACTTTGACATTGGTGAAAGTGGTTGACGAGTAGCTAGCATGCATCATGCTAAGACAGACCGCTTCCTTTTGGAAGAAAGAGAAACTTACAAACCATAGTCTACGAAAAACTGATGGAATCGTTCAGAGTTCCTTCTATGTGATGATTCTTAAAAACCAATTTCTATTTTTTATTATTATAATATTTAGATACATACAATGGATTGCTGATATTCACTCCTCAGTCGCTCCTCCAACTCCTTCTGAAGGCCGATGGACCCTCTGTCAGGTTCCAAGGTAACACCACACTTCTCTACAATTTCTGTCTTTTCTGAAGGACTTATTTGTATATTTTAAAAATGAGTTGATTGAATGGATCAAATTATTTTGATATTTATACTAATAGTCGATTTATTGTAACAGCTTAAGTTCTGAAACATGACCTTACAACTCCCAGATCCTCTTTTTGTGTTGTTTTCTGCCTTTTCCTCCTGGGCTATTTTTATGTTGAAGGTTTTTGCAAAAGATCATTAGGGGAATGAAATCGTCAATAGTATGGTTCATTTACTTATTCAGAGGCCAATACAGGAAAACTTTCCCCTAGATCTTGGCTAGGATATTTATCAGAGCTTGTTTTTATACTGAGCACATTTTACTTACATATTTAGGAATATTATACTTATATGTGCGTATAGACAATGAATGAAAAAGAAGCCATACATGAGAGAGAGAGAGTGAGGATGGGTGTGTGCTGGGCGGGGATGGGGTGCAGAGGTGTATGGAGGGGGGAAGGGAAGCAAGGAGTGATGGAATACTGCAATCTCAAAAAAGAAAAGAAATAATTTACAATCTAGAGTTTGTTACTTTTGATTGGGCATTTCTGCGTCTAATATGCATTTAAGTACGATGTGTTTGCTCTTTTGTGCTGTTTCTCTTTCTCTTCTCTCCATGTTTATTGTGCTAATGGGCACCTGATTGTATTTAATATGAGAGAGAACAGATGAACTGAACCACTGGTGTTTCAGGCAAGCATTAGGCTTTGACTTAATTTAGGCCCGGGCTCCCTTATCATCTGGAAGCTATGTTCTAGCTCTGCTTCTCCAAAGAAGGGAGCCTAGAGTGGGGGTGTGCTAGCCTTAAAAGGGATCTCATTATCAGAGGGGCATGGTCCTGGTTTGTAACCTGGAACAGAGATACTGTGGACCTCTCTCGTGGGCTTCCCCCCACGTTTGTTTTGCTCTTGGCTTGGGAATAAATCCAATTCTCTCCCTCCCACTCTCTCTCCTAGTCTCAAGAGAACATGGAGGTGTGTATCCAAAGCCACAGGTTTCCGACTGCAGGGAATGGGATTTACTTTATTTTTCTATACTGGAATTTAGTTCCCGTAACAAGCCTCCCATCCACTGGGCAGAACCTTCACTCAAGTTAGTTTAGTAATCCGCCTTTATGCTTTCAACGGAAGTCCAGCATTTTCTCACGAACTGTCACGCGCTGTCTCTGCCCAGTGCGGATGGGCGCGGTGGCTGCGTGTCCCCCCCCACTGCCATACGCATCACATCACAACACCTGCTGAGGATGCTTCAGTTTGACTCCTTGCAGGTCATCGGTTTCAGATTGAGTTTCTTCTGGGTCTGCTGGCTTTCCATCCACGTCACCTGCAAGCACGGGCTGCAGAGACGCAGCCCGTGCCTCCAACAGGCGTCCAAGGCCCCGCTGCCGCTGCTACCCTTCCGCTTCTCCCTCACGGGCTAAGGCTCCTGTGAATCTAGTGTGACTGACTGACTGTTCACTCTGAGACTTTGCGGGGAACTGAAGAGGAGCGTCGATGCGCTCTGGGTTCTCTTTGGGTGGATAGAATGTCAGGAATTTCTTGAGCACACACCAGCTTCAGGTCCATCTGCCTCATCCAAATCTTTCTCCACATCTTGCCTTTGTGACTCTCAAGCTGAGGAAAGCTATTTGAGTCTAGGATCCCCCTTTTCTCTCTCCTGTGATTTGGTTTCCAGAGCCCTTTTACTATGCTTGAACATTTGCATTCTTTACTTCCGAGTTGATTTCTCTGCCTTCATGGAATCTCGGCGAAGATGAAGATGCTGTCTGCTTGGCTCATTGCTTTATGTTTGACACGAACAGCATCTTGCACAGGGAGGAGGCTCAGAAAACATCTGTCAGAAGAAGAATGACTAAATAACCAAGCAAACTTATGCGGGGTACTTTGACTTACTGTATCTAGTAAGCGGAAATATCTTAATTACAGGGAAGGATCATGGTGCCACAGATTCCCCCCTCCCCTGACACCCTCGACCTGTGGACAGTTTCTTGCAGTTTCATTATCTATAGACATGTAGTAGTAGATTCGTGTGCTTGCTATGAGAGTGGAACTGGAATTGACATAAAGGCAGACATGCCTCTGCTTCATCTTTTCTTGGCTGATCTGTTTCATTTCCTGACACACGTGTTTGAAGGAACGTGGGGGGCCTCGGACTGTGTACAGCTGTGTATCTTTGGAAAAGTCAGAGAGCTCTAGCTCTTGGCCATGCTCATGATTTCTAGCTGGAATCAAGGAAAAGTCATTGCTTACGTTCTCGGAAACCCTCGGTTATAGTTGCTCGAAAAAGCCTGAAGGAATGCAATATAAGATAAAGATGGAGAAGCTGGTGGGAAACGGACCTGAAGTTCCCTGGGTTTTTGTTTCCATTCACGAGTATAAGCAGAGAGATTCATAATTCCAGAAATCACATTTTTCCCCCTAAGCTGTTTTTTTTTTTTTTTTTTTTTTTTTTTTTTTTTTTTTTTTTTTTTTTTACTCTTTTAAATGTTACCACAGCTCACATGCTTCTT